>NC_069499.1:918069637-918422137 GCF_027579735.1 Bombina bombina
CAGACCTCTGGAAGAAAAGGATGGATCTACCAGTAGCAAAAAACCCTGAGTAGAACTCTGACTGCTACCAAAAACGGCATGCTACCGTAAGTCAGGACAGACTTTGTGCTCGGGTTCGAGACCCCCTACACTGCTGTCTTCCATAAAGAGGAACACTTCCCAATGGAAGAGAGTTCTCAGACCCCCAGCATCTAAATATCAGAATCCAACAATTAACAGGAGCCTACATGGGTTCAAACCCACAGGCTCCTGCTTCAGGAATGGTGGAACCAGACACTACTCCACATCTCCCTATTCCAAAATTCTGAGAATGCAATAAGGGAAAAGACCCCTACAAGGCAAGAAAAACAAGGAACAACAGGTCATCACAGATACTGAGGTAACTCCAAATCAAGGAGAACACACAAGAACCCATCCTCCACTCTAGGTGAGAAAAGGGAACAAAAGCAACGGAAAATACCCTTCCATAGAGGCAAGACCCCTCAGCCAATATCTCCAGCCCAGTTGAAAAGACATCTGGAACATCAAATGCCCCAGAAGACCAGTAGGGACCCATCAGACAGACCTAGAACCTAAGCCTCAGGCAGATAGGAATCTCCCATGAGAACAGAACCCCGCCTCCTTCAAAGGGACACGTTGGAACACAAAACCTAAGGTTAAACCGAACCTTCCGAAACCGATCCAGGAAGAGACATGGTCCTAGGCAAGAGTCCTCGAAAAACAGAATCGATTGAAAGATCTAACTTCCTGAGGAACCCTAAGCTGCCCCCTATGAGTAGGAGCACACCATCCAAAGTCGACTTAATGAACTAGCAAACAGTCTCAAACCCAAGAGTCCGAAAGAACTCCTGAACAGTTGAAGAATTCGGCACCCAGTACTTCTGGATCGCAAGGAAAAACCTTGTAGACAAGCTTAACTACGTGTTACACACGCTGACAAGGTAACAACTAGCACCCGAAGGTGGATGTGAACCCTGAACCTTCTGCTTGCCATCCCAGTAAGCTAGATGTAAAGCACCCTCCACTAAACCACAACAAAGCGTTGAGGATAAATGGTCATCTACCTGACCCCAAAAGGGTGACAGTCTGTAACCGACCTCAAGCCCGAAGGCTAGATCTGTAACAAGGTCGAAAATAACACCCGAGCTTCAGAGACCATAATCAGACCAAGGGAAAATCCTATATGGAAGAGACAACAGTCTCCAGAGATCCTTGCAGGATTGAGCTCCCAAAAAACACCTTTAAATGAGTAACGCTGTGAACCTCGCAGCTCCCCACAGAAGGCAGGGTAGCCCCTACATGCCGCCTCCTAGAGCCACGCAAAGGAAGAAGGCCCGCCCGCACTTCCAGACCAGATGACCCAACCCAAGGCGGGAAGGAATGAGACTCCGCAACCACAAAATAATGTTATTAGACTAAAGAGTCAACATCCGGAAGAACCTCAAGTAAGGATGCAAATCATTCACCACTCGGAACACTAGACCACGGAGCACATTCACATCTCCCAACTCTAAAGGAATGGAAACTACGGTTCTGAATCCCCAGGGACCTGCAAGAACCATGATGATGTCTGAAAAGTCAGATCCGTATGCCAGGCGAGTAGCCAGAAAAAAAAATCTTAGATCGGCACTCACAACCCTCCGTTCGGAAGCATTGGATCTACACACTAGGCCTCATATTTCGAAATAGGATCCGAGCCCAGAGTCCATATCAATAGGCCAAGTGACATTCAGAATCCGACAGGATTAAATCAGCACCACAAGGGTGACATGAACCCCAGTAACAGCAGAAAAGCGCCCGACCAGTACCTGCCTGGTATAAGGACACCCCAGAACTGTCCAAGGTCCAAGAAAATTCGACCGAAGGTTCGATAAATGAACAAGAAAACATAATTCTGTTATTCAAAAGTGCGCAACTTCCGTGGAAGTGCCCACGCGACCACAAAATCGCAAGTATCGGTTCCAGAAGAGAACATTCTCAAAACGGAAATCTATCAGACATGAGCTTAAGAAAAACAAATCAAACACATCCATCCAGATCAAAATAAAAGGAAGGCAGCACCCGCAGGTGAACGCCAAAGGTGAATGAGAACGCCAATGGACCAGCCGATCAGAGGCCCCATTCACCCAAGCTCAGAACTTGAACCGAAACATAAAAGAAAAAAAAGAAAAACGGAGACGTTAAGGAGATTAGCTTCATACCCAAGCGTCTAACCCAGCTTGCCATCCAGCATCTAAGGCCTCGGATCCCTCGGCCCACTACGACTGGGATCCTCTAACATCGCCAAAACATGTCTTAAAGGGACACAAAGACGTGCCAGACGATAACGGAAGGCAAAATCATTTCTCGCTGGATCAAAGAAAGACCCCGGCCCCTGAGGTTGGGGCCCCTGAAGTCTCAGAGGCCAACGATTCCCCAGGAGGCTGAACTGAAGCAGGCAATCCCACGCCCGACAGGCCCTGGTTAACAGAACACAGACAGTATCCTAAAAATATTTCACTTGGGAGAAATAAATGACCCAACGCCATAGAAATGGCCATGCGGAACCGTGCCGTAACCTCTGGAGGAAACAAGCCACCTTTCCGGAGAAGGAGTAAAGGCCATAGGACCACCTGCTTGCGTAGCCAAGAAAGGGTCTGGGGCACGCGCCTCACGGGACATGGAAACCTCAGAGGCGAATGGCTCAACGCACTCTAACCTCCCTGATTCGGGAGAAGAGAGTCCTCTAGAATGGCAATCGGAACATAACTGATGGGCATGGATAACCCGGGTCATTTCATATTCATCACAAGACGCATTCTTCGTATCGGAGACATCCGTGTCTAGAATATCAGAATCCTCCATAATCTTGGGATTACAAAAATGACAAACACTAACTGGCACCCTTTTTACACCCCTAATGGCTGGGGCACTCACCACCTTCTATGAACCAGACAACCCACGAGCAGACTCTCTCTGTCGCCAGACAGCATACGGAAGTGAGAAACAACGTAACCGCACCCGTCACGAGGTGCACTGTGCCAGTCACAAAAAGGGCGTGTAATCTCAAGAGATGGCGCCATTAAAATAAGGCAGTTATGTTCCGTAAAAGCCATGAGCCTAAGTATTGCTGCACCTTCGCAGATAGAACCATATAACAAACATGATTAAAGTCCCCCCTGGTCAATAACCCCCCTCAGGAGATATTAACCCATGATTCCCTATTAAGATAAAAGGAGTCCCACTGGGACCCTACCTTCTTTTGTTAACATTACATTAATATATCGGGAAAAAATGAAACGATCTTACCGGAATCTGTGCAGTGGAACAGGAACATGGCCCTTCAAGTGTGACAGATAGTAACCTCACTTCTGACATGGATTTGAGTGAATAAAGGCAGGCAGCGAAACTAGTCAACGTTGATTGCCAAGGAGCTGTTAATCTGAGTTGGGATGGTTTCTCAGAAAGAATCTCCCTGCATCTCTGGACTCTAACCTTTATCCATGCTCTCACTGAGAGGCCGACATGATTAATTAAAACTCCAGTCCCATTTCGAAGAGTACTACCCTCCATAAGAGACTCTCTCGAACTTCTGACACTTATCTGCCAACCTCCTCTGACGAAAGGCAAAGAATGACTGGGGGATGAGGGAAATGGGGGAGGTATTTGAAGCCTTTGGCTGGGGTGTCTTTGCCTCCTCCTGGTGGCCAGGTTCTGAATTCCCAAAAGTAATGAATGCAGCTGTGGACTCTTAAGACAGACAAAAACAGATTATACATAAAATCTGTGGTAATGTCTATATCCTGTCAGGAAATGCTAGAGACAATTGCATAGTGTTGAGGGGGTCTCTTTTTGGCTATGACTATGTGTGGCAACGGTCACCAAGACACTTTTTCACAAGTAAAGGTGAATTGTTGTAAGACCTGCACACGTTTTAAACACAGCTACATCCTTTGCAAAGTACTGCAGGCTCCCATGGAAGGAGTAGTGTGAGAGAGTGGAAGGTGAATTGAAATACACAGTGATTAGAGTGAATAATATTTCAAGGAAATCTTTTAATAGTATGTATATTAAGGATACTGGTTTTCTTTGCAAAAGCAACCAATAATTACCCATAATGCACTGGTGTGTATTACTCCACTTTCCCTTAATGAGTTCCCAATGACTTGCTATACTAGCTGCAGAATATTAAATGTACTGGAAATTGTTAGGTAACTCCTTGCAATGTGGTTTGCTCATAATTAAATGTTAGTACCTAAGTACTGTCATGTTTGTAAAGAGGGAGGTAAGATAAACTGTCAATTCTTCCTGTAGGCGCAGCCAATTGAATATTCAATGAGCTAAACCATATATCTTAAATTCAAAAATATAACAAACCATTGGGAACCTATTAAGGGGAAATGCATCTTATAGTGTGGCATGATAAATATTTGCTTGCCTTTGAATCTCTATATTATACACACAAGCACACCTTACAGTGTGTATGTCTGTGAGGGAAGTTGTCCTGTGGAAAGGTAAACTCATCTGTCCTTGTGGGGTTTCCCACCTACTGTTCGTAACCTACCAGGGCTAAGACCATTGAGTCTGCACATACTTTGATAGTGTGAGCGGAAACATTTAAAGGGACAGTCTACACCAGCATTTTTATTGTTTTAAAAGATAGATAATCCCTTTATTACCCATTCCCCAGTTTTGCATAACCAACACAGTTATATAAATATACTTTTAACCTCTGTGATTATCTTGTATCTAAGCCTCTGCAAACTGCCCCTTTATTTAAGTTCTTTTGACAGACTTGCAGTTTAGCCAATCAGTGCCTGCTCCCAGATAACTTCACGTGCATGAGCACAGTGTTATCTATATGAAACACATGAACTAACACCCTCTAGTGGTGAAAAACTGTTAAAATGCATTCTGAAAAGAGGTGGCCTTCAAGGTCTAAGAAATTAGCATATGAACCTCCTAGGTTAAGCTTTCAACTAAGAATACCAAGAGAACAAAGCAAAATTGGTGATAAAAGTAAATTGGAAAATTGTTTCAAATTACATGCCCTATCTGAATCATGAAAGTTTATTTTGGACTAGACTGTCCCTTTAACATGAGGATTTGATTAAATCAAAGGGGACAATACAAAAAAAAATAAGTTATTTTCTTTCAATATTTTAATTTTAAACTTTTTTTTCTTACCTGGTGTTTAACCCCATGCACTCACAATAAACATGAACTTATCATGAATAGGCACATTTTATGCCTCAATCACACCATTTTTATCAGAATTAGCAGGGGACTGTGATATTGCAGGAGTTAAAAACATACTAAAAGAAGGGGAGCTTTGTAAAAAATAAAATGTTCTAATAAATAGAGCGATTTGTTTTTATGCTGAAATATAAATATCTGCAGCTGGTGCCCAATAAACCTAAAGGGAATTTCCTATAACTAGTGTTCAATAAAATCCAACTGCATCATCTGCAGTTAACACAGGAATATTATCTGTAATGAAACTCAATGTAAGTATTTCATGAGATATAATATTTTATGACTGCAAATATAGCGTATATATCCTCGTTCTCAGGGGTTACCCCATAAGTGGTCTGGGAAGCTCACTGAATAAACACAAACTACACGTTAGAGGAAAGCAGATGATTTCAAACAATCTGTGTCTTTCTATGTGACTCTCACGATCAGGGCTGTCCTACACGGAGTGCTGGACACAAACACCAACAAACCATAAGGGGTGTCACCACAAAGCCAGTATTTTCCAGCATGGCTGGTATTTTTATGGTTCATAACAATGTAGATAATTAAATAAAGGGATGATGAACTGATAGGAGTTTGCTGAATTCAAAGAAGCTCAGCCGCAGGAATAACCGTTCAAACGGGCTGGCCTCTCTCCCCCACATTTTAAATGTGTTTTACCTTTTATTTATTTTTTTGAAACTTCATTTGTGCAGTGTCCACTACTTCCTGTCACAGTTGATGTTTTTTTACACAATCTGTTTTTTTTTTTTAGGTTTACTGTGATTTAACATCTGCATTTTTACCAAAATAGCACTGTTTAATATCCCTTTAATACATCTTAAGTTTATAGAAAATTGTTTACTAATTTACATGTTTATTTTACTTGTCTGTCAAATAAAGGGGTCTTTCATGAAGTATAACATAGCGCTGCGGAATCTGTTGACGCTCTACAAATAACCGATAATAATAATAATAACTTCATGCAGAAAGCTTCTTTATTTGTTTCAAGCGTTGCCGCACTGAGCTGATAAGGCAGCCCATGGCAAAACGCTATTTTTCTAAGAGGTGACGTTTCCACCTCTTAGCATATAGCGTGCAGTAAATCCGGTGCCACAAGGAGACAAGCAAAACAGCGTTCTGCCACGGGCTGCCTTAGCAGCTTAGTGCAGCAACGCCTGAAACAAGTAAAAGAGCTTTCTGCATTTTATACTTCATGAATGAAAGTTGCCTTTATTTGTTTCAATGGTCAATCCTAGCATTTCACAAATGCTAGGATTGACTTTCACGTTAAGTTATTCACTATCAAGGAATTATATATATATTTATATTTATTTTTACATATTAGCAATGACTGACATTAACTTTAACTTTTTATTAACCTGTGAACTGTGTGTAACTTGAATCAATCATTAGAATATTAGAGGGAGAACAGAACACTTGGCTAACCTGAATATTTGTGTCTCCAAAAGGTATCACAGTGCACAGATTTTAACCCCTTAATGACCACAATGTACCCTGTATGTCACTGGTCGTTAAGGGTTTTTTCAGGACATAATAGCACAAGTCTAGCAAGAAAACGCTATTAATGCCCTCCCTACAGCAGGCTTTGTGGAATAGAGCCGTCTCAACGCTGGTGGCAAGACCGCGCTACAAAACAATCACGTCCCAAAAAAAGGCCAGCGACATACAGGGTACGTCGCTGGTCCTTAAGGGGTTAAAGGCTGAGGAAATCACTTTATAGTGGGAGCTAACCTGACATATGATTGGCCAGCTTGTACTATTGCATGCTGGTAGTGCTCTCCTGCTTTTGTATCTAGGGCAGTGAACTACTGCTGGCCATGATAAGTTTACATTGAATGGCCAGGAAGAAGAGGTTCCAAAAATAACACTGCTTTTTGTATTGTTTAAAAAAAAACTTTGCTATCCATTCACCAGCTTTCCACAACCAACATTGTTATTTTAATATTCTTTATAACCTTTAAACCTCTAAATTTTGTAATGTTTTTAAGCCTCTGCGGGTTGCCTCTTATTGTAGTGCATTTTATCAGCTTTTGACAGCCAGACAGTGCTAGTTCATGTGTGCCATGTAGATAACATTGTGCTCAACCCCGTTGAGTTATTTATGACGCAGCACTAATTGGCCAAAATACAAGTTTGTAAATAGCACTGGGATAAGTCAGGTAATCACAGAGGTAAAAAGTATATTAATATAACAGTGTTGGTTATGCAAAACTGGGGAATGGGTAATAAAGGGTTTATTAATCTTTTTAATCAATAATAATTTGCAGGTGGACTGCCCCTTTAAGCACTGACCATTAAGTTGGAAGGGGGGAAAAAAGAAGGATGCCCGATTCCATTTAAAAAAACATGAACATTAAATTTAAAAATACACTGGCTAAATAAAAATTAAGAGACTGAAAAAAACAATTAAGATAAACATAATAATAATGGGACATTTGGAAGCACCGCCCTCACTGTTCCAATGGAACAGCCACCACTGTTTTAATGTAAACTATTCTGTGGTTCTATAGCCTCAAACGAGATTGCACAGCACCATCACAATATATTGTATTTTGTTTTTTAAAGGTGAACTTTACTTTCTTTAGCCTGTGTTTGTTAAAACAACAGTATCCGAATGATAAAAGGCTACAAAAGCCTAATTTTCTTAAGATACCAACATATGTAAGCAATATTTGCAAACTTCCACTAAAATCTATTAATAATTTCCCCATCTGTTGGACAATGTTGCAACTAGTCATCTAGAGCAGGGTTCTTTAAACTTTTTACCCCAAGACCCAGTGCCATGATACCACATACCTTTGGGACCCAATTTTTATACTTGTTCTGAAAATTTCTTAAGAAATAAAGAACATGATAACTGCAATTGTTGGCAAAGAGACTAAAATATGTGCATGCTTTATTCCGGATTGTAGTCAAATTTGAAAGCGTTGTAAAACGGAATAACACACACACTCTCATACAACACACACACAATCATACAACACACACAAACACACTCTCATACAACATATTTTCATGTAACACACATACCACACACACTCTCATACAACACACACACTTTCATATAACATACTATCACCCCATACACTCTCTAACAACACACACATACACACACATTTTCATATAACACACACTCTCTCATACAAAGCACACACACGCCAGGGGTCAAGTCAAGCGGGAACACATGGGAACGGAGTTCCTGCACTATTTTTGCAGGAGGAACTAAGTTCCCTCTGGAGAGAGAACAGTAACACTTCAGTAAATACTGCTGATACTGGTGGGAGGAGCTGGAACACAGTCTGTTAGAGAGATAGCGAGATCCTCTAGTAATGGGCAGTAACACTTCCTACAATACACTAAATGCAAGTTTGTCAGTGGTCCTGCTGTGTGATCACCCCGCACTGTCTGGAACACATGGTGCTTACATTCCTGTGTGGCTTGCTCTGGGGTTATTTAGCTCCCTTCAGCAGAAATAATACTATTGCACCGTAAAGGGATAGGAAAGTAAAAATTAAACTTGCATGATTCAGATAGAGCATGTCATTTTAAGACACTTTTAAATTCACTTCTATTTTCAAATGTGCTTTGTTCTCTTAGTATCCCTTGTTAAAAAAATGAATACACACATATAATACACCAGTGAGAGCTGCTGCTAATTGGTGCCTGCACACATTTGTCTCTTGTGATTGGCTAAATATGTATTTTCAGCTTCCTGTCAGTAGGGTAATGCTGTCCCTTCAGCTATGGATAAAAAGAGAATGAAGAATATTTGATAATAGAATTAAATTGGAAAGTTGTTTAACATTGTATGTTCTATCTATTATTCTATAATTATTCTTTCATGATATTCATGATATGATATTCTATCATTGTATGTTCTATCCCCAGGACATACTTGAAAACAAGAGAAATCTCAATGTATCCTTCCTGGTAAAATATTTTATAAATAAAATAATCTGAATCATAAAAGAAAAGTTTGGGGTTTACTATCCCTTTAAGTGGGCGAGACTCTGTGACAGAGGAGGATTCTAAGGCCCAAAGGCAACCATTCAACCCTTCAATGAATTTAATTTGCTTTAATTAACAAAAATGTGTAGATTATATACATATAAATGCAGTGTGTGTGTGTGTATATATATATATATATATATATATATATATATATATATATATATATATATATATATATATATATATATATATATATAAAACAATATTAATAGTGAGGAGGTGTGAAAGTCTTGGTGAGTTCCCACACTTTTTTTGTAGGACTTGACCTCTGACACACACACACACACTTTCATATTACACGCATTCCACATACACACACACACATAGCACATACACTCTCATATAACACACACACCACACACATTCTTATACACAACACACGCACAGCACACACACAATCTCATACAACACGCACCCCACACACACTCTCATACACAACACACCCCCAGCACACACACCCATACTTTCTAGAAATTACCAGTGCCACAGAGTTCGATTTAGGTAGCTTTGCAGGGTACCCTCTTGGTGAGTTCCCACACTTTTTTTGTAGGACTTGACCTCTGACACACACACACACACTTTCATATTACACGCATTCCACATACACACACACACATAGCACATACACTCTCATATAACACACACACCACACACATTCTTATACACAACACACGCACAGCACACACACAATCTCATACAACACGCACCCCACACACACTCTCATACACAACACACCCCCAGCACACACACCCATACTTTCTAGAAATTACCAGTGCCACAGAGTTCGATTTAGGTAGCTTTGCAGGGTACCCTCTATCTGCTCTCTTTTCTTCAGAGGACTCATTTCAGTTTACAC
Organism: Bombina bombina; assembly: GCF_027579735.1. NCBI lineage: Eukaryota > Metazoa > Chordata > Amphibia > Anura > Bombinatoridae > Bombina > Bombina bombina. Next base: position 918,079,743 of record NC_069499.1, read on the forward strand.
ACCAAGAAGTCCCCAAAGCAAATATTTTTAGTTCTGCTTTATCTGGGGCCACAAAAACTATGACACTCAATGTCAGCTATATCTTTTTCCTAAGGCCGCAAAAACTAATGCAGAGGGCCGCATATGTGGCTGCATGTGGCCCATGGGCCGCAAGTTGGCCATCTCTGATGTAAAAACGTAAATTATGCTTACCAGATCATTTTCTTTTCTTCTGACGGGGAGAGTCCACAACTGCATTCATTAATTTTGGGAAATACAAAACCTGGCCACCAGGAGGAGGCAAAGACACCCCAGCCAAAGGTTTAAATACCGCCCCCACTACCCTCTTTCCCCAGTCATTCTGCCAAAGGAGCAAGGAACAGTAGGAGAAATATCAGGGTGAAAAGAAAAAAAAAAAGTGCCAGAAGAACAAAAATGTAAGGCAGCCCCATGAAAACAACACGGGCGTGAGGCTGTGGACTCTACCCGTCAGAAGAAAAGAAAATGATCTGGTAAGTATAATTTAAGTTTTTCTTCTTAAACAGGGAGAGTCCACAGCTGCATTCATTACTTTTGGGAAAACAATACCCAAGCTATAGAGGACACTGAATGCAAAACGGCCGGGAACAAAAAGGCGGCCCATTCTGAGGGCACCACAGCCTGATATAACCCAAACGATAAAAAAACTGCATCCACAGACACATAACGTACAAAAGGGAAGAGGACCTAGTAACTGCCCATCAGTTAGAACTATAAAGAGCCTTGCTAGAGACCACTCAGATCCCTAGACTCCACTGAGCACAAAACCTCTGAGGAGATAAAAATCCCGCTGACTCGAAGCCCGCCAAGGAAAAACATCTCCCTGACCAGTGGGAAGGGGCCAGGGGGACACCAAAATTCCCCTCACAATCTTCCAGAAGAAGGAGGGAGATCAGATAAGGAAGTCCAAAAAGACCACCAAAAAAAAAATAAAAAAATCAAGGGCAAACCAAGGAAGAAGCCCCTTGCATAACTCAAAAGGAGCAAACTACAAGGCTGTGTTAGGAAAATACTCTACCGACAGAGGAGAGCAACAGAAGGAAAACTTCAGACTACCTTCTACATGGATCCCAAGGAACCAATGTAAAATCCTAACCAGAACCAAAGTCCTAAAAGGACAAAAAGTAGAACCCTCTACCTTACCACAGAGCGCTATCCAGCACTAAGAAACTGAACACCCGAGGGTCAAAAACAAACAAACCCTGGGAATAGAACAGACAAAACAGATAGGAATATCCATTTACGCCCCAGTCAAAAGCCGCAGGCTTCCATCTGATAGGCGGTCCAACTAAGCGTCAAGCCTACAAAAACTGGACAACAAGGTAGATAGGAAATTCGTACCAGAACCATCCTGGGAGAGAAAAAACTCTGAAAAAACAGTGTGGATCAACCCCCCCCCCCTTATCAGAACACAGGGAAGGGAGGACAGCACCCTGACCAAGAATGAAAAACCAGCAACTTGCAGAGAGAAGGTATCACCGTGAGGCCTGCCACGTAAGAAATGAGCACTCAGTAGCCCCTCATGATACGTGGTCGATGCTCAACAGAACAGTCAGAATTCCTAACCCCTACTTCGAGCAAACAGTCCCAGCACCGATGCGATTGTTTAAGTCCAAAGGACCAGGGAGAACAAAAATTCCCCTTAACAACCAGGCCCAGAGATTAGCAATGAGTCTCCAGCCACGAGATCCCCCGGAAAGGAAAGAGGAAGAGGCACGACCCCCAAGAGAGACTAGCCCGGGTTCCAAAACAGCTATCCATATTTCCCTTCAGAATCGGAGGGGAAGGTACCCTCAACCAATAGAGACCCTCAACTAATAACTATCAGAATGGTATGCAACATGAAAATCCAACCTTCCAGGTGGACACAAACTCATGACGGCCTGCACGCAAAGCAGGGAGGCAAACCCCACTAAACTCCGGGATCAGAGGAGGAAAAAGACCTCCGGAGTAGCCAACAGAATCAATGCAGTAGATCAGATTCTCCCAATGGAAGAAAATCGGAGACCCAACACCTTGCTAGCTCACATGCAAGGCGCAAAAAGCTGCAGCTGGTCTTCAAACTGCAAATCCGCTTGCTAGCAGCTAAGGAAACCCTCCGGCACTACAGCCAGCTCAGTAGAGAAATTCCTGTTTCTCCGGAAGGAAGAAAAAGAAGCCGCCAGTAGGAACAAGGAGATTTTCCCAGGATCGGGAAACCCAACCTCCTACTCAACCGGTCAGATCCAACGTCTATGAGATATAGAAAACAGAGTAACCAATATGCCCAGTCGAAGACCAGGACTAGGTTAAAAGAGCGGACACCTGGAGCCCGGAAACCAAACAAATAACCCTTGAGGAACAACCACAAAAGTACTCCATCTGAAGATGACCTTGCACCAAAGTTGATGCAATCACAGCCATGCCCCCACAGGGTCTTAAACACTGATCTCCCATGTAAGTATCCCAGAGACTGAACTCATCCCCAACGGGCCTCACGGATCCACACCCAGCAAATAACACAAAGGCAGGACCCAAAAGAGATCAGAACTGAAACTAGAAAGTAATCTCTGTTTGCGAGAATATGAAAGTCTCTAAAGATCCACTCTGGATCATTCTCCGGGGGCCCCTACTGCTCAAGGAATTGACAAATGAATGAGCATTCTATAACTCCTAGCAGGCGGCGGAACTCAACCGAATCGCCCAAGCAAGGGCAACCATACATATGTAAAAGAGACAACATACAAATCCCCAGATCCCAAAAATTATAGGATCAGAAAAGGATATCGTAAGAAAACGGACCCTAAGGACCGGATTTCCTCCATCAGACGACAGGAAGACTGACCCCAAGGAAAGGGGGAACGAAGTACACAATTAACCTCGACCATAAAGGAAGAGGCCCTGTTGAAAGAGATCGGACTAATCAGGACAATGCAATTCGGTACCATAGAGGAGAAGTAACCCCCCCAAACCAGGTACGGAAGATCTCTATGGAGTCATCTGAACCCCCTCCTCTATCAAAGTGGAGAACCAAAGGACCCCAGGAAACCTCAAGTATACTGTCATAGCAGGATTCGTAACCCCAGCTAACCCTCCTAGCTATGCAGTACAGCAAACATCAGACACCCCACCCGGAAGAATAAATTAGGACCACCCTAACATCTAGGATAGAAGGGACTTCATAACTTGTAGAACAAGAAAACAACTTCTTAACAAGAAGTAATCAAAACTCAGAACCCAAACAGGACCAGCCCGTTGTCAAAGGCACAACATGTCTCTATGGGCCCCAAGGAACCGATATAACTAGTACCCAATCAGGACCAGCCTGATATACAGGGCATGACAGATCTGTTCAAGGCCACTGAAAGGTCTAAGCCATAGCAGGGCTAGACTAAATAAACAGATAAACAGTAGACATGTAGGCTCTGAGACCTAAACCATGTCTCAACTCTTTCTTTTTTTTTTTATTATATATAACTTCCGCGGAAGTACAGCTATTGCGACCACAAAATCACCAGTATCAAATCCGAGAGAAGAAAAGGTTTTCCAAAGGGAAAAACTACAACAGTCTTGAGCCTACAAAAAGAAAAAAAATACATCCTAACCAGATGAAAATAAAAGGAAGGCAGGTCCCGCAGGTGAATGCCCAGGAAGAATGGACACACTAACAGGACCAGCCAGAGACCCGATTCACCCAAATGCTCAGAACTGGGAATGCGATACACACAAAAAATGTAGACAACAAGGAGAATGATCTTCATCCCCCCACTCGTCTAACACTGCTTGCCGTCTTGAGCAGAAGACAGAAGAACCAACGACTCGTCCAAATTGGGCTCCTCTAACGCTGCCAATGAATGCCGCAGCAGGACACGAAAACGCGCCAGTCTAAATCGGCATCTGATGACTCCGGCCCCGAAGGTTGTACCGCCGCAGAGGGCTGAACCGATACAGACGATCCCACGCCTGACGGGCCCTGGTTAAAAGAACACGGACAAGATCTTCCCGGAAGATGTAAATGCGCCAACGCCATAGATATGGCCATGCGGAACCGTGCAGTAATCTCTGGAGGAAACAAGCCACCTTCCGGAGAAGGGGTAACGGCATTTGGGAAACCTGCCTGTGTAGCAACCGAAGGATATAGGAACGCGCCTCATGGGAATATGGAATCCTCAGTGGCGGAAGGCTCAGCGGACTCTAAGCTCTCCAAATTGGGAGAAAAGAGCACTCTTAAACGGCATACGGAACATAACTCATGGGGCTGAATCTGAATCAGAGACATCCGTCTCCAAAAAAATATGAATCCTCCATAACTTGAATATTTAAAATTATGAACAAAAAAACATACGGCACCTTAAACCCTTAATGGCTGTGGCACTCACCACCTCCTATGACCCAGACAAGTAGAGAAAAACAGACTCTCTCTGCTGCCACACGGTCATAAATACGGAAATAGAAAACAAAAATGTGACCACCCCCGGTCACAAGGTGCACCATGTAGGCCAAAGAAAAGCTTGCCAATCCACAAGAACTGCGCAGTTCAAAAAGGCCGGTATGTTCCGTAATAGCCACGAGCCCAAGCATCACTACACATAACCAGACAGAATCACATAACAAACATGATTAAAAGTCCCCCACTGTTCAATAACCCCCCTCAGGAGATATTAACCCTTGATTCCATAAAAATAAAGGAGTCCCACTGAGACCCCGTCTTTTACATTTACATACATTCCCACATTGAAAATGAAACAATCTTACCGGAATCTACGCCGTGGAACAATAACATGGCCCTTCAAGTGTGACAGATAGTAGCGTTGCTTCTGACATGGACTTGAGTGAAGAAAACAGGCAGCGAAACTCATCAACGCTGATTGATTATGGAGCTGTTAATATGAGTCGGGATGGTTTTGCAGAAAGACTCTCCCTGCATCCCTGGACTCTTTAACTTTCATCCATGCTCTCACTGAGAGGCTGACAGGACTACTTAAAACTCCAGTCCCATGTCAAAGAGCACTACCCTCCATAAAAAACTATCTTGAATCTTCTGACACTTTTCTGCCAACCTCCTGTGACGAAAGGCAAAGAATGACTGGGGGATGAGGGAAGTGGGGGAGGTATTTAAGCCTTTGGCTGGAGTGTCTTTGCCTCCTCCTGGTGGCCAAGTTCTGTATTTCCCAAAAGTAATGAATGCAGCCGTGGATTCTCCCCGTTTAAGAAGAAAAGATTGCTACAAATATTATTGCAAACACTGCTGCCATATAGTGCTCTTGAGCTTAATTATTAAAATTAAAGTGATGGTAAACTCTCCCCTTTTTAAAATCAGATCTGGAATGTAAGCGCTATTTTAGATGAAGTTTAATTCAATAGCTGTAATGAAGATGCAGTATAACATGCTTTTTAATATAGATATGAAATTCAAATACTGCATTGCTCCTCCGCCCACTTCAAAAGTAAAATTTTCTGTGAGCTAACAGATTGAATTGTTGTCCAATCAGCGCTCTCCCCATATGGCACTTTTGTTGTAGCTAGAGCATTGATTGGAGAGTAATTCAATCATTTAGCTGACAGGAAAATTGACTTTTGAAGTGGGTGGTGTAACGTGGGGTATTTTAATTTCATATCTATATTAATAACTAAGTTATAACGCAGCTTCATTACAGCTAATGAATAAAACCCCATCTAAAATAGCGCTTACATTCCAGATCTGATTTTAAAAAGGGGAGAGTTTACCATCACTTTAAAACCTCTACAAAAGTCATGAAAATTAAAATGTAATTCTCTTAAGACATTTAATGGTCAAAAGTATATATACACACCACATACTGAACCATGCCTAGCAGACAGTTTTAACAATATCTAAATGGGAGTAGGAATCTGCCTGGGAGCCAATCATTTTGCATGACACTATCCCTTTAAAATATATGTTGGAAGCCCTACTTATCATGCCTAGTAGAGACAATTTTTACTTCACAGAAAAAAATGTATTGTATAAATAAAGTGTTTTATCCGAGGTGTATCCATAACATTTTGCAATCACTATGTATTACTCCACCCACGTAAAAGTGACCAATCTTTTTTTTTTTAAAAAAATTGTATGCATTGTGGAAATTAGTGTGCAATAAGATACACCTACTTGAAAAAGTTATAAAAACATAATTTATGTAAGAACTTACCTGATAAATTCATTTCTTTCATATTAGCAAGAGTCCATGAGCTAGTGACGTATGGGATATACATTCCTACCAGGAGGGGCAAAGTTTCCCAAACCTCAAAATGCCTATAAATACACCCCTCACCACACCCACAATTCAGTTTAACGAATAGCCAAGAAGTGGGGTGATAAAAAAGTGCGAAAGCATATAAAATAAGGAATTGGAATGATTGTGCTTTATACAAAAATCATAACCACCACAAAAAAAGGGCGGGCCTCATGGACTCTTGCTAATATGAAAGAAATGAATTTATCAGGTAAGTTCTTACATAAATTATGTTTTCTTTCATGTAATTAGCAAGAGTCCATGAGCTAGTGACGTATGGGATAATGATTACCCAAGATGTGGATCTTTCCACACAAGAGTCACTAGAGAGGGAGGGATAAAATAAAGACAGCCAATTCCTGCTGAAAATAATCCACACCCAAAATAAAGTTTAATGAAAAACATAAGCAGAAGATTCAGACTGAAACCGCTGCCTGAAGTACTTTTCTACCAAAAACTGCTTCAGAAGAAGAAAATACATCAAAATGGTAGAATTTAGTAAAAGTATGCAAAGAGGACCAAGTTGCTGCTTTGCAAATCTGATCAACCGAAGCTTCATTCCTAAACGCCCAGGAAGTAGAAACTGACCTGGTAGAATGAGCTGTAATCCTCTGAGCCGGAGTTCTACCCGACTCAACATAGGCAAGATGAATTAAAGATTTCAACCAAGATGCCAAAGAAATGGCAGAAGCTTTCTGGCCTTTCCTAGAACCGGAAAAGATAACAAATAGACTAGAAGTATTTCGGAAAGACTTAGTAGCTTCAACATAATATTTCAAAGCTCTAACAACATCCAAAGAATGCAATGATTTCTCCTTAGAATTCTTAGGATTAGGACATAATGAAGGAACCACAATTTCTCTACTAATGTTGTTGGAATTCACAACTTTAGGTAAAAATTCAAAAGAAGTTCGCAACACCGCCTTATCCTGATGAAAAATCAGAAAAGGAGACTCACAAGAAAGAGCAGATAATTCAGAAACTCTTCTGGCAGAAGAGATGGCCAAAAGGAACAAAACTTTCCAAGAAAGTAATTTAATGTCCAATGAATGCATAGGTTCAAAGGGAGGAGCTTGAAGAGCTCCCAGAACCAAATTCAAACTCCAAGGAGGAGAAATTGACTTAATGACAGGTTTTATAAGAACCAAAGCTTGTACAAAACAATGAATATCAGGAAGAATAGCAATCTTTCTGTGAAAAAGAACAGAAAGAGCAGAGATTTGTCCTTTCAAGGAACTTGCAGACAAACCCTTATCTAAACCATCCTGAAGAAACTGTAAAATTCTCGGTATTCTAAAAGAATGCCAAGAAAAATGATGAGAAAGACACCAAGAAATATAAGTCTTCCAGACTCTATAATATATCTCTCTAGATACAGATTTACGAGCCTGTAACATAGTATTAATCACAGAGTCAGAGAAACCTCTTTGACCAAGAATCAAGCGTTCAATCTCCATACCTTTAAATTTAAGGATTTCAGATCCTGATGGAAAAAAGGACCTTGTGACAGAAGGTCTGGTCTTAACGGAAGAGTCCACGGTTGGCAAGAGGCCATCCGGACAAGATCCGCATACCAAAACCTGTGAGGCCATGCCGGAGCTACCAGCAGAACAAACGAGCATTCCTTCAGAATCTTGGAGATTACTCTTGGAAGAAGAACTAGAGGCGGAAAGATATAGGCAGGATGATACTTCCAAAGAAGTGATAATGCATCCACTGCCTCCGCCTGAGGATCCCGGGATCTGGACAGATATCTGGGAAGTTTCTTGTTTAGATGAGACGCCATCAGATCTATTTCTGGAAGTTCCCACATTTGAACAATCTGAAGAAATACCTCTGGGTGAAGAGACCATTCGCCCGGATGCAACGTTTGGCGACTGAGATAATCCGCTTCCCAATTGTCTACACCTGGGATATGAACCGCAGAGATTAGACAGGAGCTGGATTCCGCCCAAACCAAAATTCGAGATACTTCTTTCATAGCCAGAGGACTGTGAGTCCCTCCTTGATGTATGCCACAGTTGTGACATTGTCTGTCTGAAAACAAATGAACGATTCTCTCTTCAGAAGATGCCAAAACTGAAGAGCTCTGAAAATTGCACGGAGTTCCAAAATATTGATCGGTAATCTCACCTCCTGAGATTCCCAAACTCCTTGTGCCGTCAGAGATCCCCACACAGCTCCCCAACCTGTGAGACTTGCATCTGTTGAAATTACAGTCCAGGTTGGAAGCACAAAAGAAGCCCCCTGAATTAAACGATGGTGATCTGTCCACCACGTTAGAGAGTGTCGAACAATCGGTTTTAAAGATATTAATTGAGATATCTTTGTGTAATCCTTGCACCATTGATTCAGCATACAGAGCTGAAGAGGTCGCATGTGAAACCGAGCAAAGGGGATCGCGTCCGATGCAGCAGTCATAAGACCTAGAATTTCCATGCATAAGGCTACCGAAGGGAATGATTGTGACTGAAGGTTTCGACAAGCTGAAATCAATTTTAGACGTCTCTTGTCTGTTAAAGACAGAGTCATGGACACTGAATCTATCTGGAAACCCAGAAAGGTTACCCTTGTCTGAGGAATCAATGAACTTTTTGGTAAATTGATCCTCCAACCATGATCTTGAAGAAACAACACAAGTCGATTCGTATGAGATTCTGCTAAATGTAAAGACTGAGCAAGTACCAAGATATCGTCCAAATAAGGAAATACCACAGTACCCTGTTCTCTGATTACAGACAGAAGGGCACCGAGAACCTTTGTAAAAATTATTGGAGCTGTAGCTAGGCCAAACGGCAGAGCCACAAACTGGTAATGCTTGTCCAGAAAAGAGAATCTCAGGAACTGATAATGATCTGGATGAATCGGAATATGCAGATATGCATCCTGTAAATCTATTGTGGACATATAATGCCCTTGCTGAACAAAAGGCAAGATAGTCCTTACAGTTACCATCTTGAACGTTGGTATCCTTACATAACGATTCAATATTTTTAGATCCAGAACTGGTCTGAAGGAATTCTCCTTCTTTGGTACAATGAAGAGATTTGAATAAAACCCCATCCCCTGTTCCGGAACTGGAACTGGCATAATTACTCCAGCCAATTCTAGATCTGAAACACAATTCAGAAATGCTTGAGCTTTCACTGGATTTACTGGGACACGGGAAAGAAAAAATCTCTTTGCAGGAGGTCTCATCTTGAAACCAATTCTGTACCCTTCTGAAACAATGTTCTGAATCCAAAGATTGTGAACAGAATTGATCCAAATTTCTTTGAAAAAACGTAACCTGCCCCCTACCAGCTGAGCTGAAATGAGGGCCGCACCTTCATGAGGACTTAGAAGCAGGCTTTGCCTTTCTAGCAGGCTTGGATTTATTCCAGACTGGAGATGGTTTCCAAACTGAAACTGCTCCTGAGGATGAAGGATTAGGCTTTTGTTCTTTGTTGAAACGAAAGGAACGAAAACGATTATTAGCCCTGTTTTTACCTTTAGATTTTTTATCCTGTGGTAAAAAAGTTCCTTTCCCACCAGTAACAGTTGAGATAATAGAATCCAACTGAGAACCAAATAATTTGTTACCCTGGAAAGAAATGGAAAGTAGAGTTGATTTAGAAGCCATATCAGCATTCCAAGTCTTAAGCCATAAAGCTCTTCTAGCTAAAATAGCTAGAGACATAAACCTGACATCAACTCTGATAATATCAAAAATGGCATCACAGATAAAATTATTAGCATGCTGAAGAAGAATAATAATATCATGAGAATCATGATCTGTTACTTGTTGCGCTAAAGTTTCCAACCAAAAAGTTGAAGCTGCAGCAACATCAGCCAAAGATATAGCAGGTCTAAGAAGATTACCTGAACACAGATAAGCTTTTCTTAGAAAGGATTCAATTTTCCTATCTAAAGGATCCTTAAACGAAGTACCATCTGACGTAGGATTAGTAGTACGTTTAGCAAGGGTAGAAATAGCCCCATCAACTTTAGGGATTTTGTCCCAAATTTCTAATCTGTCAGACGGCACAGGATATAATTGCTTAAAACGTTTAGAAGGAGTAAATGAATTACCCAATTTATCCCATTCTTTGGAAATTACTGCAGAAATAGCATTAGGAACAGGAAAAACTTCTGGAATAACCACAGGAGATTTAAATACCTCATCCAAACGTTTAGAATTAGTATCAAGAGGACCAGAATCCTCTATTTCTAAAGCAATTAGTACTTCTTTAAGTAAAGAACGAATAAATTCCATTTTAAATAAATATGAAGATTTATCAGCATCAATCTCTGAGACAGAATCCTCTGAACCAGAAGAGTCATCAGAATCAGAATGATGATGTTCCTTTAAAAATTCATCTGTAGGGAGAGAAGTTTTAAAAAAAATTTTATGTTTACTAGAAGGAGAAATAACAGACATAGCCTTCTTTATGGATTCAGAAACAAAATCTCTTATGTTATCAGGAACATTCTGCACCTTAGATGTTGAAGGAACTGCAACAGACAATGGTACTTTACTAAAGGAAATATTATCTGCATTAACAAGTTTGTCATGACAATTAATACAAACAACAGCCGGAGGAATAGCTACCAAAAGTTTACAGCAGATACACTTAGCTTTGGTAGATCCAGCACTAGACAGCGATTTTCCTGTAGTATCTTCTGACTCAGATGCAACGTGAGACATCTTGCAATATGTAAGAGAAAAAACAACATATAAAGCAAAATTGATCAAATTCCTTAAATGACAGTTTCAGGAATGGGAAAAAATGCCAAAGAACAAGCTTCTAGCAACCAGAAGCAATGAAAAAATGAGACTTAAATAATGTGGAGACAAAAGCGACGCCCATATTTTTTAGCGCCAAATAATACGCCCACATTATTTGGCGCCTAAATGCTTTTGGCGCCAAAAATGACGCCACATCCGGAACGCCGACACTTTTGGCGCAAAATAACGTCAAAAAATGACGCAACTTCCGGCGACACGTATGACGCCGGAAACGGAAAAGATTTTTTTGCGCCAAAAAAGTCCGCGCCAAGAATGACGCAATAAAATGAAGCATTTTCAGCCCCCGCGAGCCTAACAGCCCACAGGGAAAAAGAGTCAAATTTTTGAAGGTAAGAAAAAATGATTAATTCAAATGCATTATCCCAAATATGAAACTGACTGTCTGAAAAATAAGGAATGTTGAACATTCTGAGTCAAGGCAAATAAATGTTTGAATACATATATTTAGAACTTTATAAACAAAGTGCCCAACCATAGCTTAGAGTGTCACAGAAAATAAGATTTACTTACCCCAGGACACTCATCTACATGTTTGTAGAAAGCCAAACCAGTACTGAAACGAGAATCAGCAGAGGTAATGGTATATATAAGAGTATATCGTCGATCTGAAAAGGGAGGTAAGAGATGAATCTCTACGACCGATAACAGAGAACCTATGAAATAGACCCCGTAGAAGGAGATCACTGCATTCAAATAGGCAATACTCTCCTCACATCCCTCTGACATTCACTGCACGCTGAGAGGAAACCCGGGCTCCAACTTGCTGCGGAGCGCATATCAACGTAGAATCTAGCACAAACTTACTTCACCACCTCCATCGGAGGCAAAGTTTGTAAAACTGAATTGTGGGTGTAGTGAGGGGTGTATTTATAGGCATTTTGAGGTTTGGGAAACTTTGCCCCTCCTGGTAGGAATGTATATCCCATACGTCACTAGCTCATGGACTCTTGCTAATTACATGAAAGAAAATGACATTTTTTTTTTTCATAAAAAGCTATTACTGTATCTTAAAGGGACATGATCCCCAAATATTGAAACACTTGAAAGTGATGCAGCATAGCTGTAAAAAGCGGACTATAAAATATCACCTGAACATCTCTATGTAAAAAGAAAGATATTTTACCTCAAAATGTCCTAAAAATTCACACCCCATTGTAAAGTACTTTAAGCAGCAAATCAGTATACCTTTCCCAGGACTTTGAAGGGAGTGTGCCTCATGCACACTCATGTTATTTCCGTATTCAGTTTAAGGAAGTTTACTATGAAATCTCATGAGAGTTAAGTGAAATCTCATGAGATCACAGTAAAACAGTTTATGACATTAGCACTGCTGATGCTGCTGTTCATTTCTTACTTTTTTTTTCTTTTCTTTTTTTTACCTGCAGCTGGACAGCAGCTGAAGTATAACTTTTTACACAGCACTTACTCTGGTGAGCTGAGAAAATTTTGATGCTTACCTGATAAATTCCTTTCTTCTGTTGTGTGATCAGTCCACGGGTCATCATTACTTCTGGGATATTATCTGCTCCCCTACAGGAAGTGCAAGAGGATTCACCCAGCAGAGTTGCTATATAGCTCCTCCCCTCTACGTCACCTCCAGTCATTCGACCAAAGACCAACGAGAAAGGAGAAACCAAGGGTGTAGTGGTGACTGAATTATAATTTAAAAAATATGCACCTGCCTTAAAAACAGGGCGGGCCGTGGACTGATCACACAACAGAAGAAAGGAATTTATCAGGTAAGCATAAATTATGTTTTCTTCTGTTATGTGTGATCAGTCCACGGGTCATCATTACTTCTGGGATACCAATACCAAAGCAAAAGTACATGGATGACGGGAGGGATAGGCAGGCTCATTATACAGAAGGAACCACTGCCTGAAGAACCTTTCTCCCAAAAATAGCCTCCGAAGAAGCAAAAGTGTCAAATTTGTAAAATTTGGAAAAAGTATGAAGCGAAGACCAAGTTGCAGCCTTGCAAATCTGTTCAACAGAGGCCTCATTCTTAAAGGCCCAAGTGGAAGCCACAGCTCTAGTGGAATGAGCTGTAATTCTTTCAGGAGGCTGCTGTCCAGCAGTCTCATAGGCTAAACGTATTAAGCTACGAAGCCAAAAAGAGAGAGAGGTAGCAGAAGCTTTTTGACCTCTCCTCTGTCCAGAATAAACGACAAACAGGGAAGAAGTTTGGCGAAAATCTTTAGTTGCCTGCAAGTAGAACTTGAGGGCACGAACTACATCCAGATTGTGTAGAAGACGTTCCTTCTTTGAAGAAGGATTTGGACACAAGGATGGAACAACAATCTCTTGATTGATATTCCTGTTAGTGACTACCTTAGGTAAGAACCCAGGTTTAGTACGCAGAACTACCTTGTCTGAGTGAAAGATCAGATAAGGAGAATCACAATGTAGGGCTGATAACTCAGAGACTCTTCGAGCCGAGGAAATAGCCATTAAAAATAGAACTTTCCAAGATAACAATTTTATATCAATGGAATGAAGGGGTTCAAACGGAACACCCTGTAAAACGTTAAGAACTAAGTTTAAACTCCATGGCGGAGCAACAGTTTTAAACACAGGCTTGATCCTAGTTAAAGCCTGACAAAAGGCTTGGATGTCTGAATTTTCTGACAGACGCCTGTGAAACAAGATGGACAGAGCTGAAATCTGTCCCTTTAATGAGCTAGCCGATAAACCCTTTTCTAAACCTTCTTGTAGAAAAGACAATATCCTAGGAATCCTAACCTTACTCCAGGAGTAATCTTTGGATTCACACCAGTATAGGTATTTGCGCCATATTTTATGGTAAATCTTTCTGGTAACAGGCTTCCTAGCCTGTATCAGGGTATCAATAACCGACTCAGAAAAACCACGTTTTGATAAAATCAAGCGTTCAATTTCCAAGCAGTCAGCTTCAGAGAAGTTAGACTTTGATGTTTGAATGGACCCTGAATCAGAAGGTCCTGTCTTAGAGGTAGAGACCAAGGCGGACAGGATGACATGTCCACTAGATCTGCATACCAAGTCCTGCGTGGCCATGCAGGCGCTATTAGAATCACTGATGCTTTCTCCTGTTTGATTTTGGCAATCAATCGAGGAAGCAGCGGGAAGGGTGGAAACACATAAGCCATCCTGAAGTTCCAAGGTGCTGTCAAAGCATCTATCAGAACCGCTCCCGGATCCCTGGATCTGGATCCGTAGCGAGGAAGTTTGGCGTTCTGGCGAGACGCCATGAGATCTATCTCTGGTTTGCCCCAACGTTGAAGTATTTGGGCAAAGACCTCCGGATGAAGTTCCCACTCCCCCGGATGAAGAGTCTGGCGACTCAAGAAATCCGCCTCCCAGTTCTCCACTCCCGGGATGTGGATTGCTGACAGATGGCAAGAGTGAGACTCTGCCCAGCGAATTATCTTTGATACTTCTATCATTGCTAGGGAGCTTCTTGTCCCTCCTTGATGGTTGATGTAAGCTACAGTCGTGATGTTGTCCGACTGAAACCTGATGAACCCCCGAGTCTTTAACTGGGGCCAAGCTAGAAGGGCATTGAGAACTGCTCTCAATTCCAGAATGTTTATTGGCAGGAGACTTTCCTCCTGACTCCATTGTCCCTGAGCCTTCAGAGAATTCCAGACAGCGCCCCAACCTAGAAGGCTGGCGTCTGTTGATACAATTGTCCAGTCCGGCCTGCTGAACGGTATCCCCCTGGACAGATGTGGCCGAGAAAGCCACCATAGAAGAGAGTTTCTGGTCTCTTGATCCAGATTCAGAGTGGGGGACAAATCTGAGTAATCCCCATTCCACTGACTCAGCATGCACAATTGCAGCGGTCTGAGATGTAGGCGTGCAAAGGGAACTATGTCCATTGCTGCTACCATTAAGCCGATCACCTCCATGCATTGAGCTACTGACGGGAGTTGAATGGAATGAAGGACACGGCATGCATTTAGAAGCTTTGTTAATCTGTCTTCTGTCAGATAAATCTTCATTTCTACAGAATCTATAAGAGTCCCCAAGAATGGAACTCTTGTGAGAGGAAAGAGAGAACTCTTCTTTTCGTTCACTTTCCATCCGTGCGACCTTAGAAATGCCAGAACTAACTCTGTATGAGACTTGGCAGTTTGAAAGCTTGAAGCTTGTATCAGAATGTCGTCTAGGTACGGAGCTACCGAAATTCCTCGCGGTCTTAGTACCGCCAGAAGAGCACCCAGAACCTTTGTAAAGATTCTTGGAGCCGTAGCCAATCCGAATGGAAGGGCTACAAACTGGTAATGCCTGTTTAAGAAGGCAAACCTTAGATACCGGTAATGATCTTTGTGAATCGGTATGTGAAGGTAAGCATCCTTTAAATCCACTGTGGTCATGTACTGACCCTCTTGGATCATGGGTAAGATTGTCCGAATAGTTTCCATTTTGAACGATGGAACTCTTAGGAATTTGTTTAGGATCTTTAAATCCAAGATTGGCCTGAAAGTTCCCTCTTTTTTGGGAACCACAAACAGGTTTGAGTAAAACCCTTGTCCTTGTTCCGACCGCGGAACCGGATGGATCACTCCCATTAATAATAGATCTTGTACACAGCGTAGAAACGCGTCTTTCTTTATTTGGTTTGTTGACAACCTTGACAGATGAAATCTCCCTCTTGGGGGAGAGGATTTGAAGTCTAAAAGGTATCCCTGAGATATGATCTCTAGCGCCCAGGGATCCTGGACATCTCTTGCCCAAGCCTGGGCGAAGAAAGAGAGTCTGCCCCCCACTAGATCCGGTCCCGGATCGGGGGCCCTCGGTTCATGCTGTCTTTGGGACAGCAGCAGGTTTACTGGCCTGCTTGCCCTTGTTCCAGGACTGATTAGGTTTCCAGCCTTGTCTGTAACGAGCAACAGCTCCTCCCTGTTTTGGTGCAGTGGAAGTTGGCGCTGCTCCTGCTTTGAAATTCCGAAAGGGACGAAAATTAGACTGTCTAGCCTTAGCTTTGGCTTTGTCTTGAGGTAGAGCGTGGCCCTTACCTCCTGTAATGTCAGCAATAATTTCTTTAAAACCGGGCCCAAATAAAGTTTGCCCCTTGAAAGGTATACTAAGTAATTTGGACTTAGAAGTTACATCAGCCGACCAGGATTTTAGCCACAGCGCTCTGCGTGCCTGAATGGCGAATCCTGAATTCTTAGCCGTAAGTTTGGTTAAATGTACTACAGCCTCCGAAATGAATGAATTAGCTAGTTTAAGGACTCTAAGCCTGTCCGTAATGTCGTCCAGCGTAGCTGAACTAAGATTCTCTTCCAGAGACTCAATCCAAAATGCTGCCGCAGCCGTGATCGGCGCGATGCATGCAAGGGGTTGTAATATAAAACCTTGTTGAATAAACATTTTCTTAAGGTAACCCTCTAATTTTTTATCCATAGGATCTGAAAAAGCACAGCTATCCTCCACCGGGATAGTGGTACGCTTAGCTAAAGTAGAAACTGCTCCCTCCACCTTAGGGACCGTTTGCCATAAGTCCCGTGTGGTGGCGTCTATTGGAAACATCTTTCTAAATATTGGAGGGGGTGAGAACGGCACACCGGGTCTATCCCACTCCTTAGTAACAATTTCAGTTAATCTCTTAGGTATAGGAAAAACGTCAGTACTCGCCGGTACCGCAAAGTATTTATCCAACCTACACATTTTCTCTGGTATTGCAACAGCGTTACAATCGTTGAGAGCTGCTAAGACCTCCCCTAGTAATACACAGAGGTTTTCCAATTTAAATTTAAAATTTGAAATATCTGAATCCAATCTGTTTGGATCAGAACCGTCACCTACAGAATGAAGCTCTCCGTCCTCATGCTCTGCAAGCTGTGACGCAGTATCAGACATGGCCCTAGAATTATCAGCGCACTCTGTTCTCACCCCAGAGTGATCACGCTTGCCTCTTAGTTCTGGTAATTTAGCCAAAACTTCAGTCATAACAGTAGCCATATCTTGTAATGTTATCTGTAATGGCTGCCCAGATGTACTAGGCGCCATAATATCACGCACCTCCCGGGCGGGAGATGCAGGTACTGACACGTGAGGCGAGTTAGTCGGCATAACTCTCCCCTCGCTGTTTGGTGAAATTTGTTCAATTTGTACAGATTGGCTTTTATTTAAGGTAGCATCAATACAGTTAGTACATAAATTTCTATTGGGCTCCACCTTGGCATTGGAACAAATGACACAGGTATCTTCCTCTGAATCAGACATGTTTAACACACTAGCAATAAACATGCAACTCGGTTACAATTTTATTTAATAAAAACGTACTGTGCCTCAAGAAGCACTAAACGATTAAATGACAGTTGAAATAATGAACTGAAAAACAGTTATAGCATCACTCTTAACAAACAACACAACTTTTTAGCAAAGGTTTGTTCCCATTAGTAAAATAACACTAATTAAATTTTAAACAACGTTTTAAATCACAGTCACTATATAAGTCTCACAGCTCTGCTGAGAGAATCTACCTCCCTTCAAAGAAGTTTGAAGACCCCTGAGTTCTGTTAGAGATGAACCGGATCATGCAGAAAAACTGACTGGAAATTTTTGATGCGTAGCAAAGAGCGCCAAAAACGGCCCCTCCCTCTCACACACAGCAGTGAGAGAGAAACGAAACTGTCATAATTAACACAAGCAAACTGCCAAGTGGAAAATAATGCCCAAATACTTATTCACTCAGTACCTCATTAATGCAAACGATTCTACATTCCAGCAAAAACGTTTAACATGAAAAATACCTAATAAAAGGTTTAATGTACTTTTACAGAGTAATTCCGGTGAAATACCATCCCCAGAATACTAAAGTGTAGAGTATACATACATGTTCATTATAACGGTATGGCAGGATTTTTTCATCAATTCCATTCAGAAAATAACAACTGCGACATACCTCAATGCAGATTCAACTGCCCGCTGTCCCCTGATCTGAAGCTTTTACCTCCCTCAGATGGCCGAGAAACAGCAATATGATCTTAACTACTCCGGTTAAAATCATAAGAAAAACTCTGGTAGATTCTTCTTCAAACTCTGCCAGAGAGGTAATAACACGCTCCGGTGCTATTGTAAAATAACAAACTTTTGATTGAAGTTCTAAAAACTAAGTATAATCACCATAGTCCTCTCACACCTCCTATCTAGTCTTTGGGTGCAAGAGAATGACTGGAGGTGACGTAGAGGGGAGGAGCTATATAGCAACTCTGCTGGGTGAATCCTCTTGCACTTCCTGTAGGGGAGCAGATAATATCCCAGAAGTAATGATGACCCGTGGACTGATCACACATAACAGAAGAAATATCTTCCTTTTCTACATAGAGATGTTCAGGTGATATTTTCCGGTCAGCTTTTTCCAGTTATGCTGCATCATTTTTAAGTGATTTAGCACATAAGTATTATGTCCCTTTAAATGCATTTCATGGGGGGTCAAAAACTATCAAAACTAAAATAGTATATGTTAGCATATACCATATATACAATCTTCCTCTGTAATAAAACAAGTGAAGATGGGGCCTCATGTGCATATCAATTGGTTTTCAAAGAATATTGTAGATATCTACATACAGGGTATTCACAATATGAAGCAGCCCCTAAGTGTGCCGACAGTGACGTGCTGGAAAATCTGCTATTTCCTCAATCATTTCGAACAAAGCTAACCAAAGCCCATACATACACAAACAATACCAATCAATAATCAGAAGCACCTCACGTGGGAGTGATTAAGTTATACCACAGTTGTCTTTTGGGTAATAGATATACTTGCACAAGAAGAAGATGGTGTCTTCTTTATTTGTTTTATAACAGAAGAAGTCATATACTGCAAGAAAAAGTAAATTAAACTTCTTTACCTAAATAGGAAATGCTGTGTTAATGGGATATTAAATACCTTGAGATTATAATATAAAGTGTTTAATTATGTGTATACGTTTATTCTTTTTCTTGTCCACTTTTATAACTAACCTTAATTGATCCATTGCTTTATTGACACTAAAACCTTTTGCTTTTCCCCCCGATATTTAAACAAACAATTGAAGTAATTACAAAAATACATCTAAATAATTTTTCTCAGACAAATCTTTGCTTTGAATACATTATCTATCTGTTTAAGGTCCCTTAAACAGAAACATTTGTTGATGGTTTCAACAGGAAAATGGAACATTCCTGTCACCCGTGTGTGTGTATAGCAGGAGAGTCACATGTGGGAAAAACTCTGTAAGCTCCACCCTCATGGGAGAACTGAGGAACCCCCCACACATTCAGCTCCATATAACCCCCATCCCTTTCATGCTAACACTCTACAAGACTAGTAATTCATACATCATTACATCTATGACTCATGCAGCTGTGGCCAAATGAAATACTAAACATTACATTTAGTTAAAAATGTATTCAAATAATTTATTCTAAAAAAATAGTATTTGCCATTATCTGGACACATTTGGTAATAAGAGGCATATGTGTGTAGCCTACAATTCCCAGCTAGCTCCCTGTAGTGCATTGCTGGACCTGAGCCTACCTAGTTAATGCTTTTCAGAAAAGGATAACAAAAGAACAAGGTAAATTTGATAACAAAGTAAATTGTTTCATCTTGACTTTCATGTCTCTTTAGTGACTGGGAGATATCTGGAATTCTAATACAATGTGGCTACAGACAAGCAGACATTTAAAAAACGGACTTTAAAACAGAGCAAAAAAGTAATTTATTTATTTTTGTCATCCTCATTGTATACTTTTTATTTAAAGATCAATGTAAATAATGTGACTTTGCAGTTATAAATTTATGTTAAGAATAAGGTGACCAGGTTTGGAGATCATCTGTAAAAAAAAACATAGTAACAAACACTATAATCTCAATCTAGGTGAGAAAAAAGCCTTAAAAAAAAGTTTACAGAATGACAATTAATTAGTAATTTGAAAAGCAGATAAGGGAGGAGGGTAGTTTTACAAGACAAAACAGATTACCTCAGAGAAGCTAATCATCTGTTGGGAGACACAAGCACATACACTAAACTTAAAATAAACCTTACAAAAACTTTTAAGGAACAATATGAGTTTGAATTTTTAAAGGTGGTGGAACCAAGGATTGCGGTATTCTACCACCTTCCTAAAATTACTAAATATGTGGATACTATATTAAAACTTATGGTACCCTGTCTCCAATCATATGTTAGGGACGCTCTCCAAATGTGTTTTATATGTGGGTGACACTAGACGTCTCCTCCCTCTACAAGTCCATACCCCATAATTTAGGCCTTGAAGCTATTAAATATTATTTTAGAAAAACTAATTATACTGATCTAACACAATGGGCATTTTTCATGAAGGGTATAGAGTTCATTCTAAAGAAAAATAATTTTTATTTGAAGGTGAATTCTTCCTACAGACAAACGGTACTTCCATGGGGACAAAATTTGCCCCCAACTTCGCAAATTTATATATGGGGTGGTGGGAGGAGATGTACATTTTCGTAGAAAATCCCTTTTCTGATAAGATTTTGAGATGGTTTCATTTCATAGACGATCCTTATCATCTGGCAAGGAACAACAGATACAATTATAGATTTAGTGGCGTATGTGAACCAAAATCTTTTTAATCTCAGATTTACAGAGTCCCATAGTGTTGACCAAATAACCTTTTTGGATCTATCTTTGACACACAGGGATAGTCAAATTGTCACCAGCATTTTTAGAAAGGAAACTGATACCAATGTTTATTTGCATGCTAGGATTGGACACCATCATAAATAGATGCAGAAAATTTAATTCAGGCAATTCCAAAGAGTAAGAAGGAATTGCACGAATATAGACACCTATGAAAGGGAATTAGAAGTATTGAAGAAAAGATTCCTGAGTAAGGGTTATGAACCTTCCTTAATCCGGAATGCATACACTAGAGCTAAGAATTTAGATAGAATGGACCTGCTCAACACTTTATAACCAGGTTAAATAGAGCATTGAGACAAATCGAGAGCACTTTCAAAAAACATTGGCCAGTGTTATTACAGGATCCCATTCTGAAAGAAGTTTTATCAGAGAAACCACAAGTTATATTTAGAAAAAAATCACAATTCGAAAAACATTTTAGCTCCTAGCAAGCTGGGAGAAAATACGAAACAGAATAACTGGTTACAAAAAAAGGTCTACTGGTTTATTTAAATGTGGTAGAAAAGGTTGTCTAAGTTGCACACATATAGATAAGGAATGCTCTAATTTCAGGTCTTTCAGAGATAACAAAGTATACTCCATTAAAGAGTCTATAAACTGCAAAAGTACTCATGTGGTTTACCATCTCTCATGCGCATGTGGAAAAATATATATTGGAAGAACAAAGAGGAGCCTTAAGACTCTTTTTAGCAAGCATATAGTCAACATAGAAAGAGTCCTTTCACATGGTGTCTGCGCATTTTACAGAGACCCATAACAAAGATGCCAGTAGCCTTAAGGTGAAAGCAATAGAAAGAATCAAACTGGATGCAAAAGGGGGAATAGACTCATTGCCCTATGCCGCAGAGAAACGTATTGGATTAGGACCCTTGGAACCCTAGAACCCAGAGGTATGAACAGGGAGATAGATTTGGCAGCTTTTCTCATAGAGGATTAAAGGGACAGTATACTCTGAAATTTAAAGTTCAAATTTATATTAGCATGATGTATTCAACCTAAGTGTCATTCATCAATAACTTTCTTTTTAAACTATTTATTCAATCTGAAAACTTAGCCCCCTTGTATGGTCACTGACCGCCTACCGATCTGCTGCATTTTTTTTAAGATTCTCAAGAATTTGCCAACCACCTGTCAGGGTGCCAGGAATCAGACTGAGACGAGAAGTGCAAAAACAATCACACCTTTACTAATAGCAAAAAAATAATAAAAAGTCCACAAGTCAAATAACAAGCCAGGAGTCAAAACCAGAGCTGGTAGTCAGACGAGCCGAGTCAGGAGCCAAAGCGAATAGTCACACGAGCCGGAATCAGGAACAAGGAAAACAGCAGAGTCAGGAACAAGCCAGGGATCAGGAACCAGGAAGGACGTCAGGCAGCCAGGTAATACACAGGAACTCTCACAAACAGGTCTGAGACAACGCAAAGGCAAAGCATACTGAACAGAGGCCCATTAAATAATAAGTGATGACATCACAATTCTGAGACTGCATCCTGTCTCACACGGATGATGCACACCAGTCTGGCCATAAAAGGAAGTGCAGGAAATGAGCAGCATCCCCCACAATGCACCATAGTCAGCAAGAAAGGGGAGTAAAATGGCTGCCAGCAGCATATGGCAAACAAAACAGGGAAAAAACCCTGACACCACCTATTGTAATAATATCTGTTGCGCTATGTAGAAGATAAGTGAATGCGTGCATGATGACATCATTAACTCCTGATTTCTTCTAAACACAGGTATGCGATTGCGCAATATCCGACGTTCATGTGAAGCGATCGATGCTTAGAAGCTCAAATATAATAGAGCTACAATACGGACGCATGCGCTATAGTAATTTCATACAAAGCCCCTCTGTAGAGACACAAGCAAGAGCGAGCTTCAGTGGGAGGAAATCTGTGCGTTACATAATTAGCCTGTGGGAAGAACAGATTTGGTCTATACCGCCCATATTAGAGATGTCATCAAGGGGTTGGAGAACGAACAGCCATCAACAGTTAAACTGCAAAAATTAAGATTGAATAAAACATCTAAATAAGAATATTTCTTGAAAATAAAAAAATGTGGTTAAAATGTAATGGTAAAGAGGAACATTGCCGAAGATTTTAGATACTGTGAATTTACTGACCCTTTAAAATACAGCGTGGACCCCGAAATATTTTCTTTTGATTGCTCTAGTTGAATAACACATATATGATCTGTCATCATAGAGGGTATTATGTATCAGTAGGGTTTTTCTGTACACACAAATATTTTCCATTTCACACAATAAGCTTACATATGTAAACACATTAGTTTGCTGAAATTGTTGTTATTGGATCCAGTGCGTTCATTTTATTGGTGGACATAAATTTATGCTTGCTGTGTTTATACAGACGTCTATTTGGACCCCTCCCGCTTCCATGTTTTCATGTACATGACCTATAGTTTAGCCTTATATTTCTCAACTAACCAGACACATGTACATATACATTAGTAAAGCTCCGAATCAGTTATTTCCATTTTTAGAAGTTTTATCATGGGTAATGGGTCTAGGATTCATTTATAGAATGGATATTTTCATGTGTTTGCACATTAATTGATCTTTTACTGCAGGGTGTTCGTTCCCATTACTTTTGTATTTTAATATATGTATATACGTCTATTGTAAGGTACTTTTTTATATTATATTAGGGTATCTTTTTGAGAAAAAGGACAGATATTTGTCGTTTTTATATAGCGCATCAGCTATTAGAGTTAAAGGGACACTAAACCCAGTTTTTTTTCTTTTGTGATTCAGATAGAGCATGAGATTTTAAGCAACTTTTTAATTTACTAAGCATTTTTTTTGGTTCAGAACATTTTTATTGGTGGATGAATTTATCCACCAATCAGCAAGAACAACCCAGGTTGTTCACCAAAAATGGGCCGGCATCTAAACTTACATTCTTGCATTTTCAAATAAAGATACCAAGAGAATGAAGAAAATTTGATAATAGAAGTAAATTAGACAGTTGCTTAAAATGTTATGCACTATCTGAATCACGAAATAAAAAATTTGGGTTCAGTGTCCCTTTAAGATGTACAACTTACCTGATGTCACTATAACCTTAACTCAATTGCTAGATCCTTTTCCTTATGCAAAGAGTTAAAATGCAATGCTCATGTGGGATGCTCCAGCAGCTCTATTTAAGGACGGAAAGTGCTAACAGCGGGCAGCCTCTGACGAAGTAGGGAGTTTCCCTACGAAATGCATTAGGCCGCGCCCACCGTCTTTACGTCACAGCTAGTAGCTGTTCTTTGAGCCAGCTTCATTGTTGAGCTGCTGTGTATGGCTTTGTGGCAGTAATTTTAAATAGTTTTTAGACTATCATCAGTACACAACTGCTGGGGACTCTTTGAGATCACGATCCCTTAAAGTGAGCGCAGGAGGACTCCATTTACATGAGACAATCAATTGTAATTACAGGAGAGAGCCCTGGAACACTGCTGCTGTTTGTGGGAATATCATTGAGAGACCTATATGGTTCCTATGTGCCTGAATCATACCTCATAGTTGTTTGAGGTTGCAATTCATGAGTTTGAATTTGTTATTTATTTCTAATAAATCTATGTGGTTTTAACTTACTACACTTAAAGGAGTGTGCGTCCTGTTCTTTATGTTTTTCTATACATTATCCCCTGCCTCTGTATACCAACCCATGCTGTAGCTGTAAGTGCTCCAGCCCCAGCACAAAACCTGTAAGTGATCCAGTCCCAAGCACATTATCCCCTGCCTCTGTATACCAGCACATGCTGATGCTGTAAGTGCTTTAAACCCAAGCACATTATCCCCTGCCTCTGTATACCAGCACATACTAATGCTGTAAGTGCTTCATCCCAAACACAAATCACCTGCCTCCATATACCAGCACATGCTAATGCTGTAAGTGCTTTATCCCAAACACATATCACCTACCTCTGTATACCAGCACATGCTGATGCTGTAAGTGTTTCATCCAAAACACATATCACCTGCCTCTGTATACCAGCACATGCTGATGCTGTAAGTGCTTTATCCCAAATACATATCACCTGCCTCTGTATACCAGCACATGATGATGCTGTAAGTGCTTCATCCCAAACACATATCACCTGCCTCTGTATACCAGCACATGCTTATGCTGTAAGTGATCCAGCCCCAAACACATATCACCTGCCTCTGTATACCAGCGCATGCTGATGCTGTAAGTGCTTCATCCCAAACACATATCACCTGCCTCTGTATACCAGCACATGCTAATGCTGTAAGTGCTTTATCCCAAACACATATCACCTGCCTCCATATACCAGCACATGCTAATGCTGTAAGTGCTTCATCCCAAACACATATCACCTGCCTCTGTATACCAGCACATGCTGATGCTGTAAGTGCTTTATCCCAAACACATATCACCTGCCTCTGTATACCAGCACATGCTTATGCTGTAAGTGATCCAGCCCCAAACACATATCACCTGCCTCTGTATACCAGCGCATGCTGATGCTGTAAGTGCTTCATCCCAAACACATATCACCTGCCTCTGTATACCAGCACATGCTAATGCTGTAAGTGCTTTATCCCAAACACATATCACCTGCCTCCATATACCAGCACATGCTAATGCTGTAAGTGCTTCATCCCAAACACAAATCACCTGCCTCTGTATACCAGCACATGCTAATGCTGTAAGTGCTTTATCCCAAACACATATCACCTGCCTCTGTATACCAGCACATGCTGATGCTGTAAGTGTTTCATCCCAAACACATATCACCTGCCTCTGTATACTAGTACATGCTGATGCTGTAAGTGCTTCATCCCAAACACATATCACCTGCCTCTGTATACCAGCACATGCTGATGCTGTAAGTGCTTCATCCAAACACATATCACCTGCCTCTGTATACCAGCACATGCTGTAAGTGCTTCATCCCAAACACAAAACACCTGCCTCCATATACCAGCACATGCTAATGCTGTAAGTGCTTTATCCCAAACACATATCACCTGCCTCTGTATACCAGCACATGCTGATGCTGTAAGTGCTTCATCCCAAACACATATCACCTGCCTCTGTATACCAGCACATGCTGATGCTGTAAGTGCTTCATCCCACACACATATCACCTGCCTCTGTATACCAGCACATACTAATGCTGTAAGTGCTTTATCCCAAACACATATTACCTGCCTCTGTATACCAGCACATGCTGATGCTGTAAGTGTTTCATCCCAAACACATATCACCTGCCTCTGTATACCAGAACATGCTGTAAGTGCTTCATCCCAAACACATATCACCTACCTCTGTATGCCAGCAAATGTAACTGTACCTACATATTTGATTTAAGTTAAAGGATACTGAGATATTAACACATACTTAGCTTATCTATATCACTCATTATGGTTATGCACAAAGATTGCCAAAGTTCCAGCTCAGCATGACTTGAAAATTATATATAATGTAGGATGGAGTTAGCTGATTTTGGGAAAGTATAGTTGGTACTTGTCCTTTTACTCATTGACAAGGGATAAGAAACCCATTTGGGCAAATTCAAGGCAATCGGGGACAGCATAGCTTAGCCCTTTATTCAGGACTCTCCCTAAAAGAAAAAAAAATAATAGGGACACACTGCCCAAATTCAGGACTGTCACTAAAAACACAGACCTCTGGTCACCTTAGTAAAAAAGAAAATTAGATCTGCTGGGGGAATATTTAAAGATTGAATTGCTTTTATAGATTCTGCTTATATAGATTCTGCTTATATAGATTCTTTAACTCGTTATTTACAGTAAGATATCCCAAATCTATTACCTTCTTTTTTTTGTTTTGTTTTGCATGGTCCTCTCTTGGGATATGACATGTTGGCTGTACTGATGTTTTATCTAACTTATTCTTTTTCTGTTTGTATAAATGGTGTCATTGTTTTGTTTTTTTCTGCTAAAAATTCCAATAAAAAAAAAAAACTTGAGCACACTGTGTAAAAAAAATGCCTCAGAATTATTTTACAGAAAAAAAAAGCATCAAAATCACCTCTAACTGTGGCATTTTCTGGTCCCCTAAATATAAGCACCAATTACATATTCCTGTATTGGCTGTAGATTAACTAGGAAAGCTAAAGAAGACGACTTCATCTAGCAGGCTCGCACTCCTATGGTACCAAATTACCCTAACAGGCACTCTTCCTTCAGACATTCTTTTTTCATGCAGTAATGTGGAATATATTAATAAACGAAGATTGTATGTATCACATAAGATCATTGTTTTGGGGGGGTTTATAAAGATTTCCATAGAAATAATTTTCACATCTGAATCTTTGTGAATTGTTAAAAGAAGAAAATATAAAACCAAGGAAGACAATTTACTCAAAAACACGCACAGACTTTATCAGCAATTGTGTACTGCATTTCATAATATCTTCATACAAAAACATAATTTATGCTTACCTGATAAATTCCTTTCTCCTGTAGTGTAGTCAGTCCACGGGTCATCCATTACTTATGGAATATATCTCTTCCTAACAGGAAACTGCAAGAGAATTACCCAGCAGAGCTGCTATATAGCTCCTCCCCTCACCTATCATACTCAGTCATTCGACCAAAGCAGACGAGAAAGGAGGAACCATAGGGTACAGTGGTGACTGGAGTTTAATTAAAATTTAGACCTGCCGTAAAAACAGGGCGGGCCGTGGACTGACTACACTACAGGAGAAAGGAATTTATCAGGTAAGCATAAATTATGTTTTCTCCTGTTAAGTGTAGTCAGTCCACGGGTCATCCATTACTTATGGAATACCAATACCAAAGCTAAAGTACACGGATGAAGGGAGGGACAAGACAGGAACATTAAACAGAAGGAACCACTGCCTGAAGTACCTTTCTCCCAAAAATAGCCTCCGACGAAGCAAAAGTGTCAAATTTGTAAAATTTTGAAAAAGTGTGAAGCGAAGACCAAGTCGCAGCCTTGCAAATCTGTTCAACAGAGGCCTCATTTTTAAAGGCCCAGGTGGAAGCCACAGCTCTAGTAGAATGAGCTGTAATCCTTTCAGGAGGCTGCTGTCCAGCAGTCTCATAGGCTAAGCGTATTATGCTACGAAGCCAAAAAGAGAGAGAGGTAGCCGAAGCCTTTTGACCTCTCCTCTGTCCAGAGTAAACGACAAACAGGGAAGAAGTTTGACGAAAATCCTTAGTTGCCTGCAAATAGAATTTCAGGGCACGAACTACGTCCAGATTATGCAAAAGTCGTTCCTTCTTTGAAGAAGGGTTAGGACACAGAGATGGAACAACAATCTCTTGATTGATATTCCTGTTAGTAACTACCTTAGGTAAGAACCCAGGTTTAGTACGCAGGACTACCTTGTCTGAATGAAAAATCAGATAAGGAGAATCACAATGTAAGGCAGATAACTCAGAGACTCTTCGAGCCGAGGAAATAGCCATCAAAAACAGAACTTTCCAAGATAACAGCTTGATATCGATGGAATGAAGGGGTTCAAATGGAACGCCTTGAAGAACATTAAGAACTAAGTTTAAGCTCCACGGCGGAGCAACAGTCTTAAACACAGGCTTAATCCTAGTTAAAGCCTGACAGAAAGCCTGAACGTTTGGAACTTCAGCCAGACGTTTGTGTAGAAGAATAGACAGAGCAGAAATCTGTCCCTTTAACGAACTAGTAGATAAGCCCTTTTCTAAACCCTCTTGTAGAAAGGACAATATCCTAGGAATCCTAACCTTACTCCATGAGTAACTCTTGGATTCGCACCAATGTAAATATTTACGCCATATCTTATGGTAAATTTTTCTGGTAACAGGCTTCCTAGCCTGTATTAAGGTATCAATAACCGACTCCGAGAAGCCACGCTTTGATAGAATCAAGCGTTAAATCTCCATGCAGTCAGCCTCAGAGAAATTAGATTTGGATGTTGGAAAGGA
Source organism: Bombina bombina (assembly GCF_027579735.1). NCBI lineage: Eukaryota > Metazoa > Chordata > Amphibia > Anura > Bombinatoridae > Bombina > Bombina bombina. The sequence continues at coordinate 918,108,375 of NC_069499.1, forward strand.
CCCTGAATTAGAAGGTCCTGTCTCAGAGGCAGAGACCACGGTGGACAGGACGACATGTCCACTAGGTCTGCATACCAGGTCCTGCGTGGCCACGCAGGCGCTATCAGAATCACCGAAGCTCTCTCCTGTTTGATCTTGGCAATCAAACGAGGAAGCATCGGGAATGGTGGAAACACATAAGCCATGTTGAAGACCCAAGGGGCTGTCAGAGCATCTATCAGCACCGCTCCCGGGTCCCTGGACCTGGATCCGTAACAAGGAAGCTTGGCGTTCTGACGAGACGCCATGAGATACAGATCTGGTTTGCCCCAACAACGAATCAGTTGAGCAAAGACCTCCGGATGAAGCTCCCACTCCCCCGGATGAAAAGTCTGGCGACTTAGAAAATCCGCCTCCCAGTTCTCCACGCCTGGGATGTAGATCGCTGACAGGTGGCAAGAGTGAGACTCTACCCAGCGAATTATCTTTGAGACTTCCAACATCGCTAGGGAACTTCTGGTTCCCCCTTGATGGTTGATGTAAGCCACAGTCGTGATGTTGTCCGACTGAAATCTGATGAACCTCAGAGTTGCTAACTGAGGCCAAGCTAGGAGAGCATTGAATATTGCTCTTAACTCCAGAATATTTATTGGGAGGAGTTTCTCCTCCTGAGTCCATAATCCCTGAGCTTTCAGGGAATTCCAGACTGCTCCCCAGCCTAGAAGGCTGGCGTCTGTTGTTACAATCGTTTAATCTGGCCTTCGAAAGGTCATCCCCTTGGACAGATGTGGCCGAGAAAGCCACCATAGAAGAGAATCTCTGGTCTCTTGATCCAGATTTAGTAGGGGGGACAAATCTGAGTAATCCCCGTTCCACTGACTTAGCATGCAAAATTGCAGCGGTCTGAGATGCAGGCGCGCAAATGGTACTATGTCCATTGCCGCTACCATTAAGCCGATTACTTCCATGCACTGAGCTACTGACGGGTGTGGAATGGAGTGAAGGACACGGCAAGCATTTAGAAGTTTTAATAACCTGGCCTCTGTCAGGTAAATTTTCATCTCTACAGAATCTATAAGAGTCCTTAGAAAGGGAACTCTTGTAAGTGGTAATAGAGAACTCTTTTCCACGTTCACCTTCCACCCATGCGACCTCAGAAATGCCAGAACTATCTCTGTATGAGACTTGGCAGTTTGAAAACTTGACGCTTGTATCAGAATGTCGTCTAGGTACGGAGTCACCGCTATGCCTCGCGGTCTTAGTACCGCCAGAAGTGATCCTAGAATTTTTGTAAAGATTCTTGGAGCCGTAGCTAATCCGAAGGGAAGAGCTACAAACTGGTAATGCCTGTCTAGGAAGGCAAATCTCAGATACCGGTAATGGTCCTTGTGAATCGGTATGTGAAGGTAGGCATCCTTTAGATCCACTGTGGTCATGTACTGACCCTCTTGGATCATGGGAAGGATGGTTCGAATAGTTTCCATTTTGAATGATGGAACTCTTAGAAATTTGTTTAGGATCTTTAAGTCCAAGATTGGCCTGAAGGTTCCCTCTTTCTTGGGAACCACAAATAGGTTTGAATAGAATCCCTGCCCGTGTTCCGTTCGCGGAACTGGGTGGATTACCCCCATTAGTAAGAGGTCTTGTACACAGCGTAGAAACGCCTCTTTCTTTATTTGGTTTGCTGATAACCTTGAAAGATGAAATCTCCCCCGTGGAGGAGAAGTTTTGAAGTCCAGGAGATATCCCTGAGATATGATCTCCAACGCCCAGGGATCCTGGACATCTCTTGCCCAAGCCTGGGCGAAGAGAGAAAGTCTGACCCCCACTAGATCCGTTTCCGGATAGGGGGCCCTCTCTTCATGCTGTTTTGGGGGCAGCAGCAGGTTTCTTGGCCTGCTTGCCCCTGTTCCAGGACTGGTTAACTTTCCAGCCCTGTCTGTAACGAGCAACAGCTCCTTCCTGTTTTGGAGCGGAGGAAGTTGATGCTGCTCCTGCCTTGAAGTTACGAAAGGCACGAAAATTAGACTGTTTGGCCTTTGATTTGGCCCTGTCCTGAGGTAGAGCATGGCCCTTACCTCCCGTAATGTCAGCAATAATTTCTTTCAAGCCGGGCCCGAATAAGGTCTGCCCTTTGAAAGGAATATTAAGCAATTTAGATTTAGAAGTCACGTCAGCTGACCAGGATTAAAGCCATAGTGCTCTGCGCGCTTGGATGGCGAATCCGGAGTTCTTAGCCATAAGTATGGTTAAATGCACAACGGCATCAGAAACAAATGCGTTAGCTAGCTTAAGTGTCTTAAGCTTGTTGATTATTTCATCCAATGGAGCTGAGCGAATGGCCTCTTCCAGAGACTCAAACCAGAATGCTGCCGCAGCAGTGACAGGCGCAATGCATGCGAGGGGCTGTAAAATAAAACCTTGTTGAACAAACATTTTCTTAAGGTAACCCTCTAATTTTTTATCCATTGGATCTGAAAAGGCACAACTATCCTCCACCGGGATAGTGGTACGCTTAGCTAAAGTAGAAACTGCTCCCTCCACCTTAGGGACCGTCTGCCATAAGTCTCGTGTGGTGGCGTCAATAGGAAACATTTTCCTAAATATGGGAGGAGGGGTAAAAGGCACACCCGGTCTATCCCACTCCTTGCTAATAATCTCTGTAAGCCTTTTTGGTATAGGAAATACGTCAGTACACACCGGTACCGCATAGTATCTATCCAACCTACATAATTTCTCTGGAATTGCAACCGTGTTACAATCATTCAGAGCCGCTAATACCTCCCCTAGCAATGTGCGGAGGTTCTCTAGCTTAAATTTAAAATTGGAAATCTCTGAATCCAGTCTCCCTGGATGAGATCCGTCACCCACAGAATGAAGCTCTCCGTCCTCACGTTCTGCAAACTGTGACGCAGTATCTGACATGGCTCTCATCTCATCCGCGCGCTCTATCCTTAACCCAGAGCTATCGCGCTTGCCTCTTAATTCTGGCAACTTAGATAATACTTCTGTCATAACAGTAGCCATGTCTTGCAAAGTGATTTGTAAGGGCCTTCATGATGTACTTGGCGCCACAAAATCACGCACCTCCTGAGCGGGAGGCGAAGGTACTGACACGTGAGGAGAGTTAGTCGGCATAACTTCCCCCTCGTCGTCTGGTGATAATTTCTTTACATGTAAAGATTGACTTTTATTTAAAGTAGCATCAATGCAATTAGTACACAAATTTCTATTGGGCTCCACATTGGCCTTTAAACATAGTGAACAAAGAGATTCATCTAAGTCAGACATGTTTAAACAAACTAGCAATGAGACTAGCAAACTTGGAAATACTTTTCAAAATTAATTTACAAGCAATATAAAAAACGTTACTGTGCCTTTAAGAAGCACAGAAAAACTGACACAGTTGAAATAACAATGACCAAAATAGTTATAGCAACCAAATTTTCACAGTAAATGTATTAAGTTAGCAAAGGATTGCACCCACCAGCAAATGGATGATTAACCCCTTAGTACCCAAAAACGGATAACAATAATATAATTAACGTTTTTCTCACAGTCAAATACACTGTCACAGGACTGCTGTGCCTGATTACCTCCCTCAAAATGGATTTTGAAGACCCCTGAGCTCTCTAGAGACGATCTGGTACATGGAGGATGAAGTAGACAGATTGTGACTGAATTTTTACTGCGCAAAAAAGCACTAAAATAGGCCCCTCCCACTCTTATTACAACAGTGGGGAAGCTCAGAAACTGTTTCTATGCAGAAAACAAAAATGGCCATGTGGTAAAAATCATGCCCTAATAAGTTTTATCACCAAGTACCTCACAAAAACGATTAACAAGCCAGTAAACGTTTTAAACATACATTTGAAAGTTATGTATAATTATTAATAAGCCTGCTACCAGTCGTTTTTACTGCAGTTAAGGCTCATACATTATTTCAGTATTAACAGTATTTTCAGAGTCAATTCCATTCCTTAGAAAAATACATTCAGTGTACACACACTCATCAGCCTGATACCAGTCGCTATCACTGCATTTAAGGCTGAACTTACTTTACAATGGTATCAGCAGTATTTTCTCAGTCAATTCCATTCCTCAGAAAATAAATTACTGCACATACCTCATTTGTTGCAGGGGAGCCCTGCATGCTATTCCCCTTCTCTGAAGTTACCTCACTCCTCAGATGAGAACAGCCAGTGGATCTTAGTTACGTCTGCTAAGACCATAGAAAAAAACCCAGGCAGATTCTTCTTCTAATGCTGCCTGAGAATAAACAGCACACTCCGGTGCCATTTAAAAATAACAAACTTTTGATTGTAGAAATAAACTAAGTTAAAAAACACCACAGATCTCTCACAGCTTCCTTTTTAGTTAGGCTGTAAGAGAATGACTGAGTATGATAGGTGAGGGGAGGAGCTATATAGCAGCTCTGCTGGGTAATTCTCTTGCCGTTTCCTGTTAGGAAGAGATATATTCCATAAGTAATGGATGACCCGTGGACTGACTACACTTAACAGGAGAAATAAAGGTTTTATAAGCATTTCAATTTGTCATTCTTTTACAGTCCAGGGGCATACCATTTGAAATGTCTCTGATTATTATTTGTTTTATCTCTTCTGGTGTAACCAACAAGGGACAGATATACATGAGCTCCTGCAGTGATCAAACAATCACTTTGGGCTTGATTTATCAGACCAGCAGTCAGGATTTATCAAGCAGTGGTCATGAGACTGCTGCTTCCCTTCCCTCTTCTCCACCTCTTAGGTGGAGAATTTCAATCAAGGCCAAAAGGAAGTGCAACAAACTGGAAATGCTTGTCCAGAAAAGCAAACCTCAGAAACTGATGATGATCCCTGTGAATGGGAACATGAAGATATGCGTTCTTCAGGTCTATGGTAGTCATGAACTGACCCTCTCGGACTAACGGAAGAATGGAACGAATGGTCTTCATCTTGAAGGACGGAACTCTGAGGAATTTGTTGAGACATTTAAGGTCTAAAATTGAGCGAAAGGTTACCTCCTTTTTGGGAACTACAAAAAGATTTGAATAGAATCCTTGACCCTGTTCCTCCTACTAGAACAATAGGTATTTTACACAGTTTAAGAAGGCCTCTCTTTACCTGATCTGCAGATAATCTTGAGAGGATGAATCTGCCCCTGGGAGGACAAGACTTGAATCCTATTTTGTAACCTTGGGAAACTATGTCCACCGTCCAAGGATCTGGGACATTGCTTATCCAAACTTGATGAAAAAAGAAAAACCTGCCCCCCACTTGATCCAAGACTGGACCGGGTGCAGACCCTTCATGCTGATTTAACATCAGATGAAGGCTTCTTTGATTGTTTCCTCTTATTCCAAGCCTGGCTGGACCTCCAAGAGGTCTCGGACTGATCCGGCTTTGAAGAAGAAGAAGAAGACTTCTTTCCTCGAAGTTATGAAAGGACCGATAATTAGATTTCTGGCGACCGTTAGGTCTATTCTTCTTGTCCTGAGGTAAGAAAGACCCCTTTACACCAGATATCTCGGAAATATCTCCTCCAGACCAGGACCAAAGAGAGTCTTTACCCTTATAAGTTAAAGAAAGTAGTTTGGACTTGGAAGTTACATCAGCAGACCAAGATTTTAGCTAAAAAGCCCTGCAAGCTAGAACAGTGAAGCTGGACATTTTTGCTCCAAGTCTAATTACTTGCACGTTAGCATCAGAAATAAAATAATTGGCCAGTTTAAGAGCCTTGATCCTATCTTGGATCTCTTCTATAGAAGTCTCTTCTAAATCAGCTCAGACAGGGCATCGTACCAATAAGATGCTGCACTTGCCACCGTAGCAATACCTGAAGCAGGTTGCCACTGGAGACCTTGATGAATGTACATCTTCTTTAAATAAGCTGCAAGCTCCTTATCCATTGGATCATTGAAAGAACAACTATCCTCAAAAGGAATAGTAGTTCTTTTGGCTAGAGTACCTTAGGAAATGTTTGCCACGAATCGCGTATGGAGTCAGCAAAAGGAAACATCTTTTTAAAAACAGGAGAAGGGGAAAAAGGAACCCCTGGCTTATCCCATTCCTGAGCAATAATCTCTGACATACGGTCTGGAACTGGAAATACTTCCATGGAAGAAGGAACATTATAATATCTATTGAGTTTACTAGATTTTTTAGGGTTGACAGCGCCAGAAGAGTCAGAGTCGTCCAAAGTAGCTAGAACCTCCTTTAGAAGCAAACGGAGGTGTTAAAGTTTGAATCTAAAATTGACATCTTCAGATTCTGCAGAAATTTCCCCCATAGTGGCAGAGTCTGAAATCTCACCCTCAGAGGCTACTGAGGTATCTGACACCTGGGAAAGGTTAATTGGCGTAGGTTTAGTATGTTCAGAAACCTTACTAGCTGTAAAATTCTTGGATTTCCTCTTACGCTTACCCAAAGTAGGGAAAGCAGATAAAGCTGCAGACATTGCAGATGTAATCTGTGCAGCAAAATCTCCTCGTAAATAAACACCCCCAGGAGAATTAGAGGAACTGCAAGACACTGTATGTGAAACAGATAAAGCCTGGGACGTTTGAGGAGAAATCTGAGGCATCTCTACCACAGCAGAATCCTGGTAGACATGTGGCTCAGAAGGGAGTAATCTGTCCTTAACCCCTTAATGACCGAGGACGTGCAGGGTATGTCCTCAAAAAAAAGGCAGTTAACGCCTGAGGACGTACCCTGCACGTCCTCGGTGTGGAAAGCAGCTGGAAGCGATCCTGCTCACTTCCAGCTGCTTTCCGGTTATTGCAGTGATGCCTCGATATGAAGGCATCCTGCAATAACCTTACATGGCCATCCGATGCAGAGAGAGCCACTCTGTGGCCCTCTCTGCACCGGACATCGATGGCCGGTATCGTTGGTGGGTGGGAGCCGACTTGGGAGGCGGGTGGGCGGCCATCGGTGCGCTGTTTGACGTCAAGGGGGGCGGGATTGGGGGTGGGACCGTCGGGGGCGCGCACGGGCGCGCGCATGCACGGAGGGTGGCGGGCGGGCGCGTGCACGGGGCGGGAGCGGGTGGGAACCGCTACACTACGGAAATTTTTTTAAGTAATAAGTGGCCTAATCTTGTTTGTGCAAAAGCACAAAAAGAGATCGTGGAGGGGTGGGGGGTTGGTTTTGTGTGGGGGGAAGCTACACTACAGAAAAGCTTACAAAATTAAAAATAAAAACATTTTTTTTTCTAAACTGGGTACTGGCAGACAGCTGCCAGTACCCAAGATGGCGCCCATTAAGTTAGAGTGGGAGGGTTATAGAGCTGTTGGGGGGGGGGGGGTCAGTGAGGTTGGGGGCTAAGGGGGGATCGTAAACAGCAGCATATGTAAATATGCTTTTATATATATATATATATATATATATATATATATATATATATATCTTTTATTTTAGTACTGGCAGTCTTTCTGCCAGTACTTAAGATGGCGGGGACAATTGTGGGGTGGGGGAGGGAAGAGAGCTGTTTGGGAGGGATCAGGGGGTCTGATGTTTCAGGTGGGAGGCTGAGCTCTACACTAAATCTAATATTAACCCTGCAAGCTACCTAATTAACCCCTTCAATGCTAGCCATAATACACGTGTGATGCGCAGCGGCATTTAGCGGCCTTCTAAATACCAAAAAGCAAAGCCAAAGCCATATATGTCTGCTATTTCTGAACAAAGGGGATCCCAGAGAAGCATTTACAACCATTTGTGCCATAACTGCACAAGCTGTTTGTAAATGATTTCAGTGAGAAACCTAAAATTGTGAAAAAATTTATGAAAAAGTGAAAGATTTTTTTTAATTTGATCACATTTGGCGGTGAAATAGTGGCATGAAATATACCAAAATGGGCCTAGATCAATACTTGGGGTTGTCTAGTACACTAAACTAAAGCTAAAATGACCCCAAAAAGCTCCCTACATGCTCCCTAATTAACCCCTTCACTGCTGGGCATAATACACGTGTGGTGCGCAGTGGCATTTAGTGGCATTCTAATTACCAAAAAGCAACACCAAAGCCATATAAGTCTGCTATTTCTGAACAAAGGGGATCCCAGAGAAGAATTTACAACCATTTGTGCCATAATTGCACAAGCTGTTTGTAAATAATTTCAGTGAGAAACCTAAAGTTTGTGAAAAAATTTATGAAAAAGTGAAAGATTTTTTTTATTTGATCGCATTTGGCGGTGAAATGGTGGCATGAAATATACCAAAATGGGCCTAGATCAATACTTTGGGTTGTCTACTAAAAAAAAATATGTACATGTCAATGGATATTCAGAGATTCCTGAAAGATATCAGTGTTCTAATGTAACTAGCGCTAATTTTGAAAAAAAAATGGTTTGGAAATAGCAAAGTGCTACTTGTATTTATTGCCCTATAACTTGCAAAAAAAGCAAAGAACATGTAAACATTGGGTATTTCTAAACTCAGGACAAAATTTAGAAACTATTTAGCATAGGTGTTTTTTGGTGGTTGTAGATATGTAACAGATTTTGGGGGTCAAAGTTAGAAAAAGTGTTTTTTTTTTTCAATTTTTCCTCATATTTTATAATTTTTTTTATAGTAAATTATAAGATATGATGAAAATAATGGTATCTTTAGAAAGTCCATTTAATGGCGAGAAAAACGGTATATAATATGTGTGGGACCAAGGCTATTTTTACATTTTTGCAGTGTTTGTGTTTAGCTGTAATTTTCCTCTTACTCATTTACTGTACCCAAACGGACAGAAAATGGAAAAGTGCTGTGGTCATTAATGGGTTAAACTTTAAGGTTTTAGATAGACAAGAGGAACAAAATTGCATGGGCAGCACAATTTGAGCCTCTAGACATAGTAAGCATTTGTCCATAGACATAGTATTATCCTGATCTGTATCCATAACTGAACAGTTCCCACTAATAATAAAATATCAAATAGATTTAAAGTAGAGGTCACTGAGATGAAAAATTAAATTTGTGCAACAGAGAAATTTTCACAGAGTTGACCCCCAAAAAACGTTTACTTCATATATATACAAATATATAAAAATAAAGGCACCACTAAAGCTCAGTCTGACTGAGGTGCCCTAACGGAACCGGACCAGGAGCTGCAACTAGTTGTAGAGTGAGGACTCCCCAGTCAATGTACAAAGATTCCTGTCTCTCAGACGATCCGATCGTCAAGTAACAGAGCCGTCAGAATTCTTTTTATATAGCCGGAAAAATATCCGCTCAGCGTATGCAGCCGGAAGAGCGGAGAGTCATGTGACCGGCGAATAGAATAGAAACTGCACCACAGTAAAAAAGGTGCGCATCCTTAAGGAAATTTAAGTTGCCGTATAACACCTCTCAAATAGAGGGTTTGTGCTTTTTTACAAGTCTTGATCCTTCAATCTCCAAGCTACATCGTCCCCGCATCTAAAATGTTTCCGCAGGTCATTATAAAAACACCCCTTCAGCCACACTAGAGATATGATATCCCAATACAGGGGAGAAATATTAACCCCTTAGTCTCCTTTAGTCACATACAAATATGCCTGCAGCCTGCCCTATTAGTACCCTAAATAAAAGATAACTGAGTCCCAAATGATCCTAGAGGCATTAACCCCTTAAAGTGCACACCTTCAGTACCTAGAAGGCAAAAAGCACTTACCTGAGGATCCTGCTGTTGGGCAGAAAGACAGTTACTCAGGTGTGATAACTACTTCACAATCTATCAGGGACCTGTAGACAAAGAAAGAACAGAGTAACTAACTCTGGCTTATTGCAAAGGGGTAGCAATAGTGTTAAAAGTAAAGCAAAGACCACCTTGACCCCTTCTAACTGCTAAAAGGCCACAAAGGTCATTACTCTTACTAAAGAGATTGATATGGACTGGGCCAGACCCCAATCCTTGCTTGCAGGGAAAAGTACCCATTAAAGGATTAATCTTCTCAGACACTCATCTTCCCCATCCTCCCATCACAGAGGCAAAAGAATGACTGGGGGTTAAGGGTAAGCAAAGTGACACTTAACAGCTCTGCTGGGTGCTCTTTGCCTCGTCCTGCTGGCCAGGAGGTGAATAACCCACTAGTAATTGGAATTAAGTTGTGGACTCTCCATGCCATAGGAAAGAATAAGAATACGCACATATCCTACACTGCTGGGAGCTAACTGCTCATTGGTACCTGCACATATCTGACGCTTGTGATTGGCTAACTAGATGTGTTATATCTGACGCTTGTGATTGGCTAACTAGATGTGTTCAGCTAGCTGCCAGTAGTTCAATGCTACTCCTTCAGCAAAGACAAGAAAATGAAGCAAATTTTATAATAGAAGTAAATTGGAAAATTGTTTAAAATTGTATGTTCTATCTGAATCATGAAAGACAATTTTGGGGTCTCCTGTCCCTTTAATGTCACTTGAGCATTAAAAGACGTAGAGAGACAGAGGTTTTAAGGATTTTCTTGGCTGCCCAAAGGAGCGGTAATGAGATTAACAGCTCATGGAAGCCACTGCCAAGTGAAAGATGCAGTCCGAGTGCCATTGAATTGATCTCATAACTTCCTGAAGATGCAGCAACCCAAGTACAACTCAAAACAGTAAAACATTAAAAAGATAGTGAAAGGCACCAGCAGTGATACAAGCACGAACAGTGGCAGCCACAGGCTGAGAGGGATGGGGAGGGGTGCTTCATTGCCCTGCTCTGTTGACAAAAGAGGAAATATTAACAATGTGGCCAGAAACAGCTGCAGACAGATAGCGTAAAGGCACCTAAGGGTGCTGCAGAGATGCGACAGGGAGAGGGCAGGAGAGAATGCACCAGAAAGGAAAACATAAGTCTATAGAAATTTTCAGTAATTTCATTAATTAACCTCTTAAGGACATATGACGGAATTTTTCCGTCATAAAACAATTGAGCAAACTGAAAGCTGTGTCCTTAAAGGGTTAATGCTGTGTGTTAGAGCATGTTATTATAATAATATATTTTGTTTGGATAAAACTATGACACCTAGTGAGCCAATGACAAAAAGCATGTGTGTAGTCACCAATCACCAGCTACCTCCCAGTAGTGCATTTCTTCTCCTATGCCTACCTAAGTATGCTTTTTAACATAGGATAACAAGGGAACAAAATACATTTGATAATAGAAGTTTAATGAAAATCTCTTAAAATTGCATTCTCTTTGTAAACCACAAAAGTTTAATTCTGACTTTTATGTTCATTTATGATGACCAGTGGGCATGATACTGCAACAATATCAATAGCATCTCGTGCCCACTATATGAATAAATGCATTGCTAAAGTCCCACTTTGGAGCCAACAATCTGAGCAAGACACAAATGTATAAAAATGGGCATAATTTAGATGTCAACTAAGGAAAAGAAGAAAAAAAAAATAAAAGAAATAATGGTGCCATATCCTAGTACAAAAGAAAAAACATAATTTATGCTTACCTGATAAATTTATTTCTCTTGTAGTGTGTTCAGTCCACGGGTCATCCATTACTTATGGGATATATTCTCCTTCCCAACAGGAAGTTGCAAGAGGATCACCCAAGCAGAGCTGCTATATAGCTCCTCCCCTCACATGTCATATCCAGTCATTCGACCGAAACAAGACGAGAAAGGAGAAACTATAAGGTGCAGTGGTGACTGGAGTTATAATTTTAAAATTTAGAACCTGCCTGAAAAAGACAGGGCGGGCCGTGGACTGAACACACTACAAGAGAAATAAATTTATCAGGTAAGCATAAATTATGTTTTCTCTTCTTAAGTGTGTTCAGTCCACGGGTCATCCATTACTTATGGGATACCAATACCAAAGCTAAGTACACGGATGATGGGAGGGACAAGGCAGGAACATTAAACAGAAGGAACCACTGCCTGTAGAACCTTTCTCCCAAAACCAGCCTCCGAAGAAGCAAAAGTGTCAAATTTGTAAAATTTGGAAAAAGTATGAAGTGAAGACCAAGTTGCAGCCTTGCAAATCTGTTCAACAGAGGCCTGATTCTTAAAGGCCCAGGTGGAAGCCACAGCTCTAGTGGAATGAGCTGTAATTCTTTCAGGAGGCTGCTGTCCAGCAGTCTCATAGGCTAAACGTATTATGCTACGAAGCCAAAAAGAGAGAGAGGTAGCCGAAGCCTTTTGACCTTTCCTCTGTCCAGAGTAAACGACAAACAGAGAAGAAGTTTGTCTAAAATCTTTAGTTGCCTGTAAGTAAAACTTCAGAGCACGGACCACGTCTAGATTATGCAAAAGACGTTCCTTCTTTGAAGAAGGATTAGGACATAATGATGGAACAACAATCTCCTGATTGATATTCCTGTTAGAAACTACCTTAGTTAAAAACCCAGGTTTAGTACGCAGAACTACCTTGTCTGAATGAAAGATCAGATAAGGAGAATCACAATGTAAGGCAGATAACTCAGAGACTCTTCGAGCTGAGGAAATAGCCATCAAAAACAAAACTTTCCAAGATAACAGCTTAATATCAATGGAATGAAGGGGTTCAAACGGAACACCCTGAAGAACTGTAAGAACCAAGTTTAAGCTCCACGGAGGAGCAACAGCTTTAAACACAGGCTTAATTCTAGCCAAAGCCTGACAAAAGGCCTGGACGTCTGGATGCTCTGCCAGATGTTTGTGTAAAAGAATAGACAGAGCTGAAATCTGTCCCTTTAGCGAACTAGCGGATAAACCCTTTTCTAAACCCTCTTGTAGAAAAGCTAATATCCTAGGAATCCTAACCTTACTCCATGAGTAACTCTTGGATTCGCACCAATATAAATATTTACGCCATATCTTATGGTAAATTTTTCTTGTCACAGGTTTCCGAGCCTGTATTAATGTATCAATAACCGAATCCGAAAACCCACGCTTTGATAGAATCAAGCGTTCAATTTCCAGGCAGTCAGCCTCAGAGAAATTAGGTTTGGATGGTTGAAAGGACCCTGAATTAGAAGGTCCTGCCTCAGAGGAAGAGACCATGGTGGACAGGACGACATGTCCACTAGGTCTGCATACCAGGTCCTGCGTGGCCACGCAGGCGCTATCAGAAATACTGATGCCCTCTCCTGTTTGATCCTGGCAATCAGCCGAGGTAGCAACGGAAATGGTGGAAACACATAAGCTATGTTGAAAACCCAAGGGGCTGCTAATGCATCTACCAGCACCGCTCCCGGGTCCCTGGACCTGGATCCGTAACAAGGAAGCTTCGCGTTCTGGCGAGATGCCATGAGATCCAGATCCGGTTTGCCCCAACGACGAATCAGTTGAGCAAATACCTCCGGGTGAAGTTCCCACTCTCCCGGATGAAAAGTCTGGCGACTTAGGAAATCCGCCTCCTAGTTCTCTACGCCTGGGATGTGAATCGCTGACAGGTGGCAAGAGTGAGACTCTGCCCAGCGAATTATCTTCGAGACTTCCAACATCGCTAGGGAACTCCTGGTTCCCCCTTGATGATTGATGTAAGCCACAGTCGTGATATTGTCCGACTGAAATCTGGTGAACCTCAGCTTTGCTAACTGAGGCCAAGCTAGAAGAGCATTGAATATTGCTCTTAATTCTAGAATGTTTATTGGGAGGAGTTTGTCCTCCTGAGTCCACGATCCCTGAGCCTTCAGGGAATTCCAGACTGCTCTCCAGCCTAGAAGGCTGGCATCCGTTGTTACAATCGTCCAATCTGGCCTGCGAAAGGTCATTCCTTTGGACAGATGAACCGGTGACAACCACCAGAGAAGCGAATCTCTGGTCTCCTGGTCCAGATTTAGCAAAGGGGACAGATCTGAGTAATCCCCGTTCCATTGACTGAGCATGCATAGTTGCAGCGGTCTGAGATGCAGGCGCGCAAATGGCACTATGTCCATTGCCGCGACCATTAAGCCGATTACCTCCATGCACTGAGCTACTGATGGGCTTGGAACGGAATGAAGGACACAGCAAGCATTGAGAATCTTTGATAACCTGGACTCCGTCAGGTAAATCTTCATCTCTACAGAATTTATAAGAGTCCCTAGAAAAGGAACCCTTGTGAGTGGTAACAGAGAACTCTTTTCCACGTTCACTTTCCACCCATGCGACCTCAGAAATGCTAGAACTATCTCTGTATGAGACTTTGCATTCTGAAAACTTGACGCTTGTATCAGAATGTCGTCTAGGTACGGAGCCACCGCTATGCCTCGTGGTCTTAGTACCGCCAGAAGTGAGCCCAGAACCTTCGTAAAAATTCTCGGGGCCGTGGCTAACCCGAAGGGAAGAGCCACAAACTGGTAATGCCTGTCTAGAAAGGCAAACCTCAGGTACCGATAATGATCTTTGTGAATCGGTATATGAAGGTAAGCATCCTTTAAGTCCACCGTGGTCATATATTGACCCTCTTGGATCATGGGTAGGATGGTTCGAATGGTTTCCATCTTGAACGATGGTACCCTTAGGAATTTGTTTAAGATCTTTAAGTCCAAGATTGGTCTGAAGGTTCCCTCTTTTTTGGGAACCACAAATAGATTTGAGTAAAATCCTTGTCCCTTTTCCGATCGCGGAACCGAGTGGATCACCCCCATGATTAAGAGGTCTTGTACACATTGTAGAAATGCCTCTTTCTTTACTAGGTTTGTCGATAACCTCGAAAGATGGAACCTCCCTTGTGGAGGAGAGGTTTTGAAATCCAGAAGGTATCCCTGAGATATAATCTTTAACGTCCAGGGATCCTGCACATCTCTTGCCCAAGCCTGGGCAAAGAGAGAAAGTCTGCCCCCCACTAAATCCGTCTCCGGATAGGGGGCCCTGACTTCATGCTGTCTTAGGGGCGGGAGTAGGCTTCCTGGCCTGCTTGCCCTTGTTCCATGACTGGTTGCCTTTCCAACCCTGTCTGTAACGAGCAGTAGTTCCTTCCTGTTTTGGAGCGGAGGAAGTCGATGCTGCTCCTGCCTTGAAGTTACGAAAGGCACGAAAATTAGACTGTTTGGCCTTTGGTTTGGCCCTGTCCTGAGGAAGGGCGTGGCCCTTACCTCCCGTAATGTCAGCAATAATTTCCTTCAAGCCGGGCCCGAATAAGGTCTGCCCTTTGAAAGGAATGTTAAGTAGTTTAGACTTGGAAGTTACATCCGCTGACCAGGATTTAAGCCAGAGCGCTCTGCGCGCCTGTATGGCGAATCCAAAATTTTTAGCCGTAAGTTTGGTTAGATGTACTACGGCATCTGAAACAAACGCATTAGCTTGCTTAAGGGTTCTAACTTTGCTCAAGGCCACATCCAACGGCTCTGTGCGAATCGCCTCTTCCAGAGACTCAAACCAGAATGCCGCTGCAGCCGTGACAGGCGCAATGCATGCAAGAGGCTGCAATATAAAACCCTGTTGAACAAACATTTTCTTAAGATTACCCTCTAATTTTTTATCCATTGGATCTGAGAAAGCACAGCTATCCTCCACCGGGATAGTGGTACGCTTGGCTAACGTAGAAACTGCTCCCTCCACCTTAGGGACCGTCTGCCATAAGTCTCATGTGGTGGCGTCTATAGGGAACATTTTTCTAAATATCGGGGGAGGGGAAAAAGGCACACCGGGTCTATCCCACTCCTTACTTATAATTTCTGTAAGTCTTTTTGGTATAGGAAAAACGTCAGTACACACCGGTACCGCATAGTATCTATCCAACCTACACAATTTCTCTGGAATTGCCACCGTGTCGCAATCATTCAGAGCCGCTAATACCTCCCCTAGTAACACACGGAGGTTCTCAAGCTTAAATTTGAAATTTCTGAATCCGGTCTCCCCGGATCAGAACCGTCACCGACAGAATGAAGCTCACCGTCCTCATGTTCTGCAAATTGTGACGCAGTATCAGACATGGCTCTCGTGTCATCAGCGCGCTCTGTCCTTAACCCAGAGCTATCGCGTTTGCCCCTTAATTCGGGCATATTATATAATACTTCTTTCATAACATTAGCCATATCATGTAAAGTGATTTGTAAGGGCCTAGATGTACTAGGTGTCTCAATTCTACGCATCTCCCGAGCGGGAGACGCAGGTACTGACACGTGAGGAGAGTTAGGCGGCATAACTTCCCCCTCGTTGTCTGGTGATAGCTTCTTTATCGGTACAGATTGACTTTTATTCAAAGCAATATCAATACAATTGGTACACATCGTTCTATTGGGCTCCACATTAGCTTTTGAACATGATAAACAAACAGTTTCCTCTGAATCAGACATGTTTAAAACAGACTTAGCAATGAAACTAACAGGCTTGGAAATCACTTTCAATAAGTTTACAAGCAATATAAAAAACGCTGCAGCGCTTCAAAAATACAGATATAATTAAACAATTCTTAACAAGAAGTGTATTATTAGCAGAGGATTGCACCCATTAGCAAAAGGATGATTAACCCCTCAATACCCAAAACGGATAAAACAGATATCAATTAAGATTTAACGCTTTTAATCACAGTCAGCACACTGTCACAGATCTGTTGTGACTGATTACCTCCCTCACAAATGAAATTTGCAGACCCCTGAGCTCTCTAGAGACGTCCTGGATCAAGGAGGAAGAAGCAGAAAGACTGTGCAATAATTTTAACTGCGCAACAAGGCGCTAAAACAAGGGCCCTCCCACTCCAATCACAACAGTGGGAGCCCTGATATAACGGTTTCCATGCAGAAAAATATGTTAGCCATGTGGAAAAAAATCATGCCCAAAGCGATTTATCACCAAAGTACCTCACAAAAACAAATAACATGCCAGTAAACGTTTTATTAAAAAACAACATTTTTCAATGTCATGCAAAGCTATCACTAAGCCTGCTACCAGTCGCTACCACTGCAGAGAAGGCTTAAGTATTATTTCAGTGTTAACAGTATTTTCTCAGTCAAATTCTAGTCCCTAGAATATAACTCGACTGCGCATACATTTATCAGCCTGATACCAGTTGCTACTACTGCATTTAAGGCTGTACTTACATCATACGGTAACAGCAGTATTTTCTTAGTCAATTCCATTCCCAGAAAATAAAGTACTGCACATACCTCATTTGCGGAGGACCCCGCATGCTATTCCCAGTTTCTGAAGTTACCCCACTCCTCAGAATGTCGAGAACAGCCAGTGGATCTTAGTTACGCCTGCTAAGATCATAGATAAAAAACGCAGGCAGTTTCTTCTTCCAAATACTGCCTGAGATAGAAAAACAGCACACTCCGGTGCCATTTAAAATAACAAACTTTTGATTGAAGAATAGTTAAGTAAAAACTCCAGCTCCTCTCGCAACCTCCTTCTTTGTTGAGGGTTGCAAGAGAATGACTGGGTATGACATGTGAGGGGAGGAGCTATATAGCAGCTCTGCTTGGGTAATCCTCTTGCAACTTCCTGTTGGGAAGGAGAATATATCCCATAAGTAATGGATGACCCGTGGACTGAACACACTTAACAAGAGAAAGTACTTTGTTGTATCTACTCACAAAGTACCAATATGTATATATGGCACTCACCATCCTTGTATCTTCTTAGCATTCCTTAATTCTAAGGACATTATTCCAGAAACAAAGAAGACAAGAGACCACAGTGTAACATCAAAAATTCAAAACTTTGCATTGATACAGAATTTAGCACTGGTGTTTTAAAATATGGTCAGCAGATTTATTAACCCTTTTGCTACCGGGAATTTCATATAAAAACTTTCCCAAGGTACCAGGAAGAATTTTTTAGCATTTTTGCTATCACTCTGTTTAAACAGAAATAGAGCCCTTTATCTTTTTTTTAAACCTACGAGAACTATATATAATTTAACAACCCAGGGTATTGATCTAGTCATATTTTGGTATATTTCATGTCACTACTTGGCCTCCAAATACGATCTTATTTAAAAAAAAAACACACAAAAAAAAACTTAACTTTTTCGCAAACTTCGGGTTTCTCACTGAAATTATTTACACACAACTACTGCAGTCATATGTCAGTCAAATGGTTGTAAACAATTCTCAGGTTTTCCCTTTTTTCAGAAACAGCAGACAAGCATAGCTTTGTCATTGATTTTGGCAATTAGAAGACTGCTAATTGCAGATGTGCACCACACTTGTCAAATTACTTGCAATGAGGGGGTTAATCAGTTAGCTTGTAAGGTTAAAGGGACTTTAAACACTTTGAGATAGTAATCTAAAATGATAAATCACATATTTATAAAAAAACAAATCTCTACAATGTATTTTATTTTGTCCACTTTTATTGTAATTCCATTCTGAAATTGTAAACATTTAAGTTCCTGTTAGAATTGGAAGTGCATTACACTGTTATATTCCACACAGCCATTGGCTGCACACTCCAGTGACCTATAACGGTCCCTAATTGGACCCAGCAGAGAAGTTACAAAATGGCAGTTCCCATTGTTTTATAGACATTAACTTTTCATTACTTGTTTAAATATTAACAAAACATAATGTATGCTTACCAGATAAATTCCTTTCCTTCCAGATAAGGAGAGTCCACGGATTTATTCCTTACTGTTGGGAAATACAACACCTGGCCATCAGGAGGAGGCAAATACACCCCAGACAAAGGCTTAAATATCCCTCCCACTTCCTCATTACCCCAGTCATTCTGCCGAGGGAACAAGGAAAAGTAGGAGAAACATTAGGGTATAAATGGTGCCAGAAGATAATATAAATAGGGGACCGCCCATAGACAAGAAAAAACGGGCGGGGGCTGTGGACTCTCCCTATCCGGAAGGAAAGGAATTTACCTGGTAAGCATAAATAATGTTTTCCTTCCTAAGATAGGGAGAGTCCACGGCTTCATTCCTTATTGTAGGGAAAACTATACCCAAGCTCCGGAGGACACTGAATGAATAACGGGAGGGAACAAAAAGGAAGAGGCAGACTCTATTCTGGGGCACCACAACCTGCAAAACGTTTCTCCCGAAAGCGGCTTCAGCCGAAGCAAAAACATCAAAATTTTGAAAAAGTATGTAAGAAGGACCAGATAGCCGCCTTACAAATCTGATCCATAGTGGGCTCATTCTTAAAGGCCCAAGAGGAAGCCACGGGTCTAGTGGAATAAGCAGTTATCCTCTCAGGAGGACAATGTCCCGCTGTCTCGTGAGCTAAGTGCATGACACTCCTTAACCAAAAAGATAGGGAAGTCGAAGTAGCCTTCTGCCTCTTACGCTTCCCTGAATAGACAATAAACAAAGAGGAAAATTGTCTAAACTCCTTAGTAGCCTGAAGATAGAACTTTAAGGCGTGAACCACATCCAAATTGTGAAGTAAGCGTTCCTTTAATGAAGAAGAATTAGGACACAAGGAAGGAACCACAATCTCCTGATTGATGTTGCGATCTGACACAACCTTACGAAGAAAACCTAATTTAGTACGTAAAACTGCCTTATCTGCATGAAAAATCAGATAAGGGTGCTCACATTGCAAATCAGAGATCTCAGAAACTTGCGCAGAGGCAATAACCAATAAAAAGAGAACCTTCCAAGATAGCAATTTAATATCAACGGAATGCAGATGCTCAAACGGAACCTGTTGCAAAACCTGAAGAACAAGATTTAGGCTCCAAGGAGAAGATCCAGATCTAATCCTAATCAGAGCCTTAACAAAGAACATCTCGAAGCTCAGCCAGTCTCTTGTGCAATAAAACTGCTGACAGGGACGAAATATGTCCCCTCAGGGAACTAGCAGAAAGGCCCTTCTCCAGTCCATCCTGGAGAAAAGATAAGATCCTGGCAACCTTAACTCTGTGCCAGGAAATAAACACGCTCTTCACACCAGAATAAGTAGATCCTCCACACCTTGTGGTAGACACGCTGAGTCAAGCTTGAATAAGAGTATCAATGACACTCTCAGAGAAATCTCTCTTGGCTAAGACTAAGCTTTTATCAAAATCTATATTCTCTGAGGAGATTGAACAAATGGACCTTGTATCAGCAGGTCTCTGCGACAAGGTAACTAACACGTAGGAGATGAGGACATCCCAATTAGATCCGAGAACCACGTCCTTCGCGGCCACGGTGGAGCAATCAGGATTACTGATACCCGCTCCTGATTGATGTGGGCCACCACTCGAGGAAGAAGTGGTAATGGAGGAAAAAGATATACGAGTTTGAACCTCCAGGGCACTGCTAGTGCATCTATTAGATCCGCTTGGGGATCCCTCAACCTCGACCCGTACCTGGGTAACTTGGTATTGAGACGGGACGCCATGAGATCTATCTCCAGCATCCCCCACTTGCTGCACATCTCTGCAAACACCTCAGGATGGAGAGACCATTCCCCTGGATGGAAGGATTGCCTGCTGAGAAAATACGCTTCCCAGTTGCCCACAACCGGAATGTGGATCGCTGACAGCACACAGCTGTGGGTGTCCGCCCACCCCAGAATCTGAGATACTTCCTTCATCGCCAGGGAACTTCTCATTCCTCCCTGTTGGTTGATGTAAGCCACCGAGGTTATATTGTCTAATTGGAATCTGATAAACTGGAACAAACCCCGAAGTGGCCAAGCCTTCAAGGCCTTGAAAATTGCCCGTAGTTCCAAAATATTGTTTGGGAGGAAGGACTCCTCCTGAGTCCACAACCCATGTGGCACCTCAAACAGCTTCCCTTCCGGATAGGCTTGCGTCCATAGTCTCCCAGGATGGTCTTAAGAAGCATGTCCATCGGGACAGATTATCTGGACAGAGCCACCAAGAGAACGATTCTCTCGACTGGCTGTCTAGTACAATCTGTTGAGAAAGATCTGAATGATCGCCATTCCACTGTCTCAGCATGCACAGTTGTAGTTGAGACAGAACCTGGCAAAAGAAATTATGTCCATGCAGGACACCATAAGACCAATCACCTCCATAGACTGAGACACAGAGGGACTCAAGGAGGGGAAGACATGCCAAAGTTAGCTTGCAACGTCTCTAGTCTGTTAGAAATATCCTCATGGATATGGAAACTATTATAATACCCAGGAATTCCACCCTGGAACATGGCATAAGAGAACTCTTTTCCAAGTTTATCTTTCATCCAAGTGATCGAAGACTGAGAAAGGACTCAGAGAATTCTTCCGCTAGATGAAAGGATGGTGCTTGCACCAGAATAATGTCCAAGTATGGGGCTACTGCAATACCCTGAGTTCTGGCAACAGCTAGAAGAGTCCCCAGAACCTTGGTAAAGATTCTTGGAGCAGTAGCTAGGCCAAAACGGAAGGGCAATGAACTGGAAGTGCTGGTCCAGGAATGCAAACCTCGGGAACTGAAAGTGTTCCCTGTGGATTGGAACATGAAGGTAAGCGTCCTTCAAATCTATAGTGGTCATAAACTGGCCCTCCTGAATTGAATGAAGGATGGACCTTATCGTCTACATCTTGAAGGAAGGGACACTGAGAAAATTGTTTAAGCACTTAAGGTCCAGAATTGGGCAGAAAGTTCCCTCCTTCTTTGGTACCACGAAAAGGTTTAAATAAAACCCTAAACCTCTTTCTTCAATAGGCACCGGGACAATAGATCCCGAATGCACCCTAGAAAGGCATCCCTCTTTTCTGGTCTGGTAGACAATTTGAAAGAAGGAATTTGCCCCTTGGCGGATGAGATTTGAAGCCTATCTTGTATCCCTAAGATACCACCTCCAGGACCCACGGATTCTGTACGTCCTTGAACCAGTCGTCTGAAAAAAGAGACAGTTTGCCCCTACACGATCCGATCCCGGATTGGGATCCGCCCCTTCATGCCGATTTGTTTTTGGCGGGCTTCTTATTCTGCTTGGATTTATTCCAGGACTGAGTCGGCTTCCAAGTACTCTTGGGTTGCTCGGGCTTCGAGGAGGATTGTTGTTGTTGGGATTTGTCAGAACGAAAAAAAATAAAATTAGAAGAAGATCGTCGTCCCTTAGACTTGTTCTTCTTATCTTGCAGTAGGAAGGCACCCTTGCCTCCGGTAACTGTAGAAATAATGGAGTCCAGGCCTGGACCAAATAAAATATTTCCCTTGAAGGGAAGAGAAAGGAGTCTGGACTTAGAAGTCATATCCGCAGGACCACAAAGCCAGAGGCCTTTGCATTTTCAGTAGGTAGCCGCTCCAGCAACTGCGGTAACTGCAGCCGCCGGTTGAAACAAAAATCCCGTATGTTGAAACATCTTTCTCAGAAAGGTTTCGATTTTCTTATCCATCCGCTCTCTTAACTAAGAACTATCCTCAAGAGGTATAGTAGTATGTTTAGCAAGCGTAGAGATAGCACCATCCACCTTAGGAATGGAGCCCCACAAATCCAGTTGAGAGTCCAGGAACAACTTTTTAAAAGCAGACGAGGGGGAAAAAGGAAGAACCAATTCTTTCCCATTCATTCTTAATAATGTTCGTCATCTTAACCGGCACAAGAAAAGTCAAAGGAACTTTCCTGTCTTCTTAACTCTAAATGTAAATGTCTAATTTAGGTATCATAGGTTCTTTAGGCAGCGCGGCCTCTGGAACCTCTAACGTAGACAGAACCTCCTTTAATAAAAAACGCAAGTGCTCAATTTTAAATCTAAAGGACGGTTCTTCCGCAGCAGGAGGCTTAGATGCTAAGGACTCCGACCCAGAAAGTTCACCCTCTAAAGCTACAGAGGTTAACTCATCATCAGATAACTGGGACATAATAGCTAAATCCGATAAATATCTAGATGACTCCAGGTCAGGAGAGCAATGCTTAACCTCTCTCTTGCGTTTGTTAGAGCGAGGTAATGCACTGAGGGCCGCAGACACCGCTGTTTGTAACTGCACAGCAAAGTCAGCAGGAAGAAGGCCCCCTCAGGATAGAGGATTAGATGTGCTACGGGTAACTGCATGTGGAGTGGATAATGTAGCAAGGGTAGTAATCTCACGGGACGCAGAGTCCTGAGAGGTAGATGGCTCAGAGGGACTAAGAGCCTTAGCAGGCTTGTCTCCCTTCTTAGACTTTATAACAGTGTTAAGGCATGTGGAAGATAATTGAGTGGGCGGGAAAACCACGCCCTCCTCAAAATAACATATGTTATGCTTACCTGATAAATTTATTTCTCTTGTAGTGTAGTCAGTCCACGGGTCATCCATTACTTATGGAATATATCTCTTCCTAACAGGAAGCTGCAAGAGGATCACCCAGCAGAGCTGCTATATAGCTCCTCCCCTCACATGTCATATTCAGTCATTCGACCAAAGCAGACGAGAAAGGAGAAACCATAGGGTGCAGTGGTGACTGGAGTTTAATTAAAATTTAGGTCTGCCTTAAAGACAGGGCGGGCCGTGGACTGACTACACTACAAGAGAAATAAATTTATCAGGTAAGCATAAATTATGTTTTCTCTTGTTAAGTGTAGTCAGTCCACGGGTCATCCATTACTTATGGAATACCAATACCAAAGCTAAAGTACACGGATGAAGGGAGGGACAAGGCAGGAACATTAAACAGAAGGAACCACTGCCTGAAGTACCTTTCTCCCAAAAATAGCCTCCGAAGAAGCAAAAGTGTCAAATTTGTAAAATTTTGAAAAGGTGTGAAGCGAAGACCAAGTCGTAGCCTTGCAAATCTGTTCAACAGAGGCCTCATTTTTAAAGGCCCAGGTGGAAGCCACAGCTCTAGTAGAATGAGCTGTAATCCTTTCAGGAGGCTGCTGTCCAGCAGTCTCATAGGCTAAACGTATTATGCTACGAAGCCAAAAAGAGAGAGAGGTAGCCGAAGCCTTTTGACCTCTTCTCTGTCCAGAGTAAACGACAAACAGGGAAGAAGTTTGACGAAAATCTTTAGTTGCCTGCAAATAGAACTTCAGGGCACGGACTACGTCCAAATTATGCAAAAGTCGTTCCTTCTTTGAAGAAGGGTTAGGACACAGTGATGGAACAACAATCTCTTGATTGATATTCCTGTTGGTAACTACCTTAGGTAAGAACCCAGGTTTAGTACACAGAACTACCTTGTCTGAATGAAAAATCAGATAAGGAGAATCACAATGTAAGGCAGATAACTCAGAGACTCTTCGAGCCGAGGAAATAGCCATCAAAAACAAAACCTTCCAGGATAACAGCTTGATATCGATGGAATGAAGGGGTTCAAATGGAACGCCTTGAAGAACATTAAGAACTAAGTTTAAGCTCCACGGCGAAGCAACAGTCTTAAACACAGGCTTAATCCTAGTTAAAGCCTGACAAAAAGCCTGAACGTCTGGAACTTCAGCCAGACCTTTGAGAAGAATAGACAGAGCAGAAATCTGTCCCTTTAACGAACTAGCAGATAAGCCCTTTTCTAAACCCTCTTGTAGAAAGGACAATATCCTAGGAATCCTAACCTTACTCCATGAGTAACTCTTGGATTCGCACCAATATTTACGCCATATCTTATGGTAAATTTTTCTGGTAACAGGCTTCCTAGCCTGTATTAAAGGTATCAATAACCGACTCCGAGAAGCCACGCTTTGATAGAATCAAGCGTTCAATCTCCATGCAGTCAGCCTCAGAGAAATTAGATTTGGATGTTTGAAAGGACCCTGAATTAGAAGGTCCTGTCTCAGAGGCAGAGACCACGGTGGACAGGACGACATGTCCACTAGGTCTGCATACCAGGTCCTGCGTGGCCACGCAGGCGCTATCAGAATCACCGAAGCTCTCTCCTGTTTGATCTTGGCAATCAAACGAGGAAGCATCGGGAATGGTGGAAACACATAGGCCAGGTTGAAGACCCAAGGGGCTGTCAGAGCATCTATCAGCACCGCTCCCGGGTCCCTGGACCTGGATCCGTAACAAGGAAGTTTGGCGTTCTGGCGAGACGCCATGAGATCCAGATCTGGTTTGCCCCAACGAAGAATCAGTTGAGCAAAGACCTCCGGATGAAGTTCCCACTCCCCCCGGATGAAAAGTCTGGCGACTTAGAAAATCCGCCTCCCAGTTCTCTACGCCTGGGATGTAAATCGCTGACAGGTGGCAAGAGTGAGACTCTGCCCAGCGAATTATCTTTGAGACTTCCAACATCGCTAGGGAACTTTTGGTTCCCCCTTGATGGTTGATGTAAGCCACAGTCGTGATGTTGTCCGACTGAAATCTGATGAACCTCAGAGTTGCTAACTGAGGCCAAGCTAGGAGAGCATTGAATATTGCTCTTAATTCCAGAATATTTATTGGGAGGAGTTTCTCCTCCTGAGTCCATAATCCCTGAGCTTTCAGGGAGTTCCAGACTGCGCCCCAGCCTAGAAGGCTGGCGTCTGTTGTTACAATCGTCCAATCTGGCCTGCGAAAGGAGAATCTCTGGTCTCTTGATCCAGACTTAGTAGGGGGGACAAATCTGAGTAATCCCCGTTCCACTGACTTAGCATGCACAATTGCAGCGGTCTGAGATGCAGGCGCGCAAATGGTACTATGTCCATTGCCGCTACCATTAAGCCGATTACTTCCATGCACTGAGCTACTGACGGGTGTGGAATGGAATGAAGGATACGGCAAGCATTTAGAAGTTTTGATAACCTGGCCTCTGTCAGGTAAATTTTCATCTCTACAGAATCTATAAGAGTCCCTAGAAAGGGAACTCTTGTAAGTGGTAATAGAGAACTCTTTTTCCACGTTCACCTTCCACCCATGCGACCTCAGAAATGCCAGAACTATCTCTGTATGAGACTTGGCAGTTTGAAAACTTGACGCTTGTATCAGAATGTCGTCTAGGTACGGAGTCACCGCTATGCCTCGCGGTCTTAGTACCGCCAGAAGTGAGCCCAGAACTTTTGTAAAGATTCTTGGAGCCGTAGCTAATCCGAAGGGAAGAGCTACAAACTGGTAATGCCTGTCTAGGAAAGCAAATCTTAGGTACCGATAATGATCCTTGTGAATCGGTATGTGAAGGTAGGCATCCTTTAAATCCACTGTGGTCATGTACTGACCCTCTTGGATCATGGGAAGGATGGTTCGAATAGTTTCCATCTTGAATGATGGAACTCTTAGAAATTTGTTAAGTAGGATTTTTAAGTCCAAGATTGGTCTGAAGGTTCCCTCTTTCTTGGGAACCACAAATAGATTTGAATAGAATCCCTGCCCGTGTTCCGTCCGCGGAACTGGGTGGATCACCCCCATTAGTAAAAGGTCTTGTACACAGCGTAGAAACGCCTCTTTCTTTATTTGGTTTGCTGATAACCTTGAAAGATGAAATCTCCCTCGTGGAGGAGAAGTTTTGAAGTCCAGGAGATATCCCTGAGATATGATCTCCAACGCCCAGGGATCCTGGACATCTCTTGCCCAAGCCTGGGCGAAGAGAGAAAGTCTGCCCCCCAAGCCTGGGCGAAGAGAGAAAGTCTGCCCCCCACTAGATCCGTTTCCGGATAGGGGGCCCTCTCTTCATGCTGTCTTGGAGGCAGCAGCAGGTTTCTTGGCCTGCTTGCCCTTGTTCCAGGACTGGTGAACTTTCCAGCCCTGCCTGTAACGAGCAACAGCTCCTTCCTGTTTTGGAGCGGAGGAAGTTGATGCTGCTCCAGCCTTGAAGTTACGAAAGGCACGAAAATTAGACTGTTTGGCCTTTGATTTGGCCCTGTCCTGAGGTAGAGCATGGCCCTTACCTCCCGTAATGTCAGCTATAATTTCTTTCAAGCCGGGCCAGAATAAGGTCTGCCCTTTGAAAGGAATATTAAGCAATTTAGATTTAGAAGTCACGTCCGCTGACCAGGATTTAAGCCATAGCGCTCTGCGCGCTTGGATGGCGAATCCGGAGTTCTTAGCCGTAAGTTTGGTTAAATGTACGACGGCATCAGAAACAAATGCGTTAGCTAGCTTAAGTGCTTTAAGCTTGTTCATAATTTCATCCAATGGAGCTGTGCGAATGGCCTCTTCCAGAGACTCAAACCAGAATGCCGCCGCAGCAGTGACAGGCGCAATGCATGCAAGGGGCTGTAAGATAAAACCTTGTTGAACAAACATTTTCTTAAGGTAACCCTCTAATTTCTTATCCATTGGATCTGAAAAGGCACAACTATCCTCCACCGGGATAGTGGTACGCTTAGCTAAAGTAGAAACTGCTCCCTCCACCTTAGGGACCGTCTGCCATAAGTCTCGTGTGGTGGCGTCTATAGGAAACATTTTCCTAAATATGGGAGGAGGGGAAAAGGGCACACCAGGTCTATCCCACTCCTTGCTAATAATCTCTGTAAGCCTTTTAGGTATAGGAAACACGTCAGTACACACCGGTACCGCATAGTATCTATCCAACCTACATAATTTTTCTGGAATTGCAACCGTGTTACAATCATTCAGAGCTGCTAATACCTCCCCTAACAATATGCAGAGGTTCTCAAGCTTAAATTTAAAATTAGAAATCTCTGAATCCAGTCTTCCTGGATCAGATCCGTCACCCACAGAATGAAGCTCTCCGTCTTCACGTTCTGCAAACTGTGACGCAGTATCTGGCATGGCTCTCACCTCATCCGCGCGCTCTGTCCTTAACCCAGAGCTATCGCGCTTGCCTCTTAATTCTGGCAATTTAGATAATACTTCTGTCATAACAGTAGCCATGTCTTGCAAAGTGATTTGTAAGGGCCTCCCTGATGTACTTGGCGCCACAAAATCACGCACCTCCTGAGCGGGAGGCAAAAGTACTGACACGTGAGGAGAGTTAGTCGGCATAACTTCCCCCTCGTTGTCTGGTGATAATTTCTTTACATGTAAAGATTGACTTTTATTTAATGTAGCATCAATGCAATTAGTACATAAATTTCTATTGGGCTCCACATTGGCCTTTAAACATAGTGAACAAAGAGATTCATCTGTGTCAGACATGTTTAAACAGACTAGCAATGAGACTAGCAAGCTTGGAAATACTTTACTAAATAAATTTACAAGCAATATAAAAAACGCTACTGTGCCTTTAAGAAGCACAAAAAGCTGTCACAGTTGAAATAACAATGAACCAAAATAGTTATAGCAACCAATTTTTCACAGTAAATGTATTAAGTTAGCAAAGGATTGCACCCACCAGCAAATGGATGATTAACCCCTTAATACCCAAAAACGGATTAACAATTTAATAATTAACGTTTTTCTCACAGTCAAAACACACTGTCACAGGTCTGCTGTGACTGATTACCTCCCTCAAAATGAATTTTGAAGACCCCTGAGCTCTCTAGAGACGATCTGGATCATGGAGGATGAAGTAGACAGATTGTGACTGAATTTTTACTGCGCAAAAAAGCGCTAAAATAGGCCCCTCCCACTCATATTACAACAGTGGGGAAGCTCAGAAAACTGTTTCTATGCAGAAAACAAAGATGGCCATGTGGTAAAAATCATGCCCCAATAAGTTTTATCACCAAGTACCTCACAAAAAACGATTAACATGCCAGTAAACGTTTTAAACATACATTTGAAAAGTTATGAATTGTTATTAATAAGCCTGCTACCAGTCGCTTTTACTGCAGTTAAGGCTCATACATTATTTCAGTATTAACAGTATTTTCAGAGTCAATTCCATTCCTTAGAAAAATACATTCAGTGTACACACACTCATCAGCCTAATACCAGTCGCTATCACTGCATTTAAGGCTGAACTTACTTTACATTGGTATCAGCAGTATTTTCTCAGTCAATTCCATTCCTCAGAAAAATAATTACTGCACATAACTCATTTGCAGGGGGGCCCTGCATGCTATTCCCCTTCTCTGAAGTTACCTCACTCCTCAGATGAGAACAGCCAGTGGATCTTAGTTACGTCTGCTAAGATCATAGAAAACGCAGGCAGATTCTTCTTCTAATGCTGCCTGAGAATAAACAGCACACTCCGGTGCTATTTAAAAAAACAAACTTTTGATTGTAGAAATAAACTAAGTTAAAAAACACCACAGACCTCTCACAGCGACCTATCTAGTTAGGCTGCAAGAGAATGACTGAATATGACATGTGAGGGGAGGAGCTATATAGCAGCTCTGCTGGGTGATCCTCTTGCAGCTTCCTGTTAGGAAGAGATATATTCCATAAGTAATGGATGACCCGTGGACTGACTACACTTAACAAGAGAAATATAAACAGGTATGAATTAGTACAGAAGGAGTACCTTTTAACATGTCAGAGTCCTCCATAACTCAGGTTATATCCTCCATAGCTCAGGTTATAGCCACAGAAGGACACAAATAAAAACGCTTTTTTATTATAGAAAACTGCACCTTTATACTCCCAAAGGATGGGGCACTCACCACCTCCTAGACCCAGACAGTTAACAGAGGAAACGCTCTCCTCAGGTTCTCAAGTCTCAGCCGGAATGGATGAAATGAACAGAAACCACACCCAGTCACATAGAGTGCAAGACAGTACTTCCCCTGTTATTTCAAGTACAGCAAGTAATAGAAGCTGTGCAACACTTTAAAAAATGAAAGTGAAAGAAAGTGAAACCTGTTTGTTCCAGCCAAAAACGCACACAGTCTATCAGCCCAGGAAAAAAAAATCACACAAAAAAGCATGTAAATAATTAATACACCGATTAGTTAACCCCAACTGTTTAATAAACCCCCTTCAAAGAATATTAACCCTGGATCCTATCAAGGTATAAAGGAACCACATTGTGATCCTGTTATAGCATTTTATGTGTAAAAATGTAAATGATCTTACCTCCAGGATCCATGCTGTCGAACAAAACACAGCCTCTCAAGTGTGACAGTCTTATAGCAGCGCTCCTGACATGGACTTGAGTGAGAGAAAGCAAGCAGTGAAACTCGTCAATACTGATTGCTTAGGAGCCCCAAGGCAGAACACTGTGCGATCTGCGTTCTTATCGCAGAAACTGAAGGGTCTCTGCAGAAAAACGGCAGTGGCAAGTAAAAAAAATAAAAAATTGCCTGCACTTTTAATTTTGGCCTGCAGGTGTCACTGTTCCTTTCTATTTCAATGGAAATATTTGCTACGTTCCTCTTTTCAATTTCCTCTCACTTCCTGATCTCCAGTGTGGTATAGGGAACAGCACTTTGCAGAAAAGGTAAGTCAGGGCTTAACAAATGTATTCTAGGAGTGTAGGAGCCAACCAAAATACTTAGACAGATTTTGTTCTTTAATAAGTGTGTGTGTATGTGTTTATGTTGTGTGTGTGTGCGCGCGTGTGTATATGGTGTGTGTGTATATGTGTATATGGTGTGTGTGTATATGTGTATATGGTGTGTGTGTGTGTATATGGTGTGTGTGTATATGTTGTTTGTGTGTGTGTATGTTTGTATGTTGTGTATATGGGGGGTGTGTATATGGTGTGTGTGTGTGTGTGTGTGTGTGTATGTATATGGTGTGTGTGTGTGTATATGGTGTGTGTGTGTATATATATATATATATATGTTGTGTGTGTGTGTGGTATGCTGTATGTGTGTGTATATAGTGTGGGTGTGTGTATATAATGTGGGTGTGGGTGTGTATATGGTGTATACACAGGCTGTACATGAACCTGTCCTCATGCACACCGAGTAAGGGCAACAAACACAGCAACACCAGCATCTTAAAGACACTGCAGACAAATTTTCACTAAAACAAATTTCATCACAGAAAACAAAAAAAAGTTCTGCCTCTGGGCTTAGGAGCTGTTAGCAGTAGTCTGGATGGTTTCGCAGAAAAACTTTCCCTGCATCTCCAGACTTTCATCAAAACTCTCAGTGAGAGGTTGACATGACTACTTAACACTCCAGTCATATCTCGAAGGGCAGACACCCTTTTTCAGGACTTTCCAAATCTTCTGACACTTCTCTGCCACCTCCTGTGATGAAAGGCAAAGAATGACTGTGGTAATGAGGAAGTGGGAGGGATGTTTAAGCCTTTGGTTGGGGTGTCTTTGCCTCCTCCTGGTGGCCATGTGTTGTATTTCCCAACAGTAAGGAATGAAGCTGTGGACTCTCCCTATCTCAGAATGCTAATATTTTCTTTGAATGCATCATTCCATCTAGCATTTATTTAGTGCTTAATGTCCCTTTAATTTTTGTTGCAGTGTAGAGATTATCTTCCCACCTGACACCTCCCACCCATGATCCCTACCTGAGCCATCCCAAACAGCTCTATTCCCTCCCTAAACCCCACTGGTCACAATCATCTTAGGTACTGGCAAACAGTCTCTCAATATGCAGTTTAGGGCTTCTTTTTTTTTAAATAAAAAAAATGTTTTTATTTATTTCTGTAGAGTAGGGGTCCGTCCTCACCCCCACCTTCCTGACCGACACCCAATAGTTATCTTACCCTCCATCCTCCCACTGTCCACTGCCACATTTGTTACTGCCAGCCAGTAACAAACAATCGCCTAGATTACGAGTTTGGCGTTAGCCTTAAAAAGCAGCATTGAGAGGTCCCAACGCTGCATTTTTCCTAACGCTGGTATTACGAGTCTGACAGGTACAGGCTCACCGCTCACTTTTCTTCGCAACTCGAGGCTACCGCAAATCCCCTTACGTCAATTGCATATCCTATCTTTTTAATGGGATTTGACTAACGCCGGCATTACGAGTCTTGGAAGAAGTGAGCGGTAGACCCTCTCCCGTCAAGACTTCTACCGCATTTAAAAGTCAGTAGTTAAGAGTTTTATGGGCTAACACCGTAGCATAAAACTCTTAACTAAAGTGCTACAAAGTACACTAACACCCATAAACTACCTATTAACCCCTAAACCGAGCCCCCCACATCGCAAACACTTAAATAAATATATTAACCCCTAATCTGCCGACCGGACATCGCCGCCACTGTAATAAATATATTAACCCCCGAAACCGCCGCACTCTCGCTTCGCAAACACTAGTTAAATTTTATTAACCCTTAATCTGCCGTCCCTAACATCGCCGACACCTACTTAAATTTATTAACCCCTAATCTGCCACCCCCAACGTCGCCGCTACTATATTAAATGTATTAACCCCTAAACCTAAGTCTAAACCTAACCCTAACACCCCCTAACTTATAATTTAAATTAAACGAAATAAAATTACAATTAAATAAATTAATCCTATTTAAAACTAAATACTTACCTATAAAATAAACCCTAAGCTAGCTACAATATAACTAATAGCTACATTGTATCTAGCTTAGGGTTTATATTTATTTTACAGGCAACTTTTTATTTATTTTAACTAGCTACAATAGTTATTAAATAGTTATTAATTATTTAATAACTACCTAGCTAAAATAAGTACAAAATTACCTGTAAAATAAATCCTAACCTAAATTACAATTACACCTAACACTACAGTATCATTAAATAAATTACCTAAACTACCTACAATTAAATACAATTAAATTAAATAAACTAAAATTACGAAAGAAAAAAAAACTAAATTACAGAAAAAAAAGAATTACAAGAATTTTAAACTAATTACACCTAATCTAATTCCCTTAATAAAATAAAAAAGCCCCCAAAATAATAAAATTCCCTACCCTATACTAAATTACAAATAGCCCTTAAAAGGGCCTTTTGCGGGGCATTGCCCCAAAGTAATCAGGTCTTTCACCTGTAAAAAAAATACAATACCCCCCCCAACATTAAAACCCACCACCTACACACCCAACCCTACTCTAAAACCCACCCAATCCCTCCTTAAAAAACTACCCCCCCCTGAAGATCTCCCTACCTTGAGCCATCTTCACCCAGCCGGGCACAAGTGGACCTCCAGAGGGGCAGAAGTCTTCATCCGATCCGGACAGAAGAGGTCCTCCAAGCGGCAGAAGTCTTCATCCAAGCGGCATCTTCTATCTTCATCCATCCGGAGCGGAGCGGGTCCATCTTCAAGCCAGCTGACGCGGAGCCATCCTCTTCAAACAACGTCCTAACACTGAATGAAGGTTCCTTTAAATGACGTCATCCAAGATGGCGTCCCTTAAATTCTGATTAGCTGATAGGATTCTAGCAGCCAATCTGAATTAAGGTAGGAAAAATCCTATTGGCTGATTGGATCAGCCAATAGGATTGAGCTCGCATTCTATTGGCCGATTGGAACAGCCAATAGAATGCAAGCTCAATCCTATTGGCTGATCCAATCAGCCAATAGGATTTTTCCTACCTTAATTCAGATTGGCTGCTAGAATCCTATCAGCTAATCAGAATTTAAGGGACGCCATCTTGGATGACGTCATTTAAAGGAACCTTCATTCAGTGTTAGGACGTTGTTTGAAGAGGATGGCTCCGCATCGGCTGGCTTGAAGATGGACCCGCTCCGCTCCAGATGGATGAAGATAGAAGATGCCGCTTGGAGGACCTCTTCAGCCCGGATCAGATGAAGACTTCTGCCCCTCTGGAGGTCCACTTGTGCCCGGCTGGGTGAAAACGGCTCAAGGTAGGGAGATCTTCAGGCGGGTAGTGTTAGGTTTTTTTAAGGGGGGATTGGGTGGGTTTTAGAGTAGGGTTGGGTGTGTGGGTGGTGGGTTTTAATGTTGGGGGGGTATTATTTTTTTTTTTACAGGTGAAAGAGCTGATTACTTTGGGGCAATGCCCCGCAAAAGGCCCTTTTAAGGGCTATTTGTAAATTAGTATAGGGTAGGGAATTTTATTATTTTGGGGGGGTTATTTTATTAGGGGGATTAGATTAGGTGTAATTAGTTTAAAATTCTTGTAATTCTTTTTTTTTTCTGTAATTTAGCGTTAGTTTTTTTTCGTAATTTAGTTTATTTAATTTAATTGTATTTAATTGTAGGTAGTTTAGGTAATTTATTTAATGATAGTGTAGTGTTAGGTGTAATTGTAACTTAGGTTAGGGTTTATTTTACAGGTAATTTTGTACTTATTTTAGTTAGGTAGTTATTAAATAGTTAATAACTATTTAATAACTATTGTACCTAGTTAAAATAAATACAAAGTTGTCTGTAAAATAAATATAAATCCTAAACTAGCTACAATGTAACTATTAGTTATATTGTAGCTAGCTTAGGGTTTATTTAGTTTTAAATAGGATTAATTTATTTAATTATGTTAAATTTATTTTGTTTAATTTAAATTATATTTAAGTTAGGGGGTGTTAGACTTAGGTTTAGGGGTTAATAAATTTATAATAGTGGCGGCGACGTTGGCAGTGGAAGATTAGGGGTTAATACATTTAATATAGTTGCGGCGACGTTGGGGTGGGGCAGATTAGGGGTTACTAACTATAATGTAGGTGGCGGCGATGTTGGGGGCAGTAGATTAGGGGTTCATAGGGATAATGAAGGTGGCAGCGGTGTACGGAGCGGCAGATTAGGGGTTAATAATATAATGTAGGGGTTCATGTTAGGGTGTTAGGTGTAGACATAGATTTATTTTCCCCATAGGAAACAATGGGGCTGCGTTAGAAGCTGGACGCTGCTTTTTTGCAGGTGTTAGGTTTTTTTTTCAGCCAGCTCAGCCCCATTGTTTCCTATGGGGAAATTGTGCATGAGCACGTTTAGCCAGCTCACCGCTACCGTAAGCAACGCTGGTATTGAGGTAAGATATGGAGCTAAATTCTGCTCTACGCTCACCTTTTTGTGGCTAACGCCGGGTTTAAAAAAACCTGTAATACCAGCGCTGTCTTAAGGGAGCGGTGGGAAAAAAGGCTTGTTAGCCCCGCAAGCCTTACCGATAAAAACTCGTAATCTCGCTGTATGATTCTTTTGTATTTTAATTTATATTATTATTGACTCCCCCCCCCTCAAGCATTTACTTTTTGTCTGCTTTGTTCTCTTGGTATCCTTATGGAACAGTAAACCTAGATAGGCACATAGGAACTTAGGAGGATGTACGTGTCTTTAGCATTCTACGTCAGCTGTGATTAAAACAATATTTATAGCAATGCTGTACATAGTTGCAATCACTGCTGGCAGATGGCTAAAGACACAAACTGCTGAGCTCAGCTAAGATTACTCTTTAATAAAATGAACCAAGAGAACTAAGCAAAATTGATAATAGAAGTAAATTGGAAAGTTGTTTAAAACTGCATGCTCTGTACTAATTTTGACTTTACTGTCGCTTTACAACAAATACACCAGCGACTCCCAGCCTCGATGTGTTTCTGCATAAAAGTACCTTCACCAGGTGTTATAATGTGCTTATTATAGCTTGTTGACCAGAACACTGAGTAAACTAGGGGCAGTATACACATTCACATGACGTCACCAACCAATGGCTGCCATCTGTAATGAACTGCAATATGTTGTGGCTCCCGAACACCACATAGGTAATAGGTAACATTAGTGCAAAAATAAAATGGAGTCATTTATTTACCATGTTCCTTTAAAAGAACAGTGACACCTCCTACCATTTTCCAGAAACATACAATTCATTTCCAAAAACGGCCAACTTTAGTGATAAACATAGATGTTTCTGCATCACCAGTTTAAGACGGTTTGATTATGTCTTAAGGCTAGTGTGAAAACGTCAGCAAGTGAGGCACGTGTGTGGCAGTCAAGCAGGTTGAGGCTGAAGGCAGCTATTGCAAGACAGCACAATAACGTTACAGCACAAGGTTACAATGTTGCGCGCACATGGTACCACGATTACTCAGGCTCCAGGCTGCAAAAAATGTAATGTACTTGCAATAAAAGTTAAATAGCAAGAGGCTGACACAAAGCATGCACATGATTCTATAGTTTTATAGCAGTAATGTGGGCACGAGGCTGCCACATTGTTGCTAAAGGATACATAGCTAATAAGCGTGCAGTCACAGTTCTAAATAAAAGACTGCCAGATAAAGTGCCAGTGTTTCAGTTACTGAAAAGAAGGCTATAGATAGCTTGTCATTAGAGGACACGTCCAGGGGCTCCATCTTTTTTTAGGCAGATGGCAGCAGTGTAAGTAAACTGTTTTCAAGGAAAATAAGCTTGTAAATTAAACAACCAAAGAATTCATAAGACAACGCAAATATACAGACAAGTCATGTGGCACAAGTAACAAGATTTATGAGAGGTATTAGTTACTCATAAAATAATAGATTAAGGTTTACATTAGTATATTTCACTGTAAAGTATATATAATGGAAAATAGGTTAATAGTTCTTAACTATAAGCCTAAATGTACTTATTTGAGAACTGTGCTTAATAATAATAGCAATACTGTGACTGGTAAAAAAATCAGGGAACTTACGTGCCAAAAACAGGAGTGACCAAATCAGAAACTTGGTGCTCGATTCTGATTGGTTGCCGCCCAATTAAAATTTTAAATGAATTATGGATAGATTTTGTGACGTTTCCAGATTTGAAAAAGGTCCATATACAAGCCGAAACGCGTTATCTGATTTGTATTTTATCTTTTTTTTCCCTTTTTGTGATGCCAATTTGCTGTTCTTAGAGGGTGTTCCGACTAGATGCAACACTTACAGCTATTGGCCAGGAAAGTAGGGGCACTTTTATGGGAGCAGCATTTTCAGACACCAAGAGGCATATTTGTGCAGCCACCAATCACCTTTCCCATTGGATCCTTTCCATTTTTGCTTTACCTCTTTCTCTTTATGTTCTTTATACATATAGATTATTTTTTGAGGTTAAGTGATATTTGCTCTTTTTAGATTATTTTCCGATCTTCAAAAGAGTATATCACTTGTTGACCTTAGGGTATTTGTAGATTTTAATCTATAGAAGTAAAAGTTAAAAGGGACATAATACTCATATGCTAAATCACTTGAAACTGATGCAGTATACTTGTAAAAAGCTGACAGGAAAATATCACCTGAGCATCTCTATGTAAAAAAGAAGATATTTTACCCCACAATTTTCTCAGCTCAGCAGAGTAAGTTATGTTTAAAAAAATATACTTCAGCTGCAGGTAAAAAAAAAAAATGAAGAAATGAACAGCAGCCAATCAGCATCAACAGTGCTGAGGTCATGAACTCTTTTACTGTGATCTCATGAGATTTCACTTAAAGGGCCATGATACCCAAATGTTGAAACACTTGAAAGTGATGCAGCATAGCTGTAAAAAGCGGACTAGAAAATATCACCTGAACATCTCTATGTAAAAAAGAAAGATATTTGACCTAAAAAATTCCTCAGTAGCCACCTCCCATTGTAAATGACTTCTAAGCAGCAAATCAGTATGTCTGTCCCGGGACAGCTAAGGGAGTGAGCTTACGTGCACACTCATCTTATTTCCCTATTCAGTTTAAGGAAGTGTTCAGGGCTGTATTAAATTAAACTGTGCACCTGCACTAATCCAGGATTAATTACTGGACTTGTTGGCCTTTATAGCGTGTCATGCAAATGCGTTTATATTTTTAATCCAATATGCATGAGGTCAGGAGCGTGCACAGGGGCAATTAATATTCGAATGACGGACCTCGTGCATCCAGATTGGCTGCTCAGATTTAGTCTAGAAAAGCCTTTTTTGGTGGGCTGTCGCTGGACACGATTTATTCCTTTGACATAACATAACAGGTCCTTTAACCAGGATGGAAACTAGTCACTACCTTCTCTTTATATCAACTTAGTTTTTGCCCAAATTAAATATGGCAATCTGTGAGGGAACTGATTTGTTTCAGGACCTGAAGTGAGTGTATTGTACACTGCTGAACACAGGTAATTATTATTGTTGCTTATAAATGTCTGTGATGTAGTTAGTAAAGGCATATGTATATATGCACGCTGTGTGTGTGAAATATAGGAATTTTTACATAAACATTTGTAGGTTTTGTATGTGGCTTGTCAAGAACCTGTGTATACTAGTGACAGGGCTGTAGGTATAGAATAATTTGTTGGTTTTCTTTATATGGGAAGAGGAATGTATTGTTTGGTGGCTGTGTATATATATATATATATATATATATATATATATATATATATATATATATATATATATATGTGTGTGTGTGTGTGTGTGTGTTTGTGTTGGGCAGTATATATATGTGTGTGTGTGTGTGTGTGTGTGTGTGTGTGTGTGTGTGTGTGTGTGTGTGTGTGTGTGTGTGTGTGTGTGTGTGTGTGTGTGTGTGTGTGTGTGTGTGTGTGTGTGTGTGGTGGGCAGTATCCGGGATGTCTGAAAACCTGTTTTCCTGGATGAATGAGAGGACTTCAAATTTGAAAATGCAAAGATTGCAATATACCTCATTAACAGTGCTACATCTATCACATGAATCATGTCTACTCCAGAGCAGCACTGCACGGTTAAGAGTTATTATTATTATCAGTTATTTGTAGAGCGACAACAGGTTCCGCAGCGCTAAAGACATGGGTCTAATATGCAAGGTGACGGTTATGGGAGACAGAGGGCCCTGCCAAGAGTTAGCTTAACACATCTGTTGAGGCAATGACAAGAGGCATATGTATGTAGCCACCAATCACCAACTATCTACAGTGCATTGTTGCTCCAATGTCTACCTAAGTGTTCTCTTGGTATCTCTTTGTTGAAAAGCATAAAGTAAATTTGATCACAGAAACAAATTAAAATGTCTCTTAAAATTGCCTAAACCGGTTTGATTTTACAGCATTTTGAAGAAAACCAAGTTTATAGATTTTTTATTTTGGCCTCACTATTGAGTGTGGGGCAGGCACAATTTTTACGTTTATTGTCCCTTCCAATTTATTGATTTTACAATTTGTTCACCCATCCCTTTTTTCCCCACTCACTTTCTTCTCACTGACAGTTATCTTTCTCTTTTTATCCTCCTTCCATTTCCACATTTTATCTTCTTATTTACCGCCTATTATACAAATACCTGCTATTGTCCCTTTAGGACAACTTCATGGCATCTTGATTAGCAAACACTACGTACAATATCAGTTATTCCTATAAAAAATAAAAAAAAAGAATTTTGCACAGCCTGCACTCCCCCCCCTCCCAGTCCATGTATAGTCAGAATGTCAGTGTTTTAAGGAGGTTTAAAGAAAAAAAAATCCCACAAAAACACTACAGTACAACACCACTGACAAGAAGTTGTATATTTTACTTAAAAAGTAGATTTGAGTGAGTAGAGCAGGCTTGTAGCTGTAAGGTCGTGAGAGATTGCCATGCTGTCAAGGAAAAGAAACAGACGCAAACAGGCAAAATGGGAATCAGTGAGGCAGAGACTGGGCACAAATGTTTGAAGGAATGAAGAGATAAATAAGTAGTAAAACTGTGTGTAGGTTATATGACGTAGAAATATATATATATATATATATATATATATATATATATATATATATATATAAATGTATTGCCTTTGGTAAATTGATGGTTCATGGAGCAAGTGTAGCTTGTGGAGGGCTTCACCTATAGCCCCAACTTTTCGTATAGAGCAAGAAACAGGCCCCATATGTGCCCCAACAAAAGAGAATGTACCTAACATTTAAGCCAGGGGTGCCCTGACTTTTTTATATGGAGGGACGGTCACTACTGTTGGAATTATCCTGGAGCTACATTACATTATACTCACAGGGCCTAAAGATAATGTCTCAGAATAAAATCAGATTATAATACAATTTTTTAGTTAAAACTAACACATGGAATTAGTTACTATTTATTTAATTTAACTGTATATACTACTAAATTTACAATATGTGGTACAGCAACATGCTTAAAGGGACAGTATACACCAATTTTCATGTAACTGCATGTAATTGACACTACTATAAAGAATAATATGCACAGATACTGATATAAAAATCCAGTGTAAAACCATTTAAAAACTTAGAAGCGTCTAGTTTAGCTCTGTTAAAAAGGTACCTGGAACACCCACTTTAAGTAGGAAATAAGACACTCCCCCCTCCATATAAAAAGACTATTTACACAAACAGGAGCAAGCTGGAGTAGGTATACGTCACTATTCTTTAAAAACTTTAGGGCTTGGTAAGGAGTCAAAATCAGAGCAATGTTATTTAGCACTGTTGAATCTGTTGGCGCTCTACAAATAACTAATAATAATTTAAAAATAAGCAAACCTATACTTTTTTTTAAAAAAAACCCGTATGGGCTATTTAAATGGATCATCTATAAAATAAAAAAAAAAAGAAAAATTGAGTGTATAATGTCCCTTTAATTACCTATTGAAATGTTCAGAACTTTTTAAAAACAAATTACTGATGACTCTTATCTCCTCAGTTCTGCTACCACACAAAAACCCTTGGAGGAGTCCTGCTGTAAAAGACCACACCTGCACGTCCTTTACCATAACCTTTCCTCATTAAAGGGACAGTCTACACCAGAATTTTTATTGTTTTAAAGATAGATAATCCCTTTATTACCCATTCCCCAGTTTTGCATAACCAACACAGTTATATTTATATACTTTTTACCTCTGTGATTATCTTGTATCTAAGCCTCTGCAAACTGCCCCTTTTTTCAGTTCTTTTAACAGACTTGCAGTTTAGCCAATCAGTGCTGGCTCCCAGATAACTTCACGTACATGAGCACAGTGTTATCTATATGAAACACATGAACTAACACCCTCTAGTGGTGAAAAACTGTTAAAATGCATTCTGAAAAGAGGTGGCCTTCAAGGTTTAGGAAATTAGCATATGAACTTCCTAGGTTAAGCTTTCAACTAAGAATACCAAGAGAACAAAGCAAAATTGGTCATAAAAGTAAATTAGACAATTGTTTAAAATTACATGCCCTATCTGAATCATGAAAGTTTATTTTGGACTAGACTGTCCCTTTAATTCTGTTGTTATCTCCTTCACATAAAAAGGTTTTGAAGTAAATTAGAAAGTTGTTTAAAATTGTATGCTCTATCTAATATACACACACACACAGGTGGCCCTCGTTTTACA
Organism: Bombina bombina; assembly: GCF_027579735.1. Lineage (NCBI taxonomy): Eukaryota > Metazoa > Chordata > Amphibia > Anura > Bombinatoridae > Bombina > Bombina bombina. The sequence goes on from NC_069499.1 coordinate 918,148,912, forward strand.
ATGGTTCAATTTGCACCATTTCAGAATAACAACCTTTTTTTCAGTCATGTGACTGCTATTGAAAAGCATTGAGAAGCAGTGCATTGATTAAAATAGCCAGTAGGTGGAGCTGTCCGCTTGTGTTGCAGCAAAGATATACAAGCCAAGCAAGCTGAAATTAATCCGTTTAACCAGACGAGCTATTGAGCAGCTTGCAAAGGAACAAGATCTTCCTGTCTATAAATCAGTCCAGATTGGAATGCATAGAAAGAATTGTTTGCAGAAAAATGCAAGTAAAGTCTGTGTTGTGTGATTCTTTTATTAGGTTTATAATGCTGTTTGGCAAATGTTTTCGTTCATTTAACTTAGTTTAATTATATATTCTGTGTTGTGTGATTATTTTATTAGGTTTATAATGATGTTTAGCATTTAAAGTCTTCATTTCAAAGCTTTAAAAATAATGTATTAACAGTTACTTATGACAATTTTGAGAGGGGCCTGGAACCTAACTCCCTCACTTCCCATTGACTTACATTATTAACTGGGTTTCAATTTACAACCATTCCTTCTGGAACCTAACCCCGGCGTAAACTGAGGGCTACCTGTATATCTTTTTTATTATTATTATTATTTTAAATATACTTTATTGTTCCTTTAACCCCTTTGCTATCTGGAATTTCAGTGAAAAACTTGCCCATACTGCCATTGCTTTTTGGCAATTAGAATGCCGCTAACTGGAGCTGTGCACCTTACTTGAAATTCCTTGCAGTGTGGGGGTTAATTGGTTAGCTTGTATATGCAGAGTAGAGATTACCATGCCACCTGACACCTCCCACTACCTGATCCCTCCCAAACAGCTCTCTTCCCTCCCTCAGCCCCCCACCATCTTAGGTACTGGCAGACAGTCTGCCAGTATGCAGTGTAGGGCTTTTATTATTATTTCTTTCTGCATTGTAGTAATCCCTCCTCAACCCTCCCAAATCACTGTTCCTACTTAACAGCTCTTTAACCCTTCCCACTAGTGGCGGAACTCTTAGGGACTGACAGTGGTCTGCCAGTACCCAATAGTTAAGTTTTTTTTTAAATTTAATTTCTGTTTTTTTTCTGTGGTTTAGTGGTACCCCCAATCATTAGTTAGGATGTCTCCCCCCCCCCCGTCCAATTCCCCTATTGCCATAGCGTAGCTTCTCATCCCTCCCTCTCCCTTCAAAATTGTTTCAGATTGATTGACATGCCCTGCTCTATTGCACTGAAGCAGGGGGCAGCACTGCACAAGAAGCCTCTTGTGCTAAGTTAAATTTAACCATCCTATGCAACATTACAAGTGGCAATTGCAGGCGGACAGGTTCACTACTTGCAAATCTGTCCACCTGCGGGCATGGTACATTTTGCCCTATATATTGCCAATCTGAAAACTCAGTTTACATTACACAGAGTGTGACCTGGGGTAGATAAACACATCCCTCTATATCCAACTCCTTTTCTGGAGACAGAAAGCAGATTGTTGACAACCTCACTAATGCCTCTTTATCACACAGCCATACATACCCCATTATCTTACCTATCCCTGCTCTGGACCATTTGAACATTGAACCATAACCACCACAGTGATTAATATTTTTCAGCTGCAAGATAGCACAAGCCAGCTTAATATAGACAAAAGACCTCACATGCATTGTATTGATTAAAACTTGCTGGCAGAAAAAAAAAAAGTGTTCAGTCACTCGGATAGAAATCACTCACAAATTCAAGGTATGTAAATATTTAGTTAGATTTACTGCAATATCAAACTGGGTTCTGGGTGAGTAAATTAAAGCAATTTATTGTTTTGTTTTTTAATTTCTAAAAAAAAATTATACATTTTTGACCCAGAAGTAAAAATTAATGTTGAATGTGTGGAGAATTGGACAATGTCAAATGCATTACTGGAAAGAGATTAATTCAGTTGCAGTTCTGGCACAGCCAAATGTCACGTTGTCATTAGACAAGGTCTCAGATGCTGTCCCTTCCTCTTCTGTCTTTAACTAACTGCTGTCAGTGTATTAGCTAAGTCTGCTGTTCTAACTTTCCCTCAGTTCCTTAACACTGTGCACTGTGGTACTGCCTTACATCACAAGCATTTGTGTCTCATGTTAGTGTCTCCATCCAAAGGTCTAGGGGCTACAATGCAGTCATCCATACATTTTTAGGAGGTCTTTGTTTCCTTTAATATTCATTCAAGGGGTATAAACTAGTCTGTTTCATTATTGTAAATAAAAAAATTTAATAGCAATCATTGCAAAATATATTTATTATTTTAAAATTATTGTACCAGCATTGATGTAATAAATATTCTAAAGCAACTTAAGCTAACTTACTGTTCAGTGAATGCTAGATAAAGAGGAAGTCAATTTCTTGCCCATGCTCAGAAGAGGCAGAATGCAACTTAAAGGGACACTGAACCCAAATTTTTTCTTTCATGATTCAGATAGAGAATGCAATTTTAAGAAACTTTCTAATTTACACCTATTATCCATTTTATTATCCATTTTTGGTTCCCAACCTGGGTTGTGCTTGCTGATTGGTGGCTAAATGCACCCACCATTAAACATGTGCTGTAAAGAGTACTGAACCAAAAATCGGCTGGCTCATTAGCTTAGATGCCTTCTTTTTCAAAAAAAGATAGCAAGAGGACAAAGAAAATTGATAATAGGAGTAAATTAGAAAGTTGCTTAAAATTGCATGCTGTATCTCAATCAGGAAATAAAAAAAATTGGGTTTAGTATCCCTTTAAGGAAGCTGAAAGGCTGAGAACCTATGTCACTATAGGTAGTGGCTACACTGAGAATTTTAGAAGAAAACAAGTAGTTTACAGTTTAACATAATATGTTTATTTTTATGTTTACTTTGATTTAACTTTTTTTTTTTAACTAATCAAGCACAATGTCTTATCCATTTAATCCTCACAATATCTGTAACACAAAGAGTTCACCACTTCACTGCAACTTCCCTGTGTAGCCCAAATATACAGAACTCCCAACAAACTCACAACAGTGGACCTGTCACAAATTATCTTGCCCAGACATCTTTTTCCTCCTATACATGATTAGGTTTCTCAAAAAAAAAAAAAAAATATGGAACTGCGTACATTTCACAAAGGAATGCCCAGATTCTACTCATTGCGTGTAATTCCACCCCAGACTAATTAGACCCCAGTTTAGAGCATTCCTAGTTCCCGGATTAAAAAAGTAAATTTATGCTTACCTGATAAATTGATTTCTTCTATGATACGACGAGTCCACGGATTCATCCTTTACTTGTGGGATATTATCCTCCTGCTAACAGGAAGTGGCAAAGAGCACCACAGCAGAGCTGTCTATATAGCTCCTCCCTTGACTCCACCCCCCAGTCATTCGACCGAAGGTACAGGAAGAAAAAGGAGAAACTAAAAGGTGCAGAGGTGACTGAAGTTTTAAATAAAAAAAAAAACATAATTTATGCTTACCTGATAAATTCCTTTCTTCTGTTGTGTGATCAGTCCACGGGTCATCATTACTTCTGGGATATAACTCCTCCCCAACAGGAAATGCAAGAGGATTCACCCAGCAGAGCTGATATAGCTCCTCCCCTCTACGTCAGTCCCAGTCATTCGACCAAGAATCAACGAGAAAGGAGTAACCAAGGGTGAAGTGGTGACTGGAGTATAATTTAAAAGATATTTACCTGCCTTAAAAACAGGGCGGGCCGTGGACTGATCACACAACAGAAGAAAGGAATTTATCAGGTAAGCATAAATTATGTTTTCTTCTGTTATGTGTGATCAGTCCACGGGTCATCATTACTTCTGGGATACCAATACCAAAGCAAAAGTACACGGATGACGGGAGGGATAGGCAGGCTCATTATACAGAAGGAACCACTGCCTGAAGAACCTTTCTCCCAAAAATAGCCTCCGAAGAAGCAAAAGTGTCAAATTTGTAAAATTTGGAAAAAGTATGAAGCGAAGACCAAGTTGCAGCCTTGCAAATCTGTTCAACAGAGGCCTCATTCTTAAAGGCCCAAGTGGAAGCCACAGCTCTAGTGGAGTGAGCTGTAATTCTTTCAGGAGGCTGCTGTCCAGCAGTCTCATAGGCTAAACGTATTATGCTACGAAGCCAAAACGAGAGAGAGGTAGTAGAAGCTTTTTGACCTCTCCTCTGTCCAGAATAAACGACAAACAGGGAAGAAGTTTGGCGAAAATCTTTAGTTGCCTGTAAGTAGAACTTGAGGGCACGAACTACATCCAGATTGTGTAGAAGACGTTCCTTCTTTGAAGAAGGATTTGGACACAAGGATGGAACGACAATCTCTTGATTGATATTCCTGTTAGTAACTACCTTAGGTAAGAACCCAGGTTTAGTACGCAGAACTACCTTATCTGAGTGAAAAATCAGATAAGGAGAATCACAATGTAATGCTGATAACTCAGAGACTCTTCGAGCCGAGGAAATAGCCATTAAAAACAGAACTTTCCAAGATAACAATTTTATATCAATGGAATGAAGGGGTTCAAATGGAACACCTTGTAAAACGTTAAGAACTAAGTTTAAACTCCATGGCGGAGCAACGGCTTTAAACACAGGCTTGATCCTAGCTAAAGCCTGACAAAAGGCCTGGACGTCTGGATTTTCTGACAGACGCCTGTGTAACAAGATGGACAGAGCTGAAATCTGTCCCTTTAAAGAACTAGCCGATAAACCCTTTTCTAAACCTTCTTGTAGAAAAGACAATATCCTAGGAATCCTAACCTTACTCCAGGAGTAACGTTTGGATTCGCACCAGTATAGGTATTTGCGCCATATTTTATGGTAAATCTTTCTGGTAACAGGCTTCCTAGCCTGGATCAGGGTATCAATAACCGACTCAGAAAAACCACGCTTTGATAAAATCAAGCGTTCAATTTCCAAGCAGTCAGTTTCAGAGAAGTTAGATTTTGATGTTTGAATGGACCCTGTATCAGAAGGTCCTGTCTTAGAGGTAGAGACCAAGGTGGACAGGATGACATGTCCACTAGATCTGCATACCAAGTCCTGCGTGGCCATGCAGGCGCTATTAGAATCACTGATGCTCTCTCCTGTTTGATTTTCGCAATCAATCGAGGAAGCAGCGGGAAGGGTGGAAACACATAAGCCATCCCGAAGTTCCAAGGTGCTGTCAAAGCATCTATCAGAACCGCTCCCGGATCCCTGGATCTGGACCCGTAGTGAGGAAGTTTGGCGTTCTGGCGAGACGCCATGAGATCTATCTCTGGTTTGCCCCAACGTCGAAGTATTTGGGCAAAGATCTCCGGATGAAGTTCCCACTCTCCCGGATGAAAAGTCTGGCGACTCAAGAAATCCGCCTCCCAGTTCTCCACTCCCGGGATGTGGATTGCTGACAGATGGCAAGAGTGAGACTCTGCCCAGCGAATTATCTTGATGCTTCCATCATTGCTAGGGAGCTTCTTGTCCCTCCCTGATGGTTGATGTAAGCTACAGTCGTGATATTGTCCGACTGAAACCTGATGAACCCCTGAGTTGTTAATTGGGGCCAAGCCAGAAGGGCATTGAGAACTGCCCTCAATTCCAGAATATTTATTGGAAGGAGACTCTCCTCCTGATTCCATAATCCCTGAGTCTTCAGAGAATTCCAGACAGCGCCCCAACCTAGCAGGCTGGCGTCTGTTGTTACGATTGTCCAGTCTGGCCTGCTGAATGGCATCCCCCTGGACAGGTGTGGCCGATAAAGCCACCATAGAAGAGAATTTCTGGTCTCTTGATTCAGATTCAGGGTAGGGGACAAATCTGAGTAATCCCCATTCCACTGACTTAGCATGCACAATTGCAGCGGTCTGAGGTGTAGGCGTGCAAAAGGTACTATGTCCATTGCCGCTACCATTAAGCCGATCACCTCCATGCATTGAGCTACTGACGGGTGTTGAATGGAATGAAGGACACGGCATGCATCTTGAAGCTTTGTTAACCTGTCTTCTGTCAGGTAAATCTTCATTTCTACAGAATCTATAAGAGTCCCCAAGAATGGAACTCTTGTGAGAGGAAAAAGAGAACTCTTCTTTTCGTTCACTTTCCATCCATGCGACCTTAGAAATGCCAGAACTAACTCTGTATGAGACTTGGCAGTTTGAAAGCTTGAAGCTTGTATTAGAATGTCGTCTAGGTACGGAGCTACCGAAATCCCTCGCGGTCTTAGTACCGCTAGAAGGGCACCCAGAACCTTTGTGAAGATTCTTGGGGCCGTAGCCAATCCGAATGGAAGAGCTACAAACTGGTAGTGCCTGTCTAGGAAGGCAAACCGTAGATACCGTTGATGATCTTTGTGAATCGGTATGTGAAGGTAAGCATCTTTTAAATCCACTGTGGTCATGTACTGACCCCTTTGGATCATAGGTAAGATTGTCCGAATAGTTTCCATTTTGAACGATGGAACTCTTAGGAATTTGTTTAGAATCTTTAAATCTAAGATTGGCCTGAAAGTTCCCTCTTTTTTGGGAACCACAAACAGGTTTGAGTAGAACCCTTGTCCTTGTTCCGACCGTGGAACTGGATGGATCACTCCCATTAATAACAGATCTTGTACACAGCGTAGAAACGCTTCTTTCTTTATCTGGTTTGTTGACAACCTTGACAGATGAAATCTCCCTTTTGGTGGAGATAATTTGAAGTCTAGAAGGTATCCCTGAGATATGATCTCCAGCGCCCAGGGATCCTGAACATCTCTTGCCCAGGCCTGGGCGAAGAGAGAAAGTCTGCCCCCCACTAGATCCGGTCCCGGATCGGGGGCTCTCGATTCATGCTGTCTTTGGGGCAGCAGCAGGTTTCCTAGCCTGTTTGCCCTTATTCCAGGACTGGTTAGGTTTCCAGCCTTGCCTGTAACGAGCAACAGCTCCTTCCTGTTTTGGTGCAGTGGAGGTTGACGCTGCTCCTGTTTTGAAATTCCGAAAGGGACGAAAATTAGACTGTCTAGCCTTAGCTTTGGCTTTGTCTTGAGGTAGGGCGTGGCCCTTACCTCCTGTAATGTCAGCGATAATTTCTTTCAAACCGGGCCCAAATAAAGACTGCCCCTTGAAAGGTATATTAAGTAATTTGGACTTAGAAGTAACATCAGCTGACCAGGATTTTAGCCACAGTGCTCTACGTGCCTGTATGGCGAATCCAGAGTTCTTAGCCGTAAGTTTGGTTAAATGTACTACGGCCTCCGAAATGAATGAATTAGCTAGTTTAAGGACTCTAAGCCTGTCCATAATATCGTCTAGCGTAGATGAACTAAGGTTCTCTTCCAGAGACTCAATCCAAAATGCTGCCGCAGCCGTAATCGGCGCGATACATGCAAGGGGTTGCAATATAAAACCTTGTTGAACAAACATTTTCTTAAGGTAACCCTCTAATTTTTTATCCATTGGATCTGAAAAAGCACAGCTATCCTCCACCGGGATAGTGGTACGCTTAGCTAAAGTAGAAACTGCTCCCTCCACCTTAGGGACCGTTTGCCATAAGTCCCGAGTGGTGGCGTCTATTGGAAACATCTTTCTAAATATTGGAGGGGGTGAGAACGGCACACCGGGTCTATCCCACTCCTTAGTAACAATTTCAGTTAATCTCTTAGGTATAGGAAAAACGTCAGTACTCGCCGGTACCGCAAAGTATTTATTCCAACCTACACAGTTTCTCTGGTATTGCAACGGTGTTACAATCATTGAGAGCCGCTAAGACCTCCCCAAGTAATACACGGAGGTTCTCCAATTTAAATTTAAAATTTGAAATATCTGAATCCAATCTGTTTGGATCAGAACCGTCACCCACAGAATGAAGCTCTCCGTCCTCATGCTCTGCAAGCTGTGACGCAGTATCAGACATGGCCCTAGTATTGTCAGCGCACTCTGTTCTCACCCCAGAGTGATCACGCTTGCCTCTTAGTTCTGGTAATTTAGACAAAACTTCAGTCATAACAGTAGCCATATCATGTAATGTTATCTGTAATGGCCGCCCAGATGTATTAGGCGCCATAATATCACGCACCTCCCGGGCGGGAGATGCAGGTACTGCCGCGTGAGGCGAGTTAGTCGGCATAACTCTCCCCTCGCAGTTTGGTGAAATTTGTTCACATTGTACAGATTGACTTTTATTTAAAGTAGCATCAATACAGTTAGTACATAAATTTCTATTGGGCTCCACCTTGGCATTGGAACAAATGACACAGATATCTTCCTCTGAGTCAGACATGTTTAACACACTAGCAATAACTTGCAACCTGGTTATAATCTTTTTTAGCAAAAAACGTACTGTGCCTCAAAGAGGTACTTAAACGATTAAATGACAGTTGAGATAATGAACTGAAAAACAGTTATAGCATCGACTTTAAAATAACCCAACTTTTAGCAAAGGTTTGTTCCCATTAGTAAATAACAATAACTAAATTTGACATAAAAAATTATAGAGTAACGTATTTATTCACAGTCAATATAAAATTCTCACAGCTCTGCTGAGAGAATGTACCTCCCTTCAAAGAAGTTTGAAGACCCCTGAGATCTGTCAGTGAACCGGATCATGCAAGAAATATAATAGTAGCTGACTGGAAATTTTTAGCGCCAAAAACGGCCCCTCCCTCTCACACACAGCAGTGAGGAGAAACGAAACTGTCACAATTTAAAGCAGACAACTGCCAAGTGGAAAATAATGCCCAAACATATATTCACTCAGTACCTCAGCAATGTAAACGATTCTACATTCCAGCAAAAACGTTTAACATGATAATATTTATTAAAAGGATTAGTGACCTTTAACAGAGTAGTTCCGGTGAAATACCATTCCCAGAATACTGAAGTGTATACATACATGTCATTATAACGGTATAGCAGGATTTTCTCATCAATTCCATTCAGAAAATAAAAACTGCTACATACCTCAATGCAGATTCATCTGCCCGCTGTCCCCTGATCTGAAGCCTTTACCTCCCTCAGATGGCCGAGAACAGCAATATGATCTTAACTACTCCGGTTAAAATCATAGTAAAAAACTCTGGTAGATTCTTCTTCAAACTCTGCCAGAGAAGTAATAACACGCTCCGGTGCTATTGTAAAATAACAAACTTTTGATTGAAGTCATAAAAACTAAGTATAATCACCATAGTCCTCTCACACATCCTATCTAGTCGTTGGGTGCAAGAGAATGACTGGGACTGACGTAGAGGGGAGGAGCTATATCAGCTCTGCTGGGTGAATCCTCTTGCATTTCCTGTTGGGGAGGAGTTATATCCCAGAAGTAATGATGACCCGTGGACTGATCACACATAACAGAAGAAATATAATCTTTCTTAAATTGACCGGGCGGGCCGTGGACTCGTCATATCATAGAAGAAATCAATTTATCAGGTAAGCATAAATTTACTTTTCTTCTATAAGATACAACGAGTCCACGGATTCATCCTTTACTTGTGGGATACAATACCAAAGCTACAGGACACGGATGAACGGGAGGGACAAGACAGATGGCTAAACAGAAGGCACCACTGCTTGAAGAACTTTTCTCCCAAAAATAGCCTTCAAAGAAGCAAAAGTATCAAATTTGTAAAATTTGGAAAAGGTATGAAGTGAAGACCAAGTCGCAGCCTTACAAATCTGTTCAACAGAAGCATCATTTTTAAAAGCCCATGTGGAAGCCACCGCTCTAGTAGAGTGAGCTGTAATTCTTTCAGGAGGCTGCTGTCCAGCAGTCTCGTATGCCAAACGGATGATGCTTTTCAGCCAAAAAGAGAGGTAGCCGTAGCTTTTTGACCTCTACGTTTTCCAGAATAGACAACAAACAGAGAAGATGTTTGACGGAAATCTTTGGTCGCTTGCAAGTAAAACTTCAAAGCACGAACCACGTCCAAGTTGTGCAACAGACGCTCCTTCTTAGAGGAAGGATTAGGACACAGGGAAGGAACAACAATTTCCTGATTAATATTCTTATTAGTAACATTTGATCACCTCTTTTACTTTACCCTTCCTAGTACTTAGAGTAGGCAAAGAGAATGACTGGGGGGGTGGAGTCAATGGAGGAGCTATATAGACAGCTCTGCTGTGGTGCTCTTTGCCACTTCCTGTTGGCAGGAGGATAATATCCCACAAGTAAAGGATGAATCCGTGGACTCGTCGTATCTTATAGAAGAAATATATATAAATCAGTGCTGGGAAGTATGCATACTTTAAGTTTCTGGCAGTGTGTGTGTTATATATATATATAAAATATATATATAAGACAAAACCTGAAAAAAAGATGCATTTCCCAAAGAAACAAATGAAAAATAAATGAAGTGGGCTATTACAAATAACAGAAGCATCCTTTAGAGCAGGGGTTGCCAACCTTACGGACCTCAGGGACCACTAAACTCACAATTTTGAATCCTGTGGACCACTAACATGAATTTTTTTTTTTAAAAGGTACAAAACTCTATAATGTGTGTGTGTGTATATATATATATATATATATATATATATATATACATATATATATATATATATATATATACACACACACACACACAGTGGATATACACACCCCTGTTAAAATGTCAGGTTTCTGTGATGTAAAAAAATGAGACAAAGATAAATCATTTCAGAACTTTTTCCAATTTTAATGTGACCTATAAACTGTACAACTCAATTGAAAAATAAACTGAAATATTTTAGGTAAAGGGAAATAAAAATAAAAAACTAAAATAATATGGTTGCATAAGTGTGAACACCCTTAAACTAATACTTTATTGAAGCACCTTTTGATTTTATTACAGCACTCAGTCTTTTTGGGTATTATTTTTTCAGCATGGCACATCTTGACTTGGCAAGATTTGCCCACTCTTCTTTGCAAAAACACTCTAAATCTGTCAGAATGCGAGGGCATCTCCTGTGCACAGCCCTCTTCAGATCACCCCACAGATTATGAATTGGATTCAGGTCTGGGCTCTGTCTGGGCCATCCCAAAACTTTAATCTTCTACTGGTGAAGCCATTCTTTTGTTGATTTGGATGTATGCTTTGGGTCGTTGTCATGCTGAAAGATGAAGTTCCTCTTCATGTTCAGCTTTCTAGCAGAAGCTTGAAGGTTTTGTGCCAATATTGTCTGGTGCTGACACCACCATGCTTCACTGTGGGTATGGTGTTCTTTTGGTGATATGCAGTGTTGTTTTTGTGCCAAACATATCTTTTGGAATTATGGCCAAAAAGTTCAACTTTGGTTTCATCAGACCAAAACACCTTTTCCCACATGCTTTTGGGAGACTTCAGATGTGTTTTTGCAAAATTTAGCCGGGCTTGGATGTTTTTTTTGTAAGAAAAGGCTTCCGTCTTGCCACTCTACCCCATAGCCCAGACATATGAAGAATACGGGCGATTGTTGTCACATGTACCACACAACCAGTACTTGTCAGATATTCTTGCAGCTCCTTTAATGTTGCTGTAGGCCTCTTGACAGCCTCCCAGACCAGTATTCTTCTCGTCTTTTCATCAATTTTGGAGGGACATCCAGTTCTTGGTAATGTCACTGTTGCACCATATTTTCTTCACTTGATGATGACTGTCTTCACTGTGTCCCATGGTATATCTAATGCCTTGGAAATTCTTTTGTACCCTTCTCCTGACTGATACCTTTTAACAATGAGATCCCTCTGATGCTTTAGAAGCTCTCTGCAGACCATGGCTTTTGCTGTAGGATGGGACTAACAAAATGTCAGGAAAGACCTACTAGAACAGCTGAACTTTATTTGGGGTTAATCAGAGGCACTTTAAATGATGACAGGTGTGTACTGACTCCTATTTAACATGGTTTTTAATGTGATTGCCTAATTCTGGACACAGCTACATCCCCAGTTATAAAAGGGTGTTCACACTTATGCAACCATATTATTTTATTTATTTATTTTTATTTCCCTTTACCTAAAAGATTTCAGTTTGTTTTTCAATTGAGTTGTACAGTTTATAGGTCACATTAAAGGTGGAAAAAAGTTCTGAAATGATTCATCTTTGTCTCATTTTTTTACTTCACAGAAACCTGACATTTTAACAGGGGTGTGTAGACTTTTTATATCCACTGTGTATATATATATATATATATATATATATATATATATACTTGAAAAAGATATGATATCCAAGGCGAAGTGTATATATATATATATATATATACAGGGAGTGCAGAATTATTAGGCAAATGAGTATTTTGACCACATCATCTTCTTTATGCATGTTGTCTTACTCCAAGCTGTATAGGCTCGAAAGCCTACTACCAATTAAGCATATTAGGTGATGTGCATCTCTGTAATGAGAAGGGGTGTGGTCTAATCACATCAACACCCTATATCAGGTGTGCATAATTATTAGGCAACTTCCTTTCCTTTGGCAAAATGGGTCAAAAGAAGGACTTGACAGGCTCAGAAAAGTCAAAATTAGTGAGATATCTTGCAGAGGGATGCAGCACTCTTAAAATTGCAAAGCTTCTGAAGCGTGATCATCGAACAATCAAGCGTTTCATTCAAAATAGTCAACAGGGTCGCAAGAAGCGTGTGGAAAAACCAAGGCGCAAAATAACTGCCCATGAACTGAGAAAAGTCAAGCGTGCAGCTGCCAAGATGCCACTTGCCACCAGTTTGGCCATATTTCAGAGCTGCAACATCACTGGAGTGCCCAAAAGCACAAGGTGTGCAATACTCAGAGACATGGCCAAGGTAAGAAAGGCTGAAAGACGACCACCACTGAACAAGACACACAAGCTGAAACGTCAAGACTGGGCCAAGAAATATCTCAAGACTGATTTTTCTAAGGTTTTATGGACTGATGAAATGAGAGTGAGTCTTGATGGGCCAGATGGATGGGCCCGTGGCTGGATTGGTAAAGGGCAGAGAGCTCCAGTCCGACTCAGATGCCAGCAAAGTGGAGGTGGAATACTGGTTTGGGCTGGTATCATCAAAGATGAGCTTGTGGGGCCTTTTCGGGTTGAGGATGGAGTGAAGCTCAACTCCCAGTCCTACTGCCAGTTTCTGGAAGACACCTTCTTCAAGCAGTGGTACAGGAAGAAGTCTGCATCCTTCAAGAAAAACATGATTTTCATGCAGGACAATGCTCCATCACACGCGTCCAAGTACTCCACAGCGTGGCTGGCAAGAAAGGGTATAAAAGAAGAAAATCTAATGACATGGCCTCCTTGTTCACCTGATCTGAACCCCATTGAGAACCTGTGGTCCATCATCAAATGTGAGATTTACAAGGAGGGAAAACAGTACACCTCTCTGAACAGTGTCTGGGAGGCTGTGGTTGCTGCTGCACGCAATGTTGATGGTGAACAGATCAAAACATTGACAGAATCCATGGATGGCAGGCTTTTGAGTATCCTTGCAAAGAAAGGTGGCTATATTGGTCACTGATTTGTTTTTGTTTTGTTTTTGAATGTCAGAAATGTATATTTGTGAATGTTGAGATGTTATATTGGTTTCACTGGTAAAAATAAATAATTGAAATGGGTATATATTTGTATAATAATTATGCACAGTAATAGTCACCTGCACACACAGATATCCCCCTAAAATAGCTATAACTAAAAACAAACTAAAAACTACTTACAAAACTATTCAGCTTTGATATTAATGAGTTTTTTGGGTTCATTGAGAACATGGTTGTTGTTCAATAATAAAATTAATCCTCAAAAATACAACTTGCCTAATAATTCTGCACTCCCTGTATATATACACACACACACATATACACACACACACACATACTGTAAATGACTAGACTAGTATAACCATAGCTAAGTTTACATTATGTATATATTTACACATTTTTAAGAATTGTTTTTTGGAATTAACTAACTGAATAACAAAACTGAATACTTCTAAATGACAGATGAAGGGTGAGGGCCAACTTGAGCTGGAAACAGAGAGGCAGAAAGTGGAAAAAAAAGAATTATGTTTAAAAAAAACCACAAGACTTCCAAGTTACTTCCACAGTTAGGAATTATTCAAAACTACTTATGATTATGGACAGAGATTGCAGTCATAAATTTAATTTATATCTGAAAGCTCTCAATATGGATGTGAGCTAAACACAATTGATGTTACCGGCAATTACTATAATACTGGTGGGATATGGCTGATCTGCTGGATGGCAATTACTGGAATTCAGGTGGAATAAAATTATTAGAATGAAAAATAATTAATATTAAATAAAAAAAAGAAGATGGGGAGGGAGACAAACAGTGATGTAAGTCTATCTGAAGGAATTACGAAAACTACTACAAAGAGACAGGTAAAATAAATTAAATATAAGAGAGAATTTTTGTTTTGAAGATTTTCTTTTTCTTTATATACTTTAATTCCACTATTTCAAGCCAAGACTATACCAACCTCTGCTGGCTTTAGAATGGAAGCATCTTCCTCTGAGCAGTGCGCCTGGCAGGAGAAGTTAAAAATACAATCTAGCCACGTGCATAGGGAGATTGTAATTTAACTCCTCTGTCGGTTTTCACTGATGTCCAGCCAGGCATTGTAGGGAGTTGCGGCACGACGGGGTGACACCATCAGATGAGATTAATTCCTGCTTGATGGTGTCAAGGGCCACCAACATCTTCTCGTGGACCACCAGTGATCCATGGACCACTGGTTGGCGATCGCTGCTTTAGAGCAGTGACGGTCAACTTCCTAACATACAGGAGCCGCAGAACGGTATTTTAGAATGGGTTGCATATTAATTTATGGCTGCACACAAATGATAAATATTTAACTAAAACTGTCCAGTGGCACGGGGCCTGATTTAGGTAAGGTTGCAGTGTAACATCTATCTGATGTTCTCCCCTCCAGCTGGCTCTTGAGTTGAGGCCACTTTGTTGGTCAACCACCAGAATTCCCCAAAACACACATTGTTAGTTCCATTTATTTTACCACAAAAAACAGAATTTATGTTTACCTGATAAATTTCTTTCTCCAACGGTGTGTCCGGTCCACGGCGTCATCCTTACTTGTGGGATATTCTCTTCCCCAACAGGAAATGGCAAAGAGCCCAGCAAAGCTGGTCACATGATCCCTCCTAGGCTCCGCCTACCCCAGTCATTCGACCGACGTTAAGGAGGAATATTTGCATAGGAGAAACCATATGGTACCGTGGTGACTGTAGTTAAAGAAAATAAATTATCAGACCTGATTAAAAAACCAGGGCGGGCCGTGGGCCGGACACACCGTTGGAGAAAGAAATTTATCAGGTAAACATAAATTCTGTTTTCTCCAACATAGGTGTGTCCGGTCCACGGCGTCATCCTTACTTGTGGGAACCAATACCAAAGCTTTAGGACACGGATGAAGGGAGGGAGCAAATCAGGTCACCTAAATGGAAGGCACCACGGCTTGCAAAACCTTTCTCCCAAAAATAGCCTCAGAAGAAGCAAAAGTATCAAACTTGTAAAATTTGGTAAAAGTGTGCAGTGAAGACCAAGTCGCTGCCCTACATATCTGATCAACAGAAGCCTCGTTCTTGAAGGCCCATGTGGAAGCCACAGCCCTAGTGGAATGAGCTGTGATTCTTTCGGGAGGCTGCCGTCCGGCAGTCTCGTAAGCCAATCTGATGATGCTTTTAATCCAAAAAGAGAGAGAGGTAGAAGTTGCTTTTTGACCTCTCCTTTTACCTGAATAAACAACAAACAAGGAAGATGTTTGTCTAAAATCCTTTGTAGCATCTAAATAGAATTTTAGAGCGCGAACAACATCCAAATTGTGCAACAAACGTTCCTTCTTTGAAACTGGTTTCGGACACAGAGAAGGTACGATAATCTCCTGGTTAATGTTTTTGTTAGAAACAACTTTTGGAAGAAAACCAGGTTTAGTACGTAAAACCACCTTATCTGCATGGAACACCAGATAAGGAGGAGAACACTGCAGAGCAGATAATTCTGAAACTCTTCTAGCAGAAGAAATTGCAACTAAAAACAAAACTTTCCAAGATAATAACTTAATATCAACGGAATGTAAGGGTTCAAACGGAACCCCCTGAAGAACTGAAAGAACTAAATTGAGACTCCAAGGAGGAGTCAAAGGTTTGTAAACAGGCTTGATTCTAACCAGAGCCTGAACAAAGGCTTGAACATCTGGCACAGCTGCCAGCTTTTTGTGAAGTAACACCGACAAGGCAGAAATCTGTCCCTTCAGGGAACTTGCAGATAATCCTTTTTCCAATCCTTCTTGAAGGAAGGATAGAATCCTAGGAATCTTAACCTTGTCCCAAGGGAATCCTTTAGATTCACACCAACAGATATATTTTTTCCAAATTTTGTGGTAAATCTTTCTAGTTACAGGCTTTCTGGCCTGAACAAGAGTATCGATAACAGAATCTGAGAATCCTCGCTTCGATAAAATCAAGCGTTCAATCTCCAAGCAGTCAGCTGGAGTGAAACCAGATTCGGATGTTCGAACGGACCCTGAACAAGAAGGTCTCGTCTCAAAGGTAGCTTCCAAGGTGGAGCCGATGACATATTCACCAGATCTGCATACCAAGTCCTGCGTGGCCACGCAGGAGCTATCAAGATCACCGACGCCCTCTCCTGATTGATCCTGGCTACCAGCCTGGGGATGAGAGGAAACGGCGGGAACACATAAGCTAGTTTGAAGGTCCAAGGTGCTACTAGTGCATCCACTAGAGCCGCCTTGGGATCCCTGGATCTGGACCCGTAGCAGGGAACTTTGAAGTTCTGACGAGAGGCCATTAGATCCATGTCTGGAATGCCCCACAGCTGAGTGACTTGGGCAAAGATTTCCGGATGGAGTTCCCACTCCCCCGGATGCAATGTCTGACGACTCAGAAAATCCGCTTCCCAATTTTCCACTCCCGGGATGTGGATAGCAGACAGGTGGCAGGAGTGAGACTCCGCCCATAGAATAATCTTGGTCACTTCTTCCATCGCTAGGGAACTCCTTGTTCCCCCCTGATGGTTGATGTACGCAACAGTCGTCATGTTGTCTGATTGAAACCGTATGAACTTGGTCCTCGCTAGCTGAGGCCAAGCCTTGAGAGCATTGAATATCGCTCTCAGTTCCAGAATATTTATCGGTAGAAGAGATTCTTCCCGAGACCAAAGACCCTGAGCTTTCAGGGATCCCCAGACCGCGCCCCAGCCCATCAGACTGGCGTCGGTCGTGACAATGACCCACTCTGGTCTGCGGAATGTCATCCCTTGTGACAGGTTGTCCAGGGACAGCCACCAACGGAGTGAGTCTCTGGTCCTCTGATTTACTTGTATCTTTGGAGACAAGTCTGTATAGTCCCCATTCCACTGACTGAGCATGCACAGTTGTAATGGTCTTAGATGAATGCGCGCAAAAGGAACTATGTCCATTGCCGCTACCATCAACCCGATCACTTCCATGCACTGAGCTACGGAAGGAAGAGGAACGGAATGAAGTATCCGACAAGAGTCCAGAAGTTTTGTTTTTCTGGCCTCTGTTAGAAAAATCCTCATTTCTGAGGAGTCTATAATTGTTCCCAAGAAGGGAACCCTTGTTGACGGGGATAGAGAACTCTTTTCCACGTTCACTTTCCAGCCGTGAGATCTGAGAAAGGCCAGGACGATGTCCGTGTGAGCCTTTGCTTGAGGGAGGGACGACGCTTGAATCAGAATGTCGTCCAGGTAAGGTACTACTGCAATGCCCCTTGGTCTTAGCACCGCTAGAAGGGACCCTAGTACCTTTGTGAAAATCCTTGGAGCAGTGGCTAATCCGAAAGGAAGCGCCACAAACTGGTAATGTTTGTCCAGGAATGCAAACCTTAGGAACCGATGATGTTCCTTGTGGATAGGAATATGTAGATACGCATCCTTTAAATCCACCGTGGTCATGAATTGACCTTCCTGGATGGAAGGAAGGATAGTTCGAATGGTTTCCATCTTGAACGATGGAACCTTGAGAAATTTGTTTAAGATCTTGAGATCTAAGATTGGTCTGAACGTTCCCTCTTTTTTGGGAACTATGAACAGATTGGAGTAGAACCCCATCCCTTGTTCTCTTAATGGAACAGGATGAATCACTCCCATTTTTAACAGGTCTTCTACACAATGTAAGAACGCCTGTCTTTTTATGTGGTCTGAAGACAACTGAGACCTGTGGAACCTCCCCCTTGGGGGAAGTCCCTTGAATTCCAGAAGATAACCCTGGGAGACTATTTCTAGCGCCCAAGGATCCAGAACATCTCTTGCCCAAGCCTGAGCGAAGAGAGAGAGTCTGCCCCCCACCAGATCCGGTCCCGGATCGGGGGCCAATATTTCATGCTGTCTTGGTAGCAGTGGCAGGTTTCTTGGCCTGCTTTCCCTTGTTCCAGCCTTGCATTGGTCTCCAAGCTGGCTTGGCTTGAGAAGTATTACCATCTTGCTTAGAGGACGTAGCACTTTGGGCTGGTCCGTTTTTACGAAAGGGACGAAAATTAGGTCTATTTTTTGCCTTGAAAGGCCGATCCTGAGGAAGGGCGTGGCCCTTACCCCCAGTGATATCAGAGATAATCTCTTTCAAGTCAGGGCCAAACAGCGTTTTCCCCTTGAAAGGAATGTTTAGTAGCTTGTTCTTGGAAGACGCATCAGCCGACCAAGATTTCAACCAAAGCGCTCTGCGCGCCACAATAGCAAACCCAGAATTCTTAGCCGCTAACCTAGCCAATTGCAAAGTGGCGTCTAGAGTGAAAGAATTAGCCAATTTGAGAGCATTGATTCTGTCCATAATCTCCTCATAAGGAGGAGAATCACTATCGAGCGCCTTTATCAGTTCATCAAACCAGAAATATGCGGCTGTAGTGACAGGGACAATGCATGAAATGGGTTGTAGAAGGTAACCCTGCTGAACAAACATCTTTTTAAGCAAACCTTCTAATTTTTTATCCATAGGATCTTTGAAAGCACAACTATCCTCTATGGGTATAGTGGTGCGTTTGTTTAAAGTAGAAACCGCTCCCTCGACCTTGGGGACTGACTGCCATAAGTCCTTTCTGGGGTCGACCATAGGAAACAATTTTTTAAATATGGGGGGAGGGACGAAAGGAATACCGGGCCTTTCCCATTCTTTATTAACAATGTCCGCCACCCGCTTGGGTATAGGAAAAGCTTCTGGGAGCCCCGGCACCTCTAGGAACTTGTCCATTTTACATAGTTTCTCTGGGATGACCAACTTTTCACAATCATCCAGAGTGGATAATACCTCCTTAAGCAAAATGCGGAGATGTTCCAACTTAAATTTAAATGTAATCACATCAGATTCAGCCTGATGAGAAATGTTCCCTGAATCAGTAATTTCTCCCTCAGACAAAACCTCCCTGGCCCCCTCAGATTGGGTTAGGGGCCCTTCAGAGATATTAATATCAGCGTCGTCATGCTCTTCAGTAACTAAAACAGAGCAGCCACGCTTACGCTGACAAGGGTTCATTTTGGCTAAAATGTTTTTGACAGAATTATCCATTACAGCCGTTAATTGTTGCATAGTAAGGAGTATTGGCGCGCTAGATGTACTAGGGGCCTCCTGAGTGGGCAAGACTCGTGTAGACGAAGGAGGGAATGATGCAGTACCATGCTTACTCCCCTCACTTGAGGAATCATCTTGGGCATCATTGTCATTATCACATAAATCACATTTATTTAAATGAATAGGAATTCTGGCTTCCCCACATTCAGAACACAGTCTATCTGGTAGTTCAGACATGTTAAACAGGCATAAACTTGATAAGAAAGTACAAAAAACGTTTTAAAATAAAACCGTTACTGTCACTTTAAATTTTAAACTGAACACACTTTATTACTGCAATTGCGAAAAAACATGAAGGAATTGTTCAAAATTCACCAAAATTTCACCACAGTGTCTTAAAGCCTTAAAAATATTGCACATCAAATTTGGAAGCTTTAACCCTTAAAATAACGGAACCGGAGCCGTTTTAAGCTTTAACCCCTTTACAGTCCCTGGTATCTGCTTTGCTGAGACCCAACCAAACCCAAAGGGGAATACGATACCAAATGACGCCTTCAGAAAGTCTTTTCTAAGTATCAGAGCTCCTCTCACATGCGACTGCATGCCATGCCTCTCAAAAACAAGTGCGCCACACCGGCGCGAAAATGAGACTCTGCTTATGCTTTGGGAAAGCCCCTAAGAAATAAGGTGTCTAATACAGTGCCTGCCGATATTATTATATCAAAATACCCAGATAAAATGATTCCTCAAGGCTAAATATGTGTTAATAATGAATCGATTTAGCCCAGAAAAGTCTACAGTCTAAATAAGCCCTTGTGAAGCCCTTATTTACGATCGTAATAAACATGGCTTACCGGATCCCATAGGGAAAATGACAGCTTCCAGCATTACATCGTCTTGTTAGAATGTGTCATACCTCAAGCAGCAAGAGACTGCACACTGTTCCCCCAACTGAAGTTAATTGCTCTCAACAGTCCTGTGTGGAACAGCCATGGATTTTAGTTACGGTTGCTAAAATCATTTTCCTCATACAAACAGAAATCTTCATCTCTTTTCTGTTTCTGAGTAAATAGTACATACCAGCACTATTTCAAAATAACAAACTCTTGATTGAATAATAAAAAACTACAGTTAAACACTAAAAAACTCTAAGCCATCTCCGTGGAGATGTTGCCTGTACAACGGCAAAGAGAATGACTGGGGTAGGCGGAGCCTAGGAGGGATCATGTGACCAGCTTTGCTGGGCTCTTTGCCATTTCCTGTTGGGGAAGAGAATATCCCACAAGTAAGGATGACGCCGTGGACCGGACACACCTATGTTGGAGAAACTATTCTTAGTTTTGCTTTTTCCCAGGGCCACAAAATCTAGTGCAGAGCCATGGGCCGCCACTAGGCCATCCCTGCTGTAGAGCTATTATGGCCATGAACAGACTTGGCTCTATAACAAGAATGATAAAATAATCTCTACTGCCAAATGGGAAATATTTACAAACTTGTTTAAAAGGGACATGAAACCCAAAATTGTTATTTTATGATTTACATAGAGCATACCATTTTAAACAACTTTCCAATTTACTTTATTAACAATTTTGCTTCGTTCTCTTGGTATCCTTTAATGGAGGAGCAACAATGCACTATTGGGAGCTAGCTGAACACATTGGTAAACCAATGACAAGAGGTATATTTGTGCAGCCATCAATCAGCAACTAGCTCCCCGCTCTTGAGCCTACCTAGGTATCCTTTTCAACAAAGGCTACTAATAGAACAAAGCAAATTAGATAATAGAAGTAAATTGAAAAGTTGTATCTGAATCTTGAAAGAAAATGTTTGGGTTTCATGTCTCTTTAAGCCCTTAAAGCTTTATTTATTTCCTTCTCAGAAGTATGTAGACAGGTTGTAATAAAACTGATCACAAGATTCCTGAAGTGGACCAGGACAAACAACTCCAAATATGCTGTGATCTTGAAGAAAAAAACAAAACTTCCACCTTTGTCAATGATTCAAAGTTCTTGATTACATGCTCCAACATCACAGCATATCCAATCAATTCTGTAAAACACTATTAAAGTTAATCATATTGCGTTTTTGATGTTCTTTCAATTGCTACCAAAGCCTATCTTACCCAGATTATTTTACGAAAAAACTAGCACTGATATAAGATGGATTTAAAACAGCAATTTATTAACATAAAAACAGGGTAAAACAATTAATAATATGTATCTATCTGTATTGGTACCAATTTCTAAAAAGAACACACTTAATGAACAGGTAGCCACCTTACAAATCTGCTCCATAGAGGCCTCATTCTTGAAGGACCAAGATGAAGCCACAGCTCTAGTTGAATGAGCGGTGATCCTCTGAGACTTATGTCCCGCTGTCTCGTAGGCCAAGCGAATCAAGCTCCTCAACCAAAAGAACAAAGTAGTAGAAGAGGCTTTCTGCTCCTTGTGCTTCCCTGAATACACCATAAAAAGAGATGAAGACTGTCTGAAATCCTTCGTAACCTGAAGATAGAACTTCAGGGCACGAACCACATCCAGATTATGAAGCAACCTCTCCTTAGAAGAAGAAAGGTTAGGACACAAAGAAGGAACAACTATTTCCTTAGTGATGTTACGGTTAGACACCACCTTGGGAAGAAACCCCAAACCAGTGCAAAGCATCGCCTTATCACCACCAGATAAGGAGGCTCACATTGCAAGGCAGCTAGTTCAGATACTCTGCTTGCCGATGCAATGGCCAACAGGAAGAGAACCTTCCAGGACAGGATCTTAATGTTAATTGAATGCATAGGCTCAAACTGAACCCTCTGCAATACCTTAAGGACTAAATTTAAGCTCCATGGCCGAGCCGACTGTCTACAGACAGGCCTGATTCTAGACAGAACAAAAAATAATATACAATAGGATAGTTACTTCCCTTTAGTTAGAATCGCTGCCTTCCAAACAGTCTCTCTAAAAGCTGTACAAACAATCGCCTAGATTTAGAGCTCTGCGTTAGCCGTCAAAAGCAGTGTTAAGGGGTCCTAATGCTGCTTTTGGCCGCCCGCTGGTATTTAGAGTCAGCCAGGAAAGGGTCAAAAACTCACTTCCCTACCGCAATTCCAGGCTACCGCAGATCAGCCAATAGAATGCGAGTTCAATACGATTGGCTGATTGGATCAGCCAATCGGATTGAACTTCAATCTGATTGGCTGATTGCATCAGCCAATCAGATCTTTTCTACCTTAATTTCTATTGGCTGATAGAATTCTATCAGCCAATCGGAATTGAAGGGACGCCATCTTGGATGACGTCCCTTAAAGGAACCTTCATTCGTCGCTAGTCCGTCGGGGAAAGAGGATGTTCCGCGTCGGCAGGATGAAGATGGATCCGGAAGAAAGAAGATAGAAGATGCCGCTTGTAAGAAGACATCGCCCGGATGGAAGACCCCTTCTTTGCCGCTTGGATCAAGACTTCGCCCGGATGGAGGACCTCTTCTTTGCCGCTTGGATCAAGACTTCTACTGGATGGAGGACATCTTCTTGCTCCGCTTGGATGAAGAATTCGGCTTGGCTGGGTGAAGATAACTCAAGGTAGGGAGATCTTCAGGGGGTTAGTGATAGGTTTTTTTAAGGGGGGTTGGGTGAGTTAGAGTAGGGGTATGTGGGTGGTGGGTTGTAATGTTGGGGGGGTATTGTATTTTTATTTTCATGCAAAAGAGCTGATTACTTTGGGGCAAGGCCCCGCAAAAAGCCCTTTTAAGGGCTGGTAAAAGAGCCGATTACTTTTGTATTTTAGAATAGGGTAGGGAATTTTTTATTTTGGGGGGCTTTTTTATTTTATTAGGGGGCTTAGATTAGGTGTAATTAGTTTAAACTGCTTGTAATTCTTTTTTATTTTTTCTAATTTAGTGTTTGTTTGTTTTTGTATTATAGAATAGTTTATTTCTCTTGTAAGATGTATCGAGTCCACGGATTCATCCATACTTGTGGGATATTCTCCTTCCCTACAGGAAGTGGCAGAGAGAGCACCCACAGCAGAGCTGTCTATATAGCTCCTCCCTTAGCTCCACCCCCCAGTCATTCTCTCTGCCTGCTTAACTGCTAGGAAGGGCAAAGTGAGTGTGATGACAAAAATGTTAAGTTTTTTTATTTTCTAAAGGCTACAGCTACCTCTTTCTTTTTGGCTGAAAAGCATCATCCGTATGGCTTATGGGACTGCTGGCCAGCAGCCTCCTGAAAGAATTACTGCTCATTCTACTAGAGCAGTGGCTTCCACATGGGCTTTTAAAAATGAGGCTTCTGTTGAACAGATTTGTAAGGCGGCGACTTGGTCTTCGCTTCATACTTTTTCCAAATTTGATACTTTTGCTTCTTCGGAGGCTATTTTTGGGAGAAAGGTTCTACAAGCAGTGGTGCCTTCCGTTTAAGGAACCTGTCTTGTCCCTCCATTCATCCGTGTCCTAAAGCTTTGGTATTTGGTATCCCACAAGTATGGATGAATCCGTGTACTCAATACATCTTACAAGAGAAAATAGAATTTCTGCTTACCTGATAAATTTCTCTCTCTTGTGATGTATCGAGTCCACGGCCCGCCCTGTCTATTTAAGACAGGTAGTATATTTTTATTTAAAAAACTTCAGTCACCACTGCACACTATAGTTTCTCCTTTTTCTTCCTAGCCTTCGGTCGAATGACTGGGGGGTGGAGCTAAGGGAGGAGCTAAATAGACAGCTCTGCTGTGGGTGCTCTCTCTGCCACTTCCTGTAGGGATGGAGAATATCCCACAAGTATGGATGAATCCGTGGACTCGATACATCACAAGAGAAAGAAATTTATCAGGTAAGCATAAATTCTGTTTTTATTGTATTTTATTTTTGCTAATTGTAGGCAATTTATTTAATTAATTTAATGATAGTGTAGTGTTAGGTTTAATTGTAACTTAGGTTAGGATTTATTTTACAGGTAATTTTGTAATTATTTTAACTAGGTAGCTATTAAATAGTTATGAACTATTTAATAGCTATTGTACCTAGTTAAAATAAATACAAAGTTGCCTGTAAAATAAATATAAATCCTAAAATAGCTACAATGTAATTATTAATTATATTGTAGCTATATTAGGGTTTATTTGATAGGTAAGTATTTAGTTTTAAATAGGAATAATTTAGTTAATTATAGGAATATTATTTCGTTTAATATAAATTATATTTATGTTAGGGGGGTGTTAGGTTTAGGGGTTAATAACTTTATTATAGTAGCAGCGACGGTGAGGGCGGGAGATTAGGGGTTAAAAATTGTAGGTAGGTGGCGGTGATGTTAGGGAGGGCAGATTAAGGGTTAATACTATTTATTATAGTGTTTGCGAGGCGGGAGTGCAGCGCTTTAGGGCTTAATAAGTGTAGTTAGGTAGCAGCGACGTTGGGGGGGCAGATTAGGGGTTAATAAATATAATATAGGGGTCGGCGATGTTAGGGGCAACAGATTTGGGGTTCATAAGTATAATGTAGGTTGCGGCCGGTGTACGGAGCGGCAGATAAGGGGTTAACAGTATAATGCAGGTGTCAGTGATAGCGGGGGCGGCAGATTAGAGGTTAATAAGTGTAAGGTTAGGGGTGTTTAGACTCGGGGTACATGTTAGGGTGTTAGGTGCAGACTTAGAAAGTGTTTCCCCATAGGAAACAATGGGGCTGCGTTAGGAGCTGAACGCTGCTTTTTTGCAGGTGTTAGGTTTTTTTAAGCCAAAAATGCCCCATTGTTTCCTATGGGGATATTGTGCACGAGCACGTTTTGCCAGCTTACCGCTACCGCTGGTATTGAGGGTTGAAGTGGAACTAAGTTAGGCTCAACACACCCTTTTTGAGCCGAACGCAGCCCCTCAGGCAACTCTAAATACCAGCAATGTTGGAAGGGTGCGTTGGCAAAAAAGCAGCGTTAGCTACGTGGCTTTTTACCAACAAAACTCTAAATCTAGCCGAATGTATATTGGCAGATAGAGGCGCTGGTTCTAAGGGATCTCCAAAGGATTGCACAAAAAAAACAGCAGGTGATTTCACAAAAAGACAACGATCAGGAAAGGAAAAAAAATGGCTTTTTAAATAAAATGTGGAGCTGTTTGCCTGATATCATTCTGTGAGTATACTGCACTTATATATTAAGGTGCACAGACATACTATGTCAATGTAATATTCTTTGAACACAGATACAGACAGAACCCCTTTTTGGGAAGATTGTGAAATCACCTGTGGATCCGCTTGTCTGATATTACTCTGTGAGTATACTGCACTTATGTATTAAGGTGCTCAGACATACTATGCCAATGTGATATTCTTTGAACAAAGATACAGACAGAATTCTTCTGGGAAAATTGTGAAACAGAGAGAAAAATCCTTTGGAGATGCCTTAGAACCAGCGCCTCTATCTGATTCTAGACAGAGCCTGAACAAAAGATTGGATGTCAGGGAGCTCAGCGAGTCTCCTATGCAACAAGACTGATAATGCCGAAATCTGTCCCTTTAAGGAACTGGCGGCAAGTCCCTTCTCGAAACCGACTTGGAGAAAGGAAAGAATCCTGGATACCTTCACCTTATGCCAAGGATATCCATGCTTCTCACACCAGGACAAGTAAGTCCTCCACACCTTATGGTAGATGCGACGAGTGACTGACTTCCTTGCCTGAATTACAGAATCAATCACACTTTCAGAAAAGCCTCTCTTGGCCAAGACTAGGCGTTCAATCTCCACACAGTCAGCCTCAGAGAATCGAGATGATTCTCTGCTAAGGCATCTATCAGTTCTGCCTGAGGATCCCTGGACCTCAACCCGTATTGGGGTAGCTTGCAATTGAGTCTGGACGCCATGAGATCTATCTCCGGCATTCCCCACCTGAGAAAAATCTTCTGGGTGAAGAGACCATACCCATGGATGGAAGGATTGTCTGCTGAGAAAGTCTGCTTCCCAGTTGTTCACACCTGGAATGTAAATCACTGAGAGCGACCAGCTGTGGGACTCCGCCCACTCCAAGATCCGAGACACCTCCCTCATAGCTAGGGAGCTCCTCGTACCCCCCTGATGGGTGATGTAAGCCACCGAGGTAATGTTGTCGGTCTTGAATCTGATGAAGCTGAACGACCCCAGAGGAGGCCATGCCTTCAGTGCATTGTAGATTGCTCGGAGTTCCAGAATATTTATCGGAAGGAGAGACTCCAGTCCTCCTGGGACCATTTTCCTTGTGCCATCCTGGCACCCCAAACAGCTCCCCATCCTGCCAGACACACGTCCGTGGTCACAATCTCCCTGGACGGTCTCAAGAAGGATGTCCCCATGGACAGTTGCTCCAGACGGAATCACCAAGAGAGGGAGTTCCGAGTCCGAGCATCCATGGATATCTGCTGTGATAGATCTGAATGATCGCTGTTCCAATGTCTCAACATGCACAATTGAAGAGGTCTAAGATGGAACCTAGCGAATGGAAAGAGGTCTATGCTGGAAACCATGAGTCTGATCACCTCCATACACTGAGCCACCGAGGGGCTTGAGGAGGACTGAAGGGCAAGACAAGAGGATGCAATCTTCCAGAGTCGATGGTCTGTGAGAAATATTTTCATGCACATAGAGTCTATTATCGTGCCTAGGAACTCCACCCTGTTGCTGGGAACCAGGGAACTCTTCCCTGAGTTGATCTTCCAAGTGAGATTGGAGCAAAAGAAGAAGCGTCCTCAAATGATCCTCTGCGAAACTGAGCAACGGTGCCTGGACTAGGATGTCATCCAGATAGGGCGCCACAGCAATGCCTCTGGATCTGGCCACTGCAAGTAGCGCCCCCAGAACCTTCGTGAAGACCCTCGGGGCTGTTGCCAGACCAAAGGGAAGGGCCACAAACTGGAAGTGTTGGTCCAGAAACGCAAATCTCAGGAACTTGAAGTTGTCCCTGTGAATTTGCACATGAAGGTAAGCATCCTTCAAGTCTATAGTTGTCATGAACTGTCCCTCTTGAACTAGGGGCAGAATAGATCTGATCATTTCCATTTTGAATGATGGAACACTCAGAAACTTGTTTAAACACTTTAGGTCCAGAATCAGGCGGAACATGCCCTCCTTCTGTGGAACCACAAAAAGATTTGAATAGTACCCTAGACCTCTTTCTGCTTGGGGTACTGGTACAATAACACCTAGAGAGGAGAGATCCCTCACACATTCTAGAAAGACTTCTCTCTTTTCCGGTCTTGAAGACAGGCTTGATAGGAGGAATCTGCCCCTGGGCAGATGGGATCTGAACCCTATCCTGTAACCCTGGGCAACAATGTCCAGAACCCAAGGATCATGAACGTCCTGTAACCAGGCTTCTGAGAAGAGATAATCTGTCCCCTACTTGGTGCGGAGACCGGTCGGGGCCGCACCTTCATGCCGATTTTGTCTCGGCGGGCTTCTTGCTCTGCTTAGACTTGTTCCAAGAATAAGCCGGTTTCTAAGTTCGCTTGGACTAGTCCGCTTTCGCGGAGTGCTGTTGGCACTGGGCCTTGTCCGCACAAAAGGGACAAAAAGTAGATCCTTTAGGCTCAGCCTTCTTATCCTGCGGTAGGAAAGCTCCCTTGCCTCCCATAACCGTGGATCAAATCCAATCCTGGACCGAATAGAATATTTCCTTGAAAAGGCAGGGAGCCTCAACTTAGAGGTCATGTCCGCAGACCAAGACTTTAGCCACATTGCCCTGCAAACTAAAAACGGAAAAACCTGACACCTTAGCGTTCAGGCGAATAATTTGTATATTGGCATCACATATGAAAGAATTTGCGATCTTCAGTGCCTTAATCTTATCCTGTATCTTGTCAATGGAAGTCTCCCCCTCGACCATTTCACACAGGGATTCACACCAATATGTTGCAGCTCCGGCGACCGCGGCTATAGCTGCTGCCGGCTGAAAAACAAACCCTGTGTGTTGAAACATTTTCCTTAACATGTTTTCCAACTTTTTATCCATGGGCTCTTTGAACGACAAACTATCCTCGAGGGGAATAGTTGTCCGCTTTGCAAGCGTGGAGATAGTACCATCCACCTTAGGGACAGTACCCCACAGCTCAAGCTGAGAGTCCGGAATGGGGAACAGTTTCTTAAAGGAAGAAGGGGAAAAGGAAGAACCTAATCGTTCCTATTCATTCTTAATAATATTTGCCATCTTAACAGGAACCGGGAAGGCCTGAGATACCACCCTGTCCTCATATAACTTATCAAGCTTAGGAATCGCAGGCTCTTCTAGAAGTTTCGGTTCCAGGACCTCCAGAGTAGCAAGCACTTGTTTCAGCAAAAAGCAAAAATTTTCTAACCTAAACCTAAAGTCAGGCTCCTCCGCAGCCGGAGGTTTAGATGACACGGACTCCTACGAAGATTCGGATTGGGCCTTGTCATCGTATAACGCCTCAGATATTTCCACAGGCGTAGACAACCCCTGGGCCGGGCCGCCATGATACGCCCTACGCTTGCGCTTGGATCACTTTCGATACCGTCGTTTGCAGTTGATCCGCAAAATCTGACGGCCAACTAATCTCTCCCGCAGGAGTAATGGTTGGACCCTGGGGCGCTGCATGTGCAATTGGAGATGGATGCAGGGAACGCACCTCACGGAACGGGGACCCCACAGAGGTGGACGGCTCAGTAGTACTAGACATCCATTTGCTCTTAGATGTCGTAACTTTATTAAGGCATGTGGAACATCGTTGAGCAGGTTGATCTACCATAACCTCCTCACAATAAATACAGGAATGAGACCTTGTTAAAGAGGGTGAGCCCTCTAAACGCGTCAGAGTCCTCCATAGCTTGCGCTGTTATTACGGACTAGATTAACTTAATAAATAGGCACCTTTATAACCTCCAATGGCCGGGGCACTCACCCCCTCCTATGACCCGGACTACAGAAACCGTTTTGTCTCCTGCGCTGCTGATCAACAGAGTAAGAGAGATAGTCACACCCGGTCAAATGGAATGCCCGGCAGGACCGCCCCTGCCTAAGGAGAACACACGTCAAAAAAAAAGCCACGCAATACTCCCGTAAGTCACCTGAAAGTTCCACACATTGCCAGAGCCTCATCTCGCACATAACGCAGCAATGATACAATAAACAATATCATGTATAACCCCCCCCCTGTTCAATAATCTCCTTTCTAGGAATATTAACCCTTGATTCTTTAAAGATAAAAGACTGTGACCCTGTCTTCCGTGTTATCATTATGTAATAAAAAATTAAACGATCTTACCAGAATCTACGCTGTGGAACAGGAACACGGCCCTTCAAGTGTGACAGGTTAGTAGCCTCGCTCCTGACATGGACTTGAGCGTAAAAAGCAGGCAGTGAAACTCGTCAACGCTGATTGCTTGTGGAGCTGTTAATATGAGTCGGGATGGTTTTGTAGAAAGACTCTCCCTGCATCTCCAGACTCTAACACTGAAAGGCTGACAAGACTACTTAAAACTCCAGTCCCAATGCGAAGAGTACTGAATGAGTACTGAACAGTAATGAATGAAGCCGTGGACTCTCCTCCCCTTAGATGGAAACCATCATACTCTTCTGTAAACATTGTCTAACATTGTTCCATATGACAAAATTATACAATCATTTACCTCTAACATAAAGGAGGAAATGGGACCAGAAAAAGTAAGACTACTGTACAGGGAATGGAAACCAAAATTCTACATCTCAAAACAGCAAAACAAAATTTCACAGAGGAAGCGAATATGTCTCTGCATTTTCTAAGCAGAACTACATGAAAGTGAAGAAACTTGAATTCTTTTCTAACCAGCAAACCAGAACAGAATATTGCAAAGTAGTAGAACCAGTGAACTTAAACACAGAAAACCCATGAAATGTCCTTAAAGGAATTGTATATAAACATCAAAAATGAATTACGACATTGAGAAAAGATCTGCATTTTTTTTTTTTTTAGCTGGGTTGCACTTCAGGTAAACACACCTTGAACAGCTTCCTTAGTGTTTATTTTGTCTTCTTTGATGTGGCCAATTAACGGCAGATATAAATTATCAAATAATGACTGAACAATGTAGGGGGGTTAAGATTCTACATTCCTCAAATTGCTATCCTGCTTCTCCGGGGGCAGTGAAAAAACAAAACAAAAAAAAAGGCAAAATGAATATTGAAAGTGCATTACAAAGTTTTTTTAATGTGCATAATTAAACATTTTATTTGGTTTTAAATGTTGAGTGGCCTAGTAACTTTTCTCCCCTGACTGGTATATGAAAAAGAAGAAATAGAGCGCAACAGAGAAATTCAAGTGTAGTTTAATAAACAGGATTACACGCAAAACATACAATTGGACTTACTAGATATAAGTTAAAAACAGGCGTCCATAGAAATACATGCAGTCTTCACGACAATCAGTAGTCCCGATGGTTTTTGAACTCCCCGCGATCTTCACAGCTCCCCAGAGTTTCCGGAACTCCCTGAGGCTGAGATCATGTGATGGTCGAGTCCCAGGTATTGGAAAGGACCTTGACGAGGTACCTGGGCTTGTCCCATTTGGCCAGATGCAGTAACTAACCTTTCCATTTCTGCTTTTAAATCTTAGCTGAGCGCTTGTAAGTGAGTGCTGGGTTTTCTCTGTGTGTTTATATATATATATATATATATATATATATATATATATATACATACATACATACATACATACACACACACACACACTCTATCGTAATGCAGCTGAGCACCCCTGCTGCACGAGTGCTCAACTGTGAGTTAACCATCATCCATTAAATAAATAAAAAAACATTAGTCACTGGAACATGCTAATACGTATAGTGGTCTGCTGAGTTCATATATATGTAAGTATGATAGTATATCAGAGTGGGAGGAAGAGGAGTAAATGTTCCAAATACACCATAAAGCTTAATAGACAAAAAACAATTGATCTTATTTTGCTTTTCTTATTGGTGGTTTCCACCAATGGGGTAGCCATGACACTGGATATATAACCTCAAAATATCTGTTAAAATTTCAGTTCTGTTTTAATATATCAGAATTATTGCAAACAAAATACAAATTATTGAACATGACTGAAGTGCAATGCTTTAACAAATTAAACTAATTGTATCAAGGCATTATTTTCTCCTACAAACTGTTTACAGTGTTTATGCTGACTTGATCCCATTAAACATAGGAATATCGGAAACTAACTGCTTCACCATTTGGATCACATCAGTGTAAAGTTGATTTGGGAACTCAGCCTTACTCGGACTTTGTGGCCCTTCTCTGAAAAAGTTTGGAGAAGGGCCGCAAAGCTAATAAGTGGAATGGATAATTTAACCTATGAGGAGAGGCTAGCCAAACTGAGTCTGTTAACTTTAGAAAAAAGGCGCTTAAGAGGTGGCATGATTACTTTATATAAATATATTCAAGGCCCATATACAGAGATGGCAGAAGCTCTGTTTATTCCAAGAAAATTGTTTGTGACCAGAGGTCACAATTTAAGGTTGGAGGAAAGGAGATTTAATCTCCTGCAATGGAAAGTTTTTTTTAGTGTAAGACCAATAAAATTGTGGAACTCATTACCAAAGGAGGTAGTGAATGCCAATACCCTAGATACATTTAAAAATTATTTGGATACATTTCTGTCTATAAACAAAATTCATGGCTATGATTGCTAGTATTAAATGGGTCACCTTTTAGTGGGATTATTTAAGATTAACTGGAGCTTTTTGTATATATTTTAGATTTGTATAGGTTGAACTCGATGGACTTTGGTCTTTTTTCAACCTCATCTACTATGTTACTGAAAAGGTAACCGAAAATCCTGCATGGCCACTATGTGAGGAAAAAAAAATACCTGCTTTGTTCAACTATCACCTACCATAATGCTTATGAGCAGTGGGAGAACTTTTTAATTCTGAAGGAAAGCCGGTGTGTAGCGCTGTGCGAGATATGGGAGGTGCTAGATGCTGATATTCTTTATTTATCACTGCATTGTGCATACATAGGTCTGCATTACCAGCTGGGCATTGGAGTGTTTCGCTCCTGTGACACTCTGATTGTGTGTAAATTTGAGCACTTTTATCTTAAGTAAACAGCAATTCCGCACACAATATATTTTGTCCAGTTCTTTAAATTTTTTGACTCACAGGCTCAGACTGTGTAAATATTAAAATATATCAAAGAACTGGTGTCCAGATGACATACAAAGTGATAATCTACTCAATGGTAAAGATTACATTGGGAAGAATAAAGCATGTACAGTCTCTCTGAAAAACAAAGGGGCGCCAAGACCAGGCTAAAATAAATAACTAACGTGAAACATCCAGGCAGTGATGGAAATATATATTGTGAGACCTTCTTCCGAACATAAAGTGACACTGCAATAACATAATATACTGTATTTCATACACATTACAGTTGCATGGAAAAGAGCATACATTTGTACCGGAAAATTAGATAAAATAATTAATAATGAATCTACATTACATGTACTTACATAAATAAGTACATAAATGTACTTTCAGAAATAGGTGGATTGATCCAAAATTAGTCCGTACATATTGCGACCACATATTCCAAATATCAGAATTGCAAACTTATTTTTAAATCTTTGGCCGGCAAACTCCTCCTAATCATTCCTGCTTCATTTCAAATGGGTGTTTTGTAGCCAATCTCAAGCAACTCACAGGTAAGTGTGAAGCGCCTTTACTGGAGCTTGTGCAAGTGCTTTATTTTTTTTATTTTTACACAGGAAGCAGCCGATGTATATCCAAAACCTCCTGAGGGGTTAATTATTTAGTAATGGACCACAATGTGCAGATTGCTAAAATAAACGCTAGCCACTGGATAATAAATCCACTGGATTCTCACTCCTCAAATAGCTTTCTACTCTGAAGATTGAAGATAACAGGAAGTAGCTATCTTGCCAAAAGGTCCTCTCATATAAAATGTCCCCATGCCCTTTCGATTTTTATGAATGCCACTTGAATTGCGCATGCGCAAATTGTCGCCCTATCAGTACAGGAGCGAGTGCCAGGAATAATAAAAATAAAATAACATTTAAAAAGCTGTAGGAGGGATGACTTTGTCAGACATTTTCAACAGCCAAACTACAGAAAAGAATAAAATAAAAAGGCCTAGATTTAGAGTTTGGCGGTAGCCGTGAAAACCAGCGTTAGAGGCTCCTAACGCTGGTTTTAGGCTACCGCCGGTATTTGGAGTCAGTCAGGAAAGGGTCTAACGCTCACTTTCCAGCCGCGACTTTTCCATACCGCAGATCCCCTTACGTCAATTGCGTATCCTATCTTTTCAATGGGATCTTTCTAACTCCGGTATTTAGAGTCGTGTCTGAAGTGAGCGTTAGAATTCTAACGACAAAACTCCAGCCGCAGAAAAAAGTCAGTAGTTAAGAGCTTTCTGGGCTAACGCCGGTTCATAAAGCTCTTAACTACTGTGCTCTAAAGTACACTAACAGCCATAAACTACCGATGTACCCCTAAACCGAGGTCCCCCCACATCGCCGCCACTCGATTAAATATTTTTAACCCCTAATCTGCCGACCGCCACCTACGTTATACTTATGTACCCCTAATCTGCTGCCCCTAACACCGCCGACCCCTATATTATATTTATTAACCCCTAACCTGCCCCCCACAACGTCGCCGCCAGCTACCTACAATAATTAACCCCTAATCTGCCGACCGCCACCTACGTTATACTTATGTACCCCTAATCTGCTGCCCCTAACACCGCCGACCCCTATATTATATTTATTAACCCCTAACCTGCCCCCCACAACGTCGCCGCCAGCTACCTACAATAATTAACCCCTAATCTGCCGACCGCCACCTACGTTATACTTATGTACCCCTAATCTGCTGCCCCTAACACCGCCAACCCCTATATTATATTTATTAACCCCTAATCTGCCCCCCTCAACGTCGCCTCCACCTGCCTACACTTATTAACCCCTAATCTGCCGAGCGGACCGCACCGCTACTATAATAAAGTTATTAACCCCTAATCCGCCTCACTCCCGCCTCAATAACCCTACAATAAAAATAGTATTAACCCCTAATCTGCCCTCCCTAACATCGCCGACACCTAACTTCAATTATTAACCCCTAATCTGCCGACTGAATCTCGCCACTACTGTAATAAATGGATTAACCCCTAAAGCTAAGCCTAACCCTAACCCTAACACCCCCCTAAGTTAAATATAATTT
This sequence comes from Bombina bombina, assembly GCF_027579735.1. Classification (NCBI taxonomy): domain Eukaryota; kingdom Metazoa; phylum Chordata; class Amphibia; order Anura; family Bombinatoridae; genus Bombina; species Bombina bombina. The sequence continues at coordinate 918,183,538 of NC_069499.1, forward strand.
AAATCTAACGAAATAAATTAACTCTTATTAAATAAATTATTCCTATTTAAAGCTAAATACTTACCTGTAAAATAAACCCTAATATAGCTACAATATAAATTATAATTATATTATAGCTATTTTAGGATTTATATTTATTTTACAGGTAACTTTGTATTTATTTTAACCAGGTACAATAGCTATTAAATAGTTAAGAACTATTTAATAGCTAAAATAGTTAAAATAATTACAAAATTACCTGTAAAATAAATCCTAACCTAAGTTACAATTAAACCTAACACTAGACTATCAATAAATTAATTAAATACAATACCTACAATTAAACCTAACACTACACTATCAATAAATAAATTAAATACAATATCTACAAATAAATACAATTAAATAAACTAACTAAAGTACAAAAAATAAAAAAGAACTAAGTTACAAAAAATAAAAAAATATTTACAAACATTAGAAAAATATTACAACAATTTTAAACTAATTACACCTACTCTAAGCCCCCTAATAAAATAACAAAGCCCCCCAAAATAAAAAAATGCCCTACCCTATTCTAAATTACAAAAGTTCAAAGCTCTTTTACCTTACCAGCCCTGAACAGGGCCCTTTGCGGGGCATGCCCCAAGAAATTCAGCTCTTTTGCCTGTAAAAAAACACATGCAATACCCCCCCCAACATTACAACCCACCACCCACATACCCCTAATCTAACCCAAACCCCCCTTAAATAAACCTAACACTAAGCCCCTGAAGATCTTCCTACCTTATCTTCACCTCACCGGGTATCACCTATCCGTCCTGGCTCCAAAATCTTCATCCAAGCCCAAGCGGGGGCTAGACATCCATCATCCGACGGCTGAAGAAGTCCAGAAGAGGGTCCAAAGTCTTCATCCTATCCGGGAAGAAGAGTAGATCCGGACCGGCAACCATCTTCTTCCAAGCGGCATCTTCTATCTTCATCCGATGAGGACCGGCTCCATCGTGAAGACCTCCAGCGCGGACCCATCTTCTTCCGACGACGTCCAACTGAAGAATGACGGTTCCTTTAAGGGACGTCATCCAAGATGGCGTCCCTCGAATTCCGATTGGCTGATAGGATTCTATCAGCCAATCGGAATTAAGGTAGGAAAATTCTGATTGGCTGATGGAATCAGCCAATCAGAATCAAGTTCAATCCGATTGGCTGATCCGATCAGCCAATCAGATTGAGCTTGCATTCTTGCAGAAAAATTGGGATGTTTTCCCAGGAAAGAAATGCTGTGTAGCACTCTCTGCCCAGACTGGGGTAGAGCCACTAGTACCTTTTAAAATTTAACTTTTATTTTCCACTTTAAAAAGAATGGGTGAACACAAACAAATTAAAATATCTCTATCTCTGAATAGCTAGTATCAAATATTTCTGGTTGCTATTGAATTATTCAAGTAACCGGCTGTCTTTGATATTTTTATGTATAATTTTGTTAGATCAGTCGGTACTTTGTTATATTACTCAAATCAGGTTGCTCAAAACCTTGTAATGGGTGTCTGTTGTGTTTAGCTGCCTCTTATATTTTCCGAGGCTTGTATTAGCGTGAAGTTGGATGGGCTTAAGCCTAAGTGATGGCAGGGGTTATCAGGTTTTATTCACATTTATGTGTGGATCTTGGTAGTGGTTATATAATTTGAAATCTATTCTGCTTTATTATACAAGTGTATATATGCCAATATTTGGGTATCTCTTGTATGCAGAATTATTTTTATAAGTTCCACTCCTATTTTACATAAATTATGCAAGCATATACACTAAATCTGTTTTTTTCCTTGTAAATAGAATAATCCCTTATTTCTATTACATGTATTTTTTGTGCACACTTGATTCAATAAAGACACCAATATGCCCGGATTTTGGCTAATAATTTTGTCTCAGACCTACTGTTCACAGTCTTTCTTTCTATATATATCTCCTGTTTATTATCAATGGTGGGCTTATTGTATATCTATCTCACAGTCTCCTTCCTTGTTAGGCACTCGGGGACTATTTTTATTTATAGTTTCAGCTTCCACCTGAGATTTCTCTCTCTCAAAAATGCTTTAATTCTTTATCTTGAGTATGTTCCCGGGTGGGCATACAGATTCTATGTCCATATAATCTAAATTGTTATGTTGGTTGTATATCACACCTATGGTACGGTACTGCAGTGTTACTTTAAGTGCACAGTGTTAACACAGTCTGATTCTATATTTTTGCTCGAAATTCAGGCATTAATTATCTTTGTAGTAGAAGCTTTATTATTTGTTTTTACTCTTATATCGCACATATTCTATAATTCTGAAGTGTAATTATAATGTCACAATTGTACACCACTTTAAATCTGTTTCTTTGTTGAGGACTCAGATTTTTATGATTATCGATATAGTTCACCTCTGAGTTCGGTTTTCACTCAATACTCATAATAGTAACTATTGCTTATATGTAACAGTGCCTATTAGTTATACTTTTGTGTGAATCTTCGGTACTCTGTCTTTATAAATTACTTATGATAATATTCCCTGACTGCCGCTCTACGCTGTTTTCACTACAGCTGAGTATGGCGGTTTATCGCTAATACAGAGTTTGGTTCGGTTAAGAATTTGTTAGCACCCGGTACCTCTACTTGATTGGGCCCCCTTTGTGACCCTGGTACAGTTATGCTAGGATTGTGCGTTTAGATAAGGTTACCCCTGAATTCTATTTTGGTTCTTGTCAGGATTGCCCCTTACACGCTAACACACATTTACGCAATATTGGCTATATTTCCCATTACTTGTTTGATTATGCGCTATTAGAGATAGATTGATTTAAAACACATATATCACACTTTAGTGGGACCCCATTGTCCCACTCAACCCCCCTGACGCGTTTCGCCAGTTACGGCTTTATCAAAGGTGGCGGGCCGCCGATTTTCAAAGCCTTTATTTGTTTTCATTTGCGGAAGTTCCGCCTCTACCCTATTTTCGTTTGTTAGTCTTGGCTGTCAATCTTGTATGTACAGCCTGTTAGGATCAAAGTATCTAATGTTGTCTTTCTTCTTAAGGTCGAATACTGATTTAATAACTTAAGGTGGACCTATTCCTTTACTCAATTCTCGGATATTCTTTTTATCTGTCAATGCTCATTTTTTACTGCTAGTTTGATATATCATATGTGTATAGTTCGTTGTACTATTGTGTAGATGTTTTTTTCTTTTTCTTAACAGTTGGTTTATGTTATTTTTATCTTGTATTGATGTCATATCTTATTCAACGAGGAAATGTTATTATTGGACAATGTTGCGTTCTTGAGTTATTCTCTTATACCATATATTTTAGATGTCAAAATCCAATGTTTTAGTTTCTAATAACCTGATTCCCAATAGCATAGCTATGCTAAATAACTATAGTATTATGGCATTGGTTCCTCTTGGATTATATGATATCTCCTGTCTTTTTTCTTTTTTCTGTCACATCTTATTCTTAAGTTACTTTGTGTGTACTAATGAAGTCTTTGATGAAAGTAACACCACTCCTAGTGGAAGTACAGGGAGTAGTACATTGGATGGAGCCTTAAAAGAAATACATAAAACCATGTACAAACAGGATAAATCCTGGTGGAACAAGCATTTCTTTGAGAAATACATAGAGAAAAATCTAATCCCCAGGGGCCTGAGGATACAGCTATTCCCAGCATTTCAGTTTAAAAATCAATCATTAACAACAGAATGGGAGGAAGCACTGAGTGAATGCTCCAAAAAATTAATGAAAATATTAATGAAGCATGACCAAACCGAATATGACAGATTGGAGGACTTAATAAAGGAACAAAATGAAGTCCTAAAAAAATTTGAAACGAACTCAAATTTTGAAAAGCTATATAAGACATATCAAAAAGAGCTAGATCGATATGAAGAGGAATTGAAAAACTCAAAGATAGGGAAATTAAATCGTGACATACAAGACTTTGCTAACCAAAAGGTATACAGATGGAGGCAAAAAGGTTTCTTTAAAAATCCTACCAAAAACACAAGAGTTAATATCGTCCAAAGTGACATTTCTGATACGGATGGTGATGACATAGAATCAGCAAATGAGGAAAATCCCAGTACCTCCACGACAATACAAAATACTGGAATCAATACTAGGAACAAGAGAAAACAGAATTTTTTAGATCAAGGAGAAGGGGGAGACAGATCAGAAGGGGAGGGAGGTATAAACAAAAGACCATCCAAAGATCGCAATCACAAACCACAAGGTCACAAGAATTGGAGAGACCCCAAGAGACCCCCGAGAGCACCGAGCCCCTTCTCCAAGCTAGGGACGAAGCAATGAGAGTGATAAATTTATCGGAAAAACCTCTAAATAAATCACACATTTCTATCTTGTCTAAAGGATTATCCTTTTGTCCATCACAGGATACCAACAAGTTTGAAGTAATCAAAGACATCCAGCTATATTTAAGAAAAAACAGAATTTATGTTTACCTGATAAATTACTTTCTCCAACGGTGTGTCCGGTCCACGGCGTCATCCTTACTTGTGGGATATTCTCTTCCCCAACAGGAAATGGCAAAGAGCCCAGCAAAGCTGGTCACATGATCCCTCCTAGGCTCCGCCTACCCCAGTCATTCGACCGACGTTAAGGAGGAATATTTGCATAGGAGAAACCATATGTTACCGTGGTGACTGTAGTTAAAGAAAATAAATTATCAGACCTGATTAAAAAAACCAGGGCGGGCCGTGGACCGGACACACCGTTGGAGAAAGTAATTTATCAGGTAAACATAAATTCTGTTTTCTCCAACATAGGTGTGTCCGGTCCACGGCGTCATCCTTACTTGTGGGAACCAATACCAAAGCTTTAGGACACGGATGAAGGGAGGGAGCAAATCAGGTCACCTAAATGGAAGGCACCACGGCTTGCAAAACCTTTCTCCCAAAAATAGCCTCAGAAGAAGCAAAAGTATCAAATTTGTAAAATTTGGTAAAAGTGTGCAGTGAAGACCAAGTCGCTGCCTTACATATCTGATCAACAGAAGCCTCGTTCTTGAAGGCCCATGTGGAAGCCACAGCCCTAGTGGAGTGAGCTGTGATTCTTTCAGGAGGCTGCCGTCCGGCAGTCTCATAAGCCAATCGGATAATGCTTTTAATCCAGAAGGAGAGAGAGGTAGAAGTTGCTTTTTGACCTCTCCGTTTACCAGAATAAACAACAAACAAAGACAAAGTTTGTCTGAAATCCTTAGTAGCTGCTAAGTAAAATTTGAGAGCACGAACTACATCCAAGTTGTGCAACAAACGTTCCTTCTTTGAAACTGGATTAGGACACAAAGAAGGCACAACTATCTCCTGGTTAATGTTTTTGTTAGAAACAACTTTTGGAAGAAAACCAGGTTTAGTACGCAAAACCACCTTATCTGCATGGAACACCAGATAAGGAGAAGAACACTGCAGAGCAGATAATTCTGAAACTCTTCTAGCAGAAGAAATTGCAACCAAAAACAAAACTTTCCAAGATAATAACTTAATATCAACGGAATGTAAGGGTTCAAACGGAACCCCCTGAAGAACTGAAAGAACTAGGTTGAGACTCCAAGGAGGAGTCAAAATTTTGTAAACAGGCTTGATTCTAACCAGAGCCTGAACAAAGGCTAGAACATCTGGCACAGCTGCCAGCTTTTTGTGAAGTAACACAGACAAGGCAGAAATCTGTCCCATCAAGGAACTTGCAGATAATCCTTTTTCCAATCCTTCTCGAAGGAAGGATAGACTCTTAGGAATCTTAACCTTGTCCCAAGGGAATCCTGCAGATTCACACCAACAGATATACCAAATTATGTGGTAATTTTTCTGGTTACAGGCTTTCAGGCCTGAACAAGAGTATTAATAACAGAATCTGAGAACCCTCGCTTTGATAAGATCAAGCGTTCAATCTCCAAGCAGTCAGCTGGAGTGGGTCGAACGGACCTAGAACAAGAAGGTCTCTCAAAGGTAGCTTCCATGGTGGAGCCGATGACATATTCACCAGATCTGCATACCAAGTCCTGCGTGGCCACGCAGGAGCTATCAAAATCACCGACGCCCTCTCCTGATGGATCCTGGCTACCAGCCTGGGGATGAGAGGAAACGGCGGGAACACATAAGCTAGTTTGAAGGTCCAAGGTGCTACTAGTGCATCCACTAGAGCCGCCTTGGGATCCCTGGATCTGGCCCCGTAGCAAGGAACTTTGAAGTTCTGACGAGAGGCCATCAGATCCATGTCTGGAATGCCCCACAGGTGAGTGACTTGGGCAAAGATTTCCGGATGGAGTTCCCACTCCCCCGGATGCAATGTCTGACGACTCAGAAAATCCGCTTCCCAATTTTCCACTCCTGGGATGTGGATAGCAGACAGGTGGCAGGAGTGAGACTCCGCCCATAGAATGATTTTGGTCACTTCTTCCATCGCTAGGGAACTCCTTGTTCCCCCCTGATGGTTGATGTATGAACTTGGCCCTCTCTAGCTGAGGCCAAGCTTTGAGAGCATTGAATATCGCTCTCAGTTCCAGAATATTTATCGGTAGAAGAGATTCTACCCGAGACCAAAGACCCTGAGCTTTCAGGGATCCCCAGACCGCGCCCCAGCCCATCAGACTGGCGTCGGTCGTGACAATGACCCACTCTGGTCTGCGGAAGGTCATCCCTTGTGACAGGTTGTCCAGGGACAGCCACCAACGGAATGAGTCTCTGGTCCTCTGATTTACTTGTATCTTCGGAGACAAGTCTGAATAGTCCCCATTCCACTGACTGAGCATGAACAGTTGTAATGGTCTTAGATGAATGCGCACAAAAGGAACTATGTCCATTGCCGCTACCATCAAACCTATCACTTCCATGCACTGCGCTATGGAAGGAAGAGGAACGGAATGAAGTATCCGACAAGAGTCTAGAAGTTTTGTTTTTCTGGCTTCTGTCAGAAAAATCCTCATTTCTAAGGAGTCTATTATAGTTCCCAAGAAGGGAACCCTCGTTGACGGAGATAGAGAACTCTTTTCCACGTTCACTTTCCATCCGTGAGATCTGAGAAAGGCCAGGACAATGTCCGTGTGAGCCTTTACTTGAGGAAGGGACGACGCTCGAATCAGAATGTCGTCCAAGTAAGGTACTACAGCAATGCCCCTTGGTCTTAGCACCGCCAGAAGGGACCCTAGTACCTATGAGAAAATCCTAGGAGCAGTGGCTAATCCGAAAGAAAATGCCACGAACTGGAAATGCTTGTCCAGGAATGCAAACCTTAGGAACCGATGATGTTCCTTGTGGATAGGAATATGTAGATACGCATCCTTGAAATCCACCTTGGTCATGAATTGACCTTCCTGGATGGAAGGAAGAAGTGTTCGAATGGTTTCCATCTTGAACGATGGAACCTTGAGAAACTTGTTCAAGATCTTGAGATCTAAGATTGGTCTGAACGTTCCCTCTTTTTTGGGAACTATGAACAGATTGGAGTAGAACCCCATCCCTTGTTCTCCTAATGGAACAGGATGAATCACTCCCATGTTTAGCAGGTCTTCTACCCAATGTAAGAATGCCTGTCTTCTTATGTGGTCTGAAGACAACTGAGACCTGTGGAACCTCCCCCTTGGAGGAAGCCCCTTGAACTCCAGAGAATAACCTTGGGAGACTATTTCTAGCGCCCAAGGATCCAGAACATCTCTTTCCCAAGCCTGAGCGAAGAGAGAGAGTCTGCCCCCCACCAGATCCGGTCCCGGATCGGGGGCCCGCATTTCATGCTGTCTTGGTAGCAGTGGCAGGTTTCCTGGCCTGCTTTCCTTTGCTCCAGCCTTGCATAGGTCTCCAGGCTGGATTGGCTTGAGAAGTATTACCTTCCTGCTAGAGGACGTAGCCCTTGGGGCTGATCCGTTTCTGCGAAAGGGACGAAACTTAGGTTTATTTTTGGTCTTGAAAAGACCTATCCTGAGGAAGGGCGTGGCCCTTGCCCCCAGTGATATCAGAGATAATCTCTTTCAAGTCAGGGCCAAAGAGTGTTTTCCCCTTGAAAGGAATGTCAAGCAATTTGTTCTTGGAAGACGCATCCGCTGCCCAAGATTTTAACCAAAGCGCTCTGCGCCACAATAGCAAACCCAGAATTTTTTCGCCGCTAACCTAGCCAATTGCAAGGTGGCGTCTAGGGTGAAAGAATTAGCCAATTTAAGAGCACGAATTCTGTCCATAATCTCCTCATAAGAAGAAGAATTACTAATAATCGCCTTTCCTAGCTCATCAAACTAGAAACACGCGGCTGCAGTGACAGGGACAATGCCTGCAATTGGTTGTAGAAGGGAACCTTGCTGAACAAACATCTTTAGCAGACCTTCTAATTTTTTATCCATAGGATCTTGGAAAGCACAACTATCTTCTATGGGTATAGTGGCGCGCTTGTGTAGAGTAGAAACCGCCCCCTCGACCTTGGGGACTGTCTGCCATCAGTCCTTTCTGGGGTCGACTATAGGAAAACAATTTTATAAATATGGGGGGAGGTACTAAAGGTATACCGGGCCTGTCCCATTCTTTACTAACAATGTACGCCACCCGCTTGGATATAGGAAAAGCTTCGGGGGGCCCCCTCTAAGAACTTTTCCATTTTACATAGTGGTTCTGGAATGACCAGATAATCACAATCATCCAAATTGGATAACACCTCCTTAAGCAGAGCGCGGAGATGTTCCAACTTAAATTTAAAAGTAATCACATCAGGTTCAGCTTGTTGAGAAATGTTTCCTGAATCTGAAATTTCTCCCTCAGACAAAACCTCCCTGGCCCCCTCAGACTGGTGTAGGGGCCCTTCAGAAACCATATCATCAGCGTTCTCATGCTCTACAGAATTTTCTAAAACAGAGCAGTCGCGCTTTCGCTGATAAGTGGGCATATTGGCTAAAATGTTTTTGATAGAATTATCCATTACAGCCGTTAAATGTTGCATAGTAAGGAGTATTGGCGCACTAGATGTACTAGGGGCCTCCTGTATGGGCAAGACTGGTGTAGACGAAGGAGGGGATGATGCAGTACCATGCTTACTCCCCTCACTTGAGGAATCATCTTGGGCATCATTTTTACTAAAAAATTTTATGACATAAAATACATATAGTTAAATGAGAAGGAACCTTGGTTTCCCCACAGTCAGAACACAATCTATCTGGTAGTTCAGACATGTTAAACAGGCATAAACTTGATAACAAAGCACAAAAAACGTTTTAAAATAAAACCGTTACTGTCACTTTAAATTTTAAACTAAACACACTTTATTATTGCAATTGCGAAAAAGTATGAAGGAATTGTTCAAAATTCACCAAAATTTCACCACAGTGTCTTAAAACCTTAAAAGTATTGCACACCAAATTTGGAAGCTTTAACCCTTAAAATAACGGAACCGGAGCCGTTTTTATATTTAACCCCTTTACAGTCCCTGGAATCTGCTTTGCTGAGACCCAACCAAGCCCAAAGGGGAATACGATACCAAATGATGCCTTCAGAAAGACTTTTCTATGTATCAGAGCTCCACACACATGCAGCTGCATGCCATGCTGTCCTCAAAAACAAGTGCGCCATACCGGCGCGAAAATGAGCCTCTGACAATGATTAGGGAAAGCCCCTAAAGAATAAGGTGTCTAAAACAGTGCCTGCCGATATAATCATATCAAAATACCCAGAATAAATGATTCCTCAAGGCTAAATATGTGTTAATAATGAATCGATTTAGCCCAGAAAAAGCCTACAGTCTTAATAAGCCCTTGTGAAGCCCTTATTTACTATCTTAATAAACATGGCTTACCGGATCCCATAGGGAAAATGACAGCTTCCAGCATTACATCGTCTTGTTAGAATGTGTCATACCTCAAGCAGTAAGAGACTGCACACTGTTCCCCCAACTGAAGTTAATTGCTCTCAACAGTCCTGTGTGGAACAGCCATGGATTTTAGTTACGGTGCTAAAATCATTTTCCTCATACAAACAGAAATCTTCATCTCTTTTCTGTTTCTGAGTAAATAGTACATACCAGCACTATTTTAAAATAACAAACTCTTGATTGAATAATAAAAACTACAGTTAAACACTAAAAAACTCTAAGCCATCTCCGTGGAGATGTTGCCTGTACAACGGCAAAGAGAATGACTGGGGTAGGCGGAGCCTAGGAGGGATCATGTGACCAGCTTTGCTGGGCTCTTTGCCATTTCCTGTTGGGGAAGAGAATATCCCACAAGTAAGGATGACGCCGTGGACCGGACACACCTATGTTGGAGAAATAGCTTTGAAAAAACAATTTAACACTACACCTCCGCTAGAAGGATGGAGCATGGAGGAATTAAGCAGCCTAAAAGACTTAGAAGAACTACTGGATGAGAACACGAATGAAAAAGAACAAAAATGGAGAAGCAAATTAAGAAACAAATCTACTTATGTTCCAAAAAGTATTTACCTGCCTCAAATACAAATTTTCAACAATTTGGTTTGCCAAGAAATCACAAATTTAAAATTGGATCCCAAAATACAAAACTTGTCCTACAAAGAGAAAATGGCACTTAAAGAAATGCAAGATTGGGAAGATGTGGTCATTCGCAACTCAGACAAAGGGGGCAACATCGTAATTTGGCCTTTGGAAATGTACCTAAGAGAAGTGAATAAGCAACTCAATGACAGAAAATGTTATTCGAAACTATTATTCAATCCCATTGAGGGATACCAACAAATATACAATCACATGATTTACAAGGCATACAGAGATGCAGTAATAACAGACAAAGAGAGAAAATTTCTAGAAGTACCCAATCCAAAAGTAGCCACATTATATCTCATTCCAAAAATCCATAAAAATCAGACAAACCCCCCAGGGAGACCTATACTATCTGGTATAGGTTGCCTCACAGAGAAAGCCAGCCAATATATTGACCACAGATTAAGAAATTTTGTACAAGAATTGCCCTCTTATGTTCAGGACACCATGGAGGTCCTGCAAAAATTAGATAACATCTATATAGAAAAAAAGACATGGCTGGTGACATCGGACGTGGAAGCGTTATACACATCAATAGACCATGATAAAGGAGTACAGGCAGTAAAATATTTCTTGACACAAAAATCTGAAGAAGATGAGAATCATAACAAATTCATCATCGACCTGCTGAAATTTGTCTTACAGTATAATTTTTTCACCTTTGACAACGGTTTTTTCTTGCAGACACGGGGAACAGCAATGGGGACAGCATGCGCCCCCACGTACGCCAATTTATTTATGGGCTGGTGGGAGGCAGAGCATGTATTCACTGAAAATAATACCCAATATACTGACTACATACCCCTATGGATAAGATTCATTGACGATATTCTGTTCATATGGGAGGGCTCTTATGAAACACTACAAGAGTTTCTAACCATACTAAACAAGAACGATCTAAACATCAGGCTAACATCTGAAATGAGCCAAAAAGAAATTGCTTTCCTCGATCTGAAAATAATCAAAGAGGAAGATGGAAGAATCACCACAGACCTGTACAGGAAGAAGACTGCAACAAACAGCGTACTACACAAATCAAGTGCCCATGCACCAGGTACTCTAAGAGGATTGCCAACAGGGGAATTCTTAAGAACTAGACGTAACTGTACAGATTTAAACACCTTCAAAATAAGGGCGAAAGAACTGGAAGAAAGACTAATTATCAGAGGGTACAGCAAAACAAGTATTAGAAGAGCCAGAAACAAAGCAATGCATACCAATAGGAGAGAACTCCTGAAAAACAGAATTTATGTTTACCTGATAAATTACTTTCTCCAACGGTGTGTCCGGTCCACGGCGTCATCCTTACTTGTGGGACATTCTCCTCCCCAACAGGAAATGGCAAAGAGCCCAGCAAAGCTGGTCACATGATCCCTCCTAGGCTCCGCCTTCCCCAGTCATTCGACCGACGTAAAGGAGGAATATTTGCATAGGAGAAATCATATGATACCGTGGTGACTGTAGTTAAAGAAAATAAATTATCAGACCTGATTAAAAAACCAGGGCGGGCCGTGGACCGGACACACCGTTGGAGAAAGTAATTTATCAGGTAAACATAAATTCTGTTTTCTCCAACATAGGTGTGTCCGGTCCACGGCGTCATCCTTACTTGTGGGAACCAATACCAAAGCTTTAGGACACGGATGAAGGGAGGGAGCAAATCAGGTCACCTAAATGGAAGGCACCACGGCTTGCAAAACCTTTCTCCCAAAAATAGCCTCAGAAGAAGCAAAAGTATCAAACTTGTAAAATTTGGTAAAAGTGTGCAGTGAAGACCAAGTCGCTGCCTTACATATCTGATCAACAGAAGCCTCGTTCTTGAAGGCCCATGTGGAAGCCACAGCCCTAGTGGAATGAGCTGTGATTCTTTCAGGAGGCTGCCGTCCGGCAGTCTCATAAGCCAATCTGATGATGCTTTTAATCCAAAAAGAGAGAGAGGTAGAAGTTGCTTTTTGACCTCTCCTTTTACCAGAATAAACAACAAACAAGGAAGATGTTTGTCTAAAATCCTTTGTAGCATCTAAATAGAATTTTAGAGCGCGAACAACACCCAAATTGTGCAACAAACGTTCCTTCTTTGAAACTGGATTCGGACACAAAGAAGGCACGACTATCTCCTGGTTAATGTTTTTGTTAGAAACAACTTTCGGAAGAAAACCAGGTTTAGTACGTAAAACCACCTTATCTGCATGGAACACCAGATAAGGAGGAGAACACTGCAGAGCAGATAATTCTGAAACTCTTCTAGCAGAAGAAATTGCAACCAAAAACAAAACTTTCCAAGATAATAACTTAATATCAACGGAATGTAAGGGTTCAAACGGAACCCCCTGAAGAATTGAAAGAACTAAATTGAGACTCCAGGGAGGAGTCAAAGGTTTGTAAACAGGCTTGATTCTAACCAGAGCCTGAACAAAGGCTTGAACATCTGGCACAGCTGCCAGCTTTTTGTGAAGTAACACAGACAAGGCAGAAATCTGTCCCTTCAAGGAACTTGCAGATAATCCTTTCTCTAATCCTTCTTGAAGAAAGGATAGAATCTTAGGAATTTTTACCTTGTCCCAAGGGAAACCTTTAGATTCACACCAACAGATATATTTTTTCCATATTTTGTGGTAAATTTTTCTAGTTACAGGCTTTCTGGCCTGAACAAGAGTATCAATAACAGAATCTGAGAACCCTCGCTTTGATAAGATCAAGCGTTCAATCTCCAAGCAGTCAGTTGGAGTGAGACCAGATTCGGATGTTCGAACGGACCTTGAACAAGAAGGTCTCGTCTCAAAGGTAGCTTCCATGGTGGAGCCGATGACATATTCACCAGGTCTGCATACCAAGTCCTGCGTGGCCACGCAGGAGCTATCAAGATCACCGATGCCCTCTCCTGATTGATCCTGGCTACCAGCCTGGGGATGAGAGGAAACGGCGGGAATACATAAGCTAGTTTGAAGGTCCAAGGTGCTACTAGTGCATCTACTAGAGTCGCCTTGGGATCCCTGGATCTGGACCCGTAGCAAGGAACCTTGAAGTTCTGACGAGAGGCCATCAGATCCATGTCTGGAATGCCCCACAGTTGAGTAATGTGGGCAAAGATTTCCGGATGGAGTTCCCACTCCCCCGGATGTAATGTCTGATTGAAACCGTATGAACTTGGCCTTTGCTAGCTGAGGCCAAGCCTTGAGAGCATTGAGTATCGCTCTCAGTTCCAGAATATTTATCGGTAGAAGAGATTCTTCCCGAGACCAAAGACCCTGAGCTTTCAGGGGTCCCCAGACCGCGCCCCAGCCCATCAGACTGGCGTCGGTCGTGACAATGACCCACTCTGGTCTGCGGAAGCTCATCCCCTGTGACAGGTTGTCCAGGGACAGCCACCAACGGAGTGAATCTCTGGTCCTCTGATTTACTTGTATCGTCGGAGACAAGTCTGTATAGTCCCCATTCCACTGACTGAGCATGCACAGTTGTAATGGTCTTAGATGAATGCGCGCAAAAGGAACTATGTCCATTGCCGCTACCATCAAACCTATTACTTCCATGCACTGCGCTATGGAAGGAAGAGGAACGGAATGAAGTATTTGACAAGAGTTTAGAAGTTTTGTTTTTCTGGCCTCTGTCAGAAAAATCCTCATTTCTAAGGAGTCTATTATTGTTCCCAAGAAGGGAACCCTCGTTGACGGAGATAGAGAACTCTTTTCTACGTTCACTTTCCATCCGTGAGATCTGAGAAAGGCCAGGACAATGTCCGTGTGAGCCTTTGCTAGAGGAAGGGACGATGCTTGAATCAGAATGTCGTCCAAGTAAGGTACTACTGCAATGCCCCTTGGTCTTAGCACCGCTAGAAGGGACCCTAGTACCTTTGTGAAAATCCTTGGAGCAGTGGCTAATCCGAACGGAAGTGCCACGAACTGGTAATGCTTGTCCAGGAATGCGAACCTTAGGAACCGATGATGTTCCTTGTGGATAGGAATATGTAGATACGCATCCTTTAAATCCACCGTGGTCATGAATTGACCTTCCTGGATGGAAGGAAGAATTGTTCGAATGGTTTCCATTTTGAACGATGGAACCTTGAGAAACTTGTTTAGGATCTTGAGATCTAAGATTGGTCTGAACGTTCCCTCTTTTTTGGGAACTACGAACAGATTGGAGTAGAACCCCATCCCTTGTTCTCCTAATGGAACAGGATGAATCACTCCCATTTTTAACAGGTCTTCTACACAATGTAAGAATGCCTGTTTTTTTATGTGGTCTGAAGACAATTGAGACCTGTGGAACCTCCCCCTTGGGGGAAGCCCTTTGAATTCCAGAAGATAACCTTGGGAGACTATTTCTAGCGCCCAAGGATCCAGAACATCTCTTGCCCAAGCCTGAGCGAAGAGAGAGAGTCTGCCCCCCACCAGATCCGGTCCCGGATCGGGGGCCAACATCTCATGCTGTCTTGGTAGCAGTGGCAGGTTTCTTGGCCTGCTTTCCCTTGTTCCAGCCTTGCATTGGTCCCCAGGCTGGCTTGGCTTGAGAAGTATTACCCTCTTGCTTAGAGGACGTAGCACTTGGGGCTGGTCCGTTTCTACGAAAGGGACGAAAATTAGGTTTATTTTTGGCCTTGAAAGACCTATCCTGAGGAAGGGCGTGGCCCTTGCCCCCAGTGATATCAGAGATAATCTCTTTCAAGTCAGGGCCAAACAGCGTTTTCCCCTTGAAAGGAATGTTAAGCAATGGAAGACGCATCCGCTGACCAAGATTTTAACCAAAGCGCTCTGCGCGCCACAATAGCAAACCCAGAATTTTTCGCCGCTAACCTAGCCAATTGCAAAGTGGCGTCTAGGGTGAAAGAATTAGCCAATTTAAGAGCACGGATTCTGTCCATAATCTCCTCATAAGAAGGAGAATTACTAGTGATCGCCTTTTCTAGTTCATCGAACCAGAAACACGCGGCTGTAGTGACAGGGACAATGCATGAAATTGGTTGTAGAAGGTAACCTTGCTGAACAAACATCTTTTTAAGCAAACCTTCTAATTTTTTATCCATAGGATCTTTGAAAGCACAACTATCTTCTATGGGTATAGTGGTGCGTTTGTTTAGAGTAGAAACCGCCCCCTCGACCTTGGGAACTGTCTGCCATAAGTCCTTTCTGGGGTCGACCATAGGAAACAATTTTTTAAATATGGGGGGAGGGACGAAAGGTATACCGGGCCTTTCCCATTCTTTATTTACAATGTCCGCCACCCGCTTGGGTATAGGAAAAGCTTCGGGGGGCCCCGGGACCTCTAGGAACTTGTCCATTTTACATAGTTTCTCTGGGATGACCAAATTCTCACAATCATCCAGAGTGGATAACACCTCCTTAAGCAGAGCGCGGAGATGTTCCAACTTAAATTTAAATGTAATCACATCAGGTTCAGCTTGTTGAGAAATTTTCCCTGAATCTGAAATTTCTCCCTCAGACAAAACCTCCCTGGCCCCCTCAGACTGGTGTAGGGGCCCTTCAGAAACAATATCATCAGCGTCCTCATGCTCTTCAGTATTTTCTAAAACAGAGCAGTCGCGCTTTCGCTGATAAGTGGGCATTTTGGCTAAAATGTTTTTGATAGAATTATCCATTACAGCCGTTAATTGTTGCATAGTAAGGAGTATTGGCGCGCTAGATGTACTAGGGGCCTCTTGTGTGGGCAAGACTGGTGTAGACGAAGGAGGGGATGATGCAGTACCATGCTTACTCCCCTCACTTGAGGAATCATCTTGGGCATCATTTTCTCTAAATTTTGTGTCACATAAATCACATCTATTTAAATGAGAAGGGACCTTGGCTTCCCCACATTCAGAACACAGTCTATCTGGCAGTTCAGACATGTTAAACAGGCATAAACTTGATAACAAAGTACAAAAAACGTTTTAAAATAAAACCGTTACTGTCACTTTAAATTTTAAACTGAACACACTTTATTACTGCAATTGCGAAAAAGTATGAAGGAATTGTTCAAAATTCACCAAAATTTCACCACAGTGTCTTAAAACCTTAAAAGTATTGCACACCAAATTTGGAAGCTTTAACCCTTAAAATAACGGAACCGGAGCCGTTTTTATATTTAACCCCTTTACAGTCCCTGGTATCTGCTTTGCTGAGACCCAACCAAGCCCAAAGGGGAATACGATACCAAATGACGCCTTCAGAAAGTCTTTTCTATGTATCAGAGCTCCTCACACATGCATCTGCATGTCATGCTTCTCAAAAACAAGTGCGCAATACAGGCGCGAAAATGAGACTCTGCCTATGATTAGGGAAAGCCCCTAGAGAATAAGGTGTCCAATACAGTGCCTGCCGGTTATTTTACAAAATTCCCAAGATTAAAATAATTCCTCAAGGCTATGGAGTATAAAATATGTTTATATATAAATCGATTTAGCCCAGAAAATGTCTACAGTCTTAAAAAGCCCTTGTGAAGCCCTTATTTACTGTCTGTAATAAAATGGCTTACCGGATCCCATAGGGAAAATGACAGCTTCCAGCATTACATCGTCTTGTTAGAATGTGTCATACCTCAAGCAGCAAAAGTCTGCTCACTGTTCCCCCAACTGAAGTTAATTCCTCTCAACAGTCCTGTGTGGAACAGCCATCGATTTTAGTAACGGTTGCTAAAATCATTTTCCTCTTACAAACAGAAATCTTCATCTCTTTTCTGTTTCAGAGTAAATAGTACATACCAGCACTATTTTAAAATAACAAACTCTTGATTGAATAATAAAAACTACAGTTAAACACTAAAAAACTCTAAGCCATCTCCGTGGAGATGTTGCCTGTACAACGGCAAAGAGAATGACTGGGGAAGGCGGAGCCTAGGAGGGATCATGTGACCAGCTTTGCTGGGCTCTTTGCCATTTCCTGTTGGGGAGGAGAATGTCCCACAAGTAAGGATGACGCCGTGGACCGGACACACCTATGTTGGAGAAAAGAAATACAAACCAAAGGATAACAAAACAAGACTGATCCTAACTTACACTTCACAAACCAACCAAATTAAAGAAATCATCCAGAAGCATTGGCATATTTTAACATCAGATCCAACACTGAGAGCACAACTAGGTGAAAAACCAGAGATTGGATTCAGACGAGCCAAAAACATGAAAAACATGTTAACACAAAGTCATTACAACAGCAAGAGAACAATAACGGCTTTTACTCCAGGCTCCTTCAAATGTGGAACATGTTCCACATGTCAGTATATTAAGAAAACCAACAGTATAATAGATAGGTTTGGTCAAATTCATAAAATTAACAAATACATAAGCTGCAACACTCAAGGGGTAGTCTATGTATTGCAATGCACTTGCCAACTTTATTACGTAGGCATGACGACCCGTAAGATAAGAATTCGCCTAATGGAACATCTCAGAAATATTAAAAATGCCAGAAAGGACATGGATGATGGCAAAGCAATAACCAGTGTGGCATCTCACTTTCTGTTCAAACATAACTCCAGCCCCAAAGGTCTCCAATGTTGGGGAGTAGAACATATTAAACTAGGAGTAAGGGGAGGAGACCTAGAAACAGCTCTACTCAAAGCTGAGAGCAAGTGGATATATCTATTAAATACAGTACACCCAAATGGAATAAATGAAAACAACAACTTCTTTATATTCCTATGATAAATGGAAGCAATAGATCTTGTACAACTGCATAGAGATGTATATATAAACACAATAAGTAATAAATTAAAACACAAATAACCCAACATACATACAAACAAAAACATTTCTAAGAACCCATGAGAAGTGGGTAATAGGATAGGGGGAAGATATAAAAGTTTGGAACATCATCATTCACACTTAGAATACAACCATATAGCTCTTCAATATATCACTTCATAAGACACAATGGAGCACTATCACCAAAGCAACACTAAAGGTTGAAGTTGGGGCACACACACAGTTTGTGAGAGCACCGATAGATATACAACACCAAGTAAGGTACTTAATAATCAAAAAAGAATAACCTAAGAATGTAAGATAAAAACAACGACACCAAAGGCACTTTCACTATATGCCAAAAACTAATAGACACAACCCACATCAACACAAACCACAGTGAGACCAAGTCAGAAGGGAAAATAAAATATATATAAAAAAATAATAAAAAATAAAAAATATAAAAAATAAAAAATAAAAAATAAAAATGCAAAACAACAAATAAAAAATGAACTTTAATAAAAAGGTAATATTCCTTTTCAGTATGAACACAAGGTCACCAACAGGCACAGAAAAAAGCACTAAAAAAAGACATGGAAAGATATGAGTCAGTTTCATTCACAAGGAGCACACAGGCAACATTCTCAATGAAGGATATGAGTTGCCTTCACAATGAGCACACAAACAACATTCTCACCGAGAATCACAATTAAATATAAAAATCCCATAGAAGTAATCACTTAGGCAATTGTACACACAAAGTAACTTAAGAATAAGATGTGACAGAAAAAAGAAAAAAGACAGGAGATATCATATAATCCAAGAGGAATCATGTAAATAACAGATATTGAAAAATAATAAATATAGATGTAGATGGGAAATTATTGTACCATCCCATACAAACGAATAATATTACCAATGCCATAATACTATAGTTATTTAGCATAGCTATGCTATTGGGAATCAGGTTATTAGAAACTAAAACATTGGATTTTGACATCTAAAATATATGGTATAAGAGAATAACTCAAGAACGCAACATTGTCCAATAATAACATTTCCTCGTTGAATAAGATATGACATCAATACAAGATAAAAATAACATAAACCAACTGTTAAGAAAAAGAAAAAAACATCTACACAATAGTACAACGAACTATACACATATGATATATCAAACTAGCAGTAAAAAATGAGCATTGACAGATAAAAAGAATATCCGAGAATTGAGTAAAGGAATAGGTCCACCTTAAGTTATTAAATCAGTATTCGACCTTAAGAAGAAAGACAACATTAGATACTTTGATCCTAACAGGCTGTACATACAAGATTGACAGCCAAGACTAACAAACGAAAATAGGGTAGAGGCGGAACTTCCGCAAATGAAAACAAATAAAGGCTTTGAAAATCGGCGGCCCGCCACCTTTGATAAAGCCGTAACTGGCGAAACGCGTCAGGGGGGTTGAGTGGGACAATGGGGTCCCACTAAAGTGTGATATATGTGTTTTAAATCAATCTATCTCTAATAGCGCATAATCAAACAAGTAATGGGAAAACAGAATTTATGTTTACCTGATAAATTACTTTCTCCAACGGTGTGTCCGGTCCACGGCGTCATCCTTACTTGTGGGATATTCTCCTCCCCAACAGGAAATGGCAAAGAGCCCAGCAAAGCTGGTCACATGATCCCTCCTAGGCTCCGCCTACCCCAGTCATTCGACCGACGTTAAGGAGGAATATTTGCATAGGAGAAACCATATGTTACCGTGGTGACTGTAGTTAAAGAAAATAAATTATCAGACCTGATTAAAAAAACCAGGGCGGGCCGTGGACCGGACACACCGTTGGAGAAAGTAATTTATCAGGTAAACATAAATTCTGTTTTCTCCAACATAGGTGTGTCCGGTCCACGGCGTCATCCTTACTTGTGGGAACCAATACCAAAGCTTTAGGACACGGATGAAGGGAGGGAGCAAATCAGGTCACCTAATGGAAGGCACCACGGCTTGCAAAACCTTTCTCCCAAAAATAGCCTCAGAAGAAGCAAAAGTATCAAATTTGTAAAATTTAGAAAAAGTGTGCAGTGAAGACCAAGTCACTGCCTTACATATCTGATCAACAGAAGCCTCGTTCTTGAAGGCCCATGTGGAAGCCACAGCCCTAGTGGAGTGAGCTGTGATTCTTTCAGGAGGCTGCCGTCCGGCAGTCTCATAAGCCAATCGGATAATGCTTTTAATCCAGAAGGAGAGAGAGGTAGAAGTTGCTTTTTGACCTCTCCGTTTACCAGAATAAACAACAAACAAAGACAAAGTTTGTCTGAAATCCTTAGTAGCTGCTAAGTAAAATTTGAGAGCACGAACTACATCCAAGTTGTGCAACAAACGTTCCTTCTTTGAAACTGGATTAGGACACAAAGAAGGCACAACTATCTCCTGGTTAATGTTTTTGTTAGAAACAACTTTTGGAAGAAAACCAGGTTTAGTACGCAAAACCACCTTATCTGCATGGAACACCAGATAAGGAGAAGAACACTGCAGAGCAGATAATTCTGAAACTCTTCTAGCAGAAGAAATTGCAACCAAAAACAAAACTTTCCAAGATAATAACTTAATATCAACGGAATGTAAGGGTTCAAACGGAACCCCCTAAAGAACTGAAAGAACTAGGTTGAGACTCCAAGGAGGAGTCAAAATTTTGTAAACAGGCTTGATTCTAACCAGAGCCTGAACAAAGGCTAGAACATCTGGCACAGCTGCCAGCTTTTTGTGAAGTAACACAGACAAGGCAGAAATCTGTCCCATCAAGGAACTTGCAGATAATCCTTTTTCCAATCCTTCTCGAAGGAAGGATAGACTCTTAGGAATCTTAACCTTGTCCCAAGGGAATCCTGCAGATTCACACCAACAGATATACCAAATTATGTGGTAATTTTTCTGGTTACAGGCTTTCAGGCCTGAACAAGAGTATTAATAACAGAATCTGAGAACCCTCGCTTTGATAAGATCAAGCGTTCAATCTCCAAGCAGTCAGCTGGAGTGGGTCGAACGGACCTAGAACAAGAAGGTCTCGTCTCAAAGGTAGCTTCCATGGTGGAGCCGATGACATATTCACCAGATCTGCATACCAAGTCCTGCGTGGCCACGCAGGAGCTATCAAAATCACCGACGCCCTCTCCTGATTGATCCTGGCTACCAGCCTGGGGATGAGAGGAAACGGCGGGAACACATAAGCTAGTTTGAAGGTCCAAGGTGCTACTAGTGCATCCACTAGAGCCGCCTTGGGATCCCTGGATCTGTACCCGTAGTAAGGAACTCTGAAGTTCTGACGAGAGGCCATCAGATCCATGTCTGGAATGCCCCACGGTTGAGTGACTTGGGCAAAGATTTCCGGATGGAGTTCCCACTCCCCCGGATGCAATGTCTGACGACTCAGAAAATCCGCTTCCCAATTTTCCACTCCTGGGATGTGGATAGCAGACAGGTGGCAGGAGTGAGACTCCGCCCATAGAATGATTTTGGTCACTTCTTCCATCGCTAGGGAACTCCTTGTTCCCCCCTGATGGTTGATGTATGAACTTGGCCCTCGCTAGCTGAGGCCAAGCTTTGAGAGCATTGAATATCGCTCTCAGTTCCAGAATATTTATCGGTAGAAGAGATTCTACCCGAGACCAAAGACCCTGAGCTTTCAGGGATCCCCAGACCGCGCCCCAGCCCATCAGACTGGCGTCGGTCGTGACAAGGACCCACTCTGGTCTGCGGAAGGTCATCCCTTGTGACAGGTTGTCCAGGGACAGCCACCAACGGAATGAGTCTCTGGTCCTCTGATTTACTTGTATCTTCGGAGACAAGTCTGTATAAACCCCATTCCACTGACTGAGCATGAACAGTTGTAATGGTCTTAGATGAATGCGCACAAAAGGAACTATGTCCATTGCCGCAACCATCAAACCTATCACTTCCATGCACTGCGCTATGGAAGGAAGAGGAACGGAATGAAGTATCCGACAAGAGTCTAGAAGTTTTGTTTTTCTGGCTTCTGTCAGAAAAATCCTCATTTCTAAGGAGTCTATTATAGTTCCCAAGAAGGGAACCCTCGTTGACGGAGATAGAGAACTCTTTTCCACGTTCACTTTCCATCCGTGAGATCTGAGAAAGGCCAGGACAATGTCCGTGTGAGCCTTTACTTGAGGAAGGGACGACGCTCGAATCAGAATGTCGTCCAAGTAAGGTACTACAGCAATGCCCCTTGGTCTTAGCTGCTTGTCCAGGAATTCAAACCTTAGGAACCGATGATGTTCCTTGTGGATAGGAATATGTAGATACGCATCCTTGAAATCCACCTTGGTCATGAATTGACCTTCCTGGATGAAAGGAAGGAGTGTTCGAATGGTTTCCATCTTGAACGATGGAACCTTGAGAAACTTGTTCAAGATCTTGAGATCTAAGATTGGTCTGAACGTTCCCTCTTTTTTGGGAACTATGAACAGATTGGAGTAGGACCCCATCCCTTGTTCTCCTAATGGAACAGGATGAATCACTCCCATTTTTAGCAGGTCTTCTACCCAATGTAAGAATGCCTGTCTTCTTATGTGATCTGAAGACAACTGAGACCTGTGGAACCTCCCCCTTGGAGGAAGCCCCTTGAACTCCAGAGAATAACCTTGGGAGACTATTTCTAGCGCCCAAGGATCCAGAACATCTCTTGCCCCAGCCTGAGCGAAGAGAGAGAGTCTGCCCCCCACCAGATCCGGTCCCGGATCGGGGGCCCGCATTTCATGCTGTCTTGGTAGCAGTGGCAGGTTTCCTGGCCTGCTCTCTTTTGTTCCAGCCTTGCATAGGTCTCCAGGCTGGATTGGCTTGAGAAGTATTACCTTCCTGCTTAAAGGACATAGCCCTTGGGGCTGATCCGTTTCTGCGAAAGGGACGAAACTTAGGTTTATTTTTGGTCTTGAAAAGACCTATCCTGAGGAAGGGCGTGGCCCTTGCCCCCAGTGATATCAGAGATAATCTCTTTCAAGTCAGGGCCAAAGAGTGTTTTCCCCTTGAAAGGAATGTCAAGCAATTTGTTCTTGGAAGACGCATCCGCTGCCCAAGATTTTAACCAAAGCGCTCTGCGCGCCACAATAGCAAACCCAGAATTTTATCGCCGCTAACCTAGCCTATTGCCAGGTGGCGTCTAGGGTGAAAGAATTAGCCAATTTAAGAGCACGAATTCTGTCCATAATCTCCTCATAAGAAGAAGAATTACTAATAATCGCCTTTCCTAGCTCATCAAACTAGAAACACGCGGCTGCAGTGACAGGGACAATGCATGCAATTGGTTGTAGAAGGGAACCTTGCTGAACAAACATCTTTAGCAGACCTTCTAATTTTTTATCCATAGGATCTTGGAAAGCACAACTATCTTCTATGGGTATAGTGGCGCGCTTGTGTAGAGTAGAAACCGCCCCCTCGACCTTGGGGACTGTCTGCCATCAGTCCTTTCTGGGGTCGACTATAGGAAAACAATTTTATAAATATGGGGGGAGGTACTAAAGGTATACCGGGCCTGTCCCATTCTTCACTAACAATGTACGCCACCCGCTTGGATATAGGAAAAGCTTCGGGGGGCCCCGGGGCCTCTAAGAACTTTTCCATTTTACATAGTGGTTCTGGAATGACCAGATAATCACAATCATCCAAATTGGATAACACCTCCTTAAGCAGAGCGCGGAGATGTTCCAACTTAAATTTAAAAGTAATCACATCAGGTTCAGCTTATTGAGAAATGTTTCCTGAATCTGAAATTTCTCCCTCAGACAAAACCTCCCTGGCCCCCTCAGACTGGTGTAGGGGCCCTTCAGAAACCATATCATCAGCGTTCTCATGCTCTACAGAATTTTCTAAAACAGAGCAGTCGCGCTTTCACTGATAAGTGGGCATATTGGCTAAAATGTTTTTGATAGAATTATCCATTACAGCCGTTAAATGTTGCATAGTAAGGAGTATTGGCGCACTAGATGTACTAGGGGCCTCCTGTATGGGCAAGACTGGTGTAGACGAAGGAGGGGATGATGCAGTACCATGCTTACTCCCCTCACTTGAGGAATCATCTTGGGCATCATTTTTACTAAAAAAAATTTTATGACATAAAATACATATAGTTAAATGAGAAGGAACCTTGGTTTCCCCACAGTCAGAACACAATCTATCTGGTAGTTCAGACATTGTAAACAGGCATAAACTTGATAACAAAGCACAAAAAACGTTTTAAAATAAAACCGTTACTGTCACTTTAAATTTTAAACTAAACACACTTTATTACTGCAATTGCGAAAAAGTATGAAGGAATTGTTCAAAATTCACCAAAATTTCACCACAGTGTCTTAAAGCCTTAAAAGTATTGCACACCAAATTTGGAAGCTTTAACCCTTAAAATAACGGAACCGGAGCCGTTTTTATATTTAACCCCTTTACAGTCCCTGGAATCTGCTTTGCTGAGACCCAACCAAGCCCAAAGGGGAATACGATACCAAATGATGCCTTCAGAAAGACTTTTCTGTGTATCAGAGCTCCACACACATGCAGCTGCATGCCATGCTGTCCTCAAAAACAAGTGCGCCATACCGGCGCCAGATCAAAATACCCAGAATAAATGATTCCTCAAGGCTAAATATGTGTTAATAATGAATCGATTTAGCCCAAAAAGAGTCTACAGTCTTAATAAGCCCTTGTGAAGCCCTTATTTACTATCTTAATAAACATGGCTTACCGGATCCCATAGGGAAAATGACAGCTTCCAGCATTACATCGTCTTGTTAGAATGTGTCATACCTCAAGCAGTAAGAGACTGCACACTGTTCCCCCAACTGAAGTTAATTGCTCTCAACAGTCCTGTGTGGAACAGCCATGGATTTTAGTTACGGTGCTAAAATCATTTTCCTCATACAAACAGAAATCTTCATCTCTTTTCTGTTTCTGAGTAAATAGTACATACCAGCACTATTTTAAAATAACAAACTCTTGATTGAATAATAAAAACTACAGTTAAACACTAAAAAACTCTAAGCCATCTCCGTGGAGATGTTGCCTGTACAACGGCAAAGAGAATGACTGGGGTAGGCGGAGCCTAG
Source organism: Bombina bombina (assembly GCF_027579735.1). Taxonomy (NCBI): domain Eukaryota; kingdom Metazoa; phylum Chordata; class Amphibia; order Anura; family Bombinatoridae; genus Bombina; species Bombina bombina. Next base: position 918,208,847 of record NC_069499.1, read on the forward strand.
GAGGGATCATGTGACCAGCTTTGCTGGGCTCTTTGCCATTTCCTGTTGGGGAGGAGAATATCCCACAAGTAAGGATGACGCCGTGGACCGGACACACCTATGTTGGAGAAATATAGCCAATATTGCGTAAATGTGTGTTAGCGTGTAAGGGGCAATCCTGACAAGAACCAAAATAGAATTCAGGGGTAACCTTATCTAAACGCACAATCCTAGCATAACTGTACCAGGGTCACAAAGGGGGCCCAATCAAGTAGAGGTACCGGGTGCTAACAAATTCTTAACCGAACCAAACTCTGTATTAGCGATAAACCGCCATACTCAGCTGTAGTGAAAACAGCGTAGAGCGGCAGTCAGGGAATATTATCATAAGTAATTTATAAAGACAGAGTACCGAAGATTCACACAAAAGTATAACTAATAGGCACTGTTACATATAAGCAATAGTTACTATTATGAGTATTGAGTGAAAACCGAACTCAGAGGTGAACTATATCGATAATCATAAAAATCTGAGTCCTCAACAAAGAAACAGATTTAAAGTGGTGTACAATTGTGACATTATAATTACACTTCAGAATTATAGAATATGTGCGATATAAGAGTAAAAACAAATAATAAAGCTTCTACTACAAAGATAATTAATGCCTGAATTTCGAGCAAAAATATAGAATCAGACTGTGGCAACACTGTGCACTTAAAGTAACACTGCAGTACCGTACCATAGGTGTGATATACAACCAACATAACAATTTAGATTATATGGACATAGAATCTGTATGCCCACCCGGGAACATACTCAAGATAAAGAATTAAAGCATTTTTGAGAGAGAGAAATCTCAGGTGGAAGCTGAAACTATAAATAAAAATAGTCCCCGAGTGCCTAACAAGGAAGGAGACTGTGAGATAGATATACAATAAGCCCACCATTGATAATAAACAGGAGATATATATAGAAAGAAAGACTGTGAACAGTAGGTCTGAGACAAAATTATTAGCCAAAATCCGGGCATATTGGTGTCTTTATTGAATCAAGTGTGCACAAAAAATACATGTAATAGAAATAAGGGATTATTCTATTTACAAGGAAAAAAACAGATTTAGTGTATATGCTTGCATAATTTATGTAAAATAGGAGTGGAACTTATAAAAATAATTCTGCATACAAGAGATACCCAAATATTGGCATATATACACTTGTATAATAAAGCAGAATAGATTTCAAATTATATAACCACTACCAAGATCCACACATAAATGTGAATAAAACCTGATAACCCCTGCCATCACTCAGGCTTAAGCCCATCCAACTTCACGCTAATACAAGCCTCGGAAAATATAAGAGGCAGCTAAATACAACAGACACCCATTACAAGGTTTTGAGCAACCTGATTTGAGTAATATAACAAAGTACCGACTGATCTAACAAAATTATACATAAAAATATCAAAGACAGCCGGTTACTTGAATAATTCAATAGCAACCAGAAATATTTGATACTAGCTATTCAGAGATAGAGATATTTTAATTTGTTTGTGTTCACCCATTCTTTTTAAAGTGGAAAATAAAAGTTAAATTTTAAAAAGGTACTAGTGGCTCTACCCCAGTCTGGGCACAGAGTGCTACACAGCATTTCTTTCCTGGGAAAACATCCCAATTTTTCTGCAAGTTCAGTATCAGATGCTAGCACCACTCCTCAAAAGGAATATAGAATAAAGATACTACAATTAAATACAGTATCTTAAAATAATTGAAACCAGTGAGGAGCTTGCCTATATAGTGCCCTTGTTATCCTTGTGTGTCAAATGAGCTTGCATTCTATTGGCTGATCGGAACAGCCAATAGAATGCAAGCTCAATCTGATTGGCTGATCGGATCAGCCAATCGGATTGAACTTGATTCTGATTGGCTGATTCCATCAGCCAATCAGAATTTTCCTACCTTAATTCCGATTGGCTGATAGAATCCTATCAGCCAATCGGAATTCGAGGGACGCCATCTTGGATGACGTCCCTTAAAGGAACCGTCATTCTTCAGTTGGACGTCGTCGGAAGAAGATGGGTCCGCGCTGAAGGTCTTCACGATGGAGCCGGCCCTCATCGGATGAAGATAGAAGATGCCGCTTGGAAGAAGATCTACTCTTCTTCCCGGATAGGATGAAGACTTTGGACCCTCTTCTGGACTTCTTCAGCCGTCGGATGATGGATGTCTAGCCCCCGCTTGGGCTTGGATGAAGATTTTGGAGCCAGGACGGATCGGTGATACCCGGTGAGGTGAAGATAAGGTAGGAAGATCTTCAGGGGCTTAGTGTTAGGTTTATTTAACGGGGGTTTGGGTTAGATTAGGGGTATGTGGGTGGTGGGTTGTAATGTTGGGGGGGGGTATTGTATGTGTTTTTTTTACAGGCAAAAGAGCTGAATTTCTTGGGGCATGCCCCGCAAAGGGCCCTGTTCAGGGCTGGTAAGGTAAAAGAGCTTTGAACTTTTGTAATTTAGAATAGGGCAGGGCATTTTTTTATTTTGGGGGGCTTTGTTATTTTATTAGGGGGCTTAGAGTAGGTGTAATTAGTTTAAAATTGTTGTAATATTTTTCTAATGTTTGTAAATATTTTTTTATTTTTTGTAACTTAGTTCTTTTTTATTTTTTGTACTTTAGTTAGTTTATTTAATTGTATTTTTTGTATATATTGTATTTAATTCATTTATTGATAGTGTAGTGTTAGGTTTAATTGTAGATAATTGTAGGTATTGTATTTAATTAATTTATTGATAGTCTAGTGTTAGGTTTAATTGTAACTTAGGTTAGGATTTATTTTACAGGTAATTTTGTAATTATTTTAACTATTTTAGCTATTAAATAGTTCTTAACTATTTAATAGCTATTGTACCTGGTTAAAATAAATACAAAGTTACCTGTAAAATAAATATAAATCCTAAAATAGCTATAATATAATTATAATTTATATTGTAGCTATATTAGGATTTATTTTACAGGTAAGTATTTAGCTTTAAATAGGAATAATTTATTTAATAAGAGTTAATTAATTTCGTTAGATTTAAATTATATTTAACTTAGGGTGGTGTTAGTGTTAGGGTTAGACTTAGCTTTAGGGGTTAATACATTTATTAGAATAGCGGTGAGCTCCAGTCGGCAGATTAGGGGTTAATGTTTGAAGTTAGGTGTCGGCGATGTTAGGGAGGGCAGATTAGGGGTTAATACTATTTATTATAGGGTTAGTGAGGCGGATTAGGGGTTAATAACTTTATTATAATAGCGGTGCGGTCCGCTCGGCAGATTAGGGGTTAATAAGTGTAGGCAGGTGGAGGCGACATTGTGGGGGGCAGATTAGGGGTTAATAAATATAATATAGGGGTCGGCGATGTTAGGGCAGCAGATTAGGGGTACATAGGGATAATGTAAGTAGCGGCGGTTTCCGGAGCGCAGATTAGGGGTTAATAATAATATGCAGGGGTCAGCGATAGCGGGGGCGGCAGATTAGGGGTTAATAAGTGTAAGGTTAGGGGTGTTTAGACTCGGGGTACATGTTAGAGTGTTAGGTGCAGACGTAGGAAGTGTTTCCCCATAGCAAACAATGGGACTGCGTTAGGAGCTGAACGCGGCTTTTTTGCAGGTGTTAGTTTTTTTTCAGCTCAAACAGCCCCATTGTTTTCTATGGGGGAATCGTGCACAAGCACGTTTTTGAAGCTGGCCGCGTCCGTAAGCAACTCTGGTATCGAGAGTTGCAGTGGCGTTAAATATGCCTGTACGCTCCCTTTTTGGAGCCTAACGCAGCCATTCTGTGAACTCTCAATACCAGAGGTATTTAAAAGGTGCGGCCAGAAAAAAGCCAGCGTTAGCTACGCGGTTCGTTACCGACAAAACTCTAAATCTAGGCCTAAGTTTGCAATACTGATTGTTGAAATATATTGTCACACTATGCACAGACTAATCTGGGGTCAATCTACCTATTTATGCAAGTACATTTTTTGTGTAGACTGTCCCTTTAAAAACGGACTTTGTCGTTTAAAAAAAAAAAACAAAAAAAACACACACCCATAAACCAACTATTTCTTGCACTTATGTACAGGTCCCTCTTCACAGTAAATCAGAAGCAGATGAACTTATCCGTTAATAAGGATTAGTAGGAAGTACAAAAACAAATACTGCATTATTAGTTTCAATCAAAATTTAAAAAGATATGAATGTTAAAATTAAACTTTCATGGTCCAGACAGAGCATACAAAAGGGTTAAACACAGTTATACGGAAGCAACAGAGTAATAATAAAATGCTCTCACATATCAGAGCATTTTCTTTTTGAATTTTATGTGCATGTAAACAGTTTTTACTTAACATTTTTTTCTGGAAGAAAATAATTTTTATATTCGTAAATGCTACAAATTTTAAGTTTATCAGCAAGATATTCTCATTTTCAGGCTACAAAAATCCACTATTCCTGGCAGAAGGTTTCTTCATAGATTTTAAAAATAGCACTGTTTCTCCGGAAAAGATAAGCTCCGCAAGCAAACCTTGGAACAGTGTTGACAGGATACAGCAAGTCAGGTGCAAGCACATGTCCAGCTTGTGACCATATGTAAACTCCCAAAGAGTATTTACCCTTGTCTACTGTAAATCTCAAGTCTTCATATTCATGGGTTCTTGTCAGTTGTTTGCTCTTATAATAGTTAAATGGACAGTAAAACACCCTGTAATAATAAGAAATTTCTGTTGTGTTGCTATAAAATTATATATATCAGCCAAGTCTTAAAGTGATTGTAAAGTTTAAAGGGACAGTCAACACCAGAAATGTTGTTGTTTTAAAAAGGTAGATAATCCCTTAATTACCCATTCCCCAGTTTTGCACAACCAACACAGTTATAATAATACACGTTTTACCTCTGTAATTACCTTGTATCTAAGCCTCTGCAGACTGCCCCCTTATTTTCGTTCTTTTGACTGGCTAAAATGCAAGTCTATCAGTGCTCAGTTCAATCCACAGTAAATTCACGTGCATGAGCTCAATGTTATCTATACGAAACACGTGAACTAATGCCCTCTAGTGGTGAAAAAAACTATCAAAATGCATTTAGATAGAGGCGGCATCCAAGGTCTAAGAAATTAGCATATGAACCTCCTAGGTTTAGCTTTCAACTAAGAATACCAAGAGAACAAAGCAAAATTGGTGCTAAAAGTAAATTGGAAAGTTGTTAAAAATTACATGCTCTATCTGAATCATGAAAGTTTTTTTTGGACTTGACTGTACCTTTAATGGAAAGAAAGCCCAGTATAAAAAATACTCTTAAAAAACAGGGGCACTTTAATTCATTACACTTTACAAACATGCTTTTTTTTTTTTTTTTTTTTAAACATACCTTTTTATTACGATAAACAGACCGCTGATCCTCCACCCACTTCTTCTGTATTTTGCATATGGATGACAAATGTGGCTTCCTCCTATTGTTGCGTGCCCCATGAGCTGGACGCCAATGGGGGCATGCAACGATTAGAGGAAGCCGGATTCGTCATTGAGCTGCAAAATACATAAGGAGATGCGGGCAGAGAATCGGCGATCTGTTTATCGTAACAAAAAGATATCTATAAAAAAAAAAAGGAAGCATGTTTGTAACGTTTAATGAATTAAAGTTCCCTTATTTTTAAGAGTATTTTTTTTTATATTGGGCTTTAATTTCTTAAAGTTTACAATCACTTTAAGTTTTATAAAACACTACTGCAATTATTTTTCGATTGCCAAACTCCACCCACCCTTAGTCACCCTTATTGCTAATCGTCATATTATTAATCATCAAAAATAAGGGTGACTTTAATTCATCGTTTTGTTATTTATTATTTCTAAATGCATAAATTTACTTTGATATACGTTTATTCTGTGCCTCGATTAATCCGCCTGCCATTTTGTCCCAATTTTGCCTTTTGATTGACAACAGGGATTTCAAATCAATGTCCCCCCCCCCAGGGGGTTCAACTCCTTTTTTGTAACATCATACACTTCTCTTGCGCATGCGCTAGGTAAAATTTTCAGCCTCAGAAGCAATGTGCGTCCATGCGACGCACATGCTCTATATGATTTATTTAGAGCTTACGGAAGATTGAGTGCAGCCGACGGAAACGCTTGCTCAGAGTAAGATTATGCTTTTCAAACACATGCGCGGATTTTGTCGATTATAACGCATGTGCGCTGTAAATTACTCACGGGTACGCACTTTACAGATACGTACAGAGCGGGTGAGACCACTCTATACAACGTCACTATGTTCAGATACAGGAAGTCGCAAGTAGGAGGAGTTCGGGTGCGAATGGATCAATTCTTGGTAAATAAAGTATAACCAAGCTATTGATTTATTATAAAAAATTTAAAAAAAATTGCGGTTTAGGTTGTTATATGTTGATAAATCATTACCCAAAGTAAAGGCTGCTAAAATTAACATTCACTTTAAGTCCACACACAACAAGGATAGCAATAGTCATAAAGTTAAAAAATGAATTGTTTTTAAGTTATCTGATAAGACTAATATGTAGCAGAAATTGCTCAAATTTCAGAGCTAAATTACACAAAAATGGGCATAATAAATAATAAATTAGATTGCAGTGTTTTATTTTGCATAACTAAACATTTTTTATAAAACCCTCAAGGTGTCCCTTTAAGAGTGACAGCAGCACAACATAAATTCAATCAGGCTTTAGTGTATAAAAATGTGATGAAATTGTTATCTACTTTATATTACAGGCTAGAGAGAAACAGAGGAAGAGGCAGTCTACCTGGAATAACCCAGGACTGTGTGACATTTAGCACCACAGGTTGGAATCTGGGATATCCAGTTCTCCGGGAATCAGAATTCCTTTGCAGCAGATGTATATAGCTGGGCAGATTTACAGAAGTTGTATTATCTCAGGACAGGAATTTTCAAGTCATCTTGCAAGAATTCACTGAGTAAAAGCAACAAGCGCTACCAGGCTCCTAAACACATTGCTACTCGCTATATTAGTACATACAGTAGGCAGCAGCAGCTCCAGTATTCAGTCCCTCCAAAATCCACATCTACCTTAAAAAGGGACAGTAAAATATTGATGATTGTAATATGAAATGTGCTGTGAAAAACACGTTGCAATATACTCTCATTATGTATTTTGCCACCTTTATTGTTTTCCCAATTCCCCTAAGTTGCTGTAAAGTAACATATTTCTTCTAGATCTTAAAGCTTGTTTTTATCTCATGTGCCCTCTTAGCATGGTTATATGTCACACAGTCTCAGACTCTTTTATATATGTGTATCTAAATGTCCTTAGCAGACGAGATTAGCTATGAGAAACCTACATTAACGATATGGTGGCACCAATTAATTTATATAAACTACAACTTCACAATTGTTTTCCCCCCACTATTTTAAAAAGGTTTAAAGGTAAAAAATGAAATGTGCATTGGTGCATTTCAATTTGAAATATAAAGATTTTTGCAATATACTTTCATAAAATGCTTCTAGTAAAAGTTATTACTGTTTTTTCTGCAGCATACGCACATATCCTGTGAAAGTCCGTGCGCCAGTATTTAAACACCTTGTGTGCTCAGAGAGCTGCTGGTGGTGTGTATTGCTTCTAAATACAGAATGTGGCATACAAGCCACTGCTGGCTCTCTGAGAAGATGTGGTGTCTGAATACAGGTGCACAGGCCAACACAGCATATGTGTGTATGCCACTGAAAAACAGTAATTACTTTTACTAGAAGCCTTTTTGAAATGAAAATATATTGCAAGAATGCTTATATTTTAAATTGAAATTCATTCATGCACATTCCATTGTTTTACCTTTCTATACCTATATTAACCCTTTAACGACCAAGGACGTACCAAGTACATCCTACAAAAAATGGTTGTTAATGACCAAGGACGTGCCTGGTACGTCCTCAGGGGTTTCAAGCGCTGGAAGCGATTGTGATCGCTTCCATGCGCTTTCAGGGTATTGCAGCGATGCCTCGATATTAAGGCATCGTGCAATACCCTTTGCTAAGCAACCGATGCAGAGAGGGTCACTCCTCCAGCCTATAGCTGGAGGAGGGCGGAAAGGTGGGCAGGACCACTACACCACGGCAGTGAGTGGGAAGGAGGGAAGAGGGGGAAGGAATAGAGGGGGATCCATGTCTGGAAAGGGATCTGGGAGGGGGGTTTGCTAATGAGGGAGGGCTGCTACACTACGGAAAAAAAGTTTGTTTCGTTTTTTAAATACAATAATTTAAAGCAAATTCTTTTTGCCAGTACTTAAGATGGGGGTGACCTTTGGGGGGTGGGATGTGTCAGGTGGGAGGCTGATCGCTACACTAAAGCTAAAATGAACCCTACAAGCTACCTCATTAACCCCTTCACTGCTGGGCATAATAAAAGTGTGGTGCGCAGCGGCATTTAGCAGCCTTCTAATTACCAAAAAGCAATGACAAAGCCATATATGTCTGCTATTTCTGAACAAAGGGGATCCCAGAGAAGCATTTACAACCATTTGTGCCATAATAGCACAAGCTGTTTGTAAATAATTTCAGTGAGAAAACTAAAGTATATATACACACACATACATATATATATATATACATATATATATATATATATATATATATACACACACACACACACACACATATATATAAAATATACACACACATATATATATATATATATATATATATATATATATATATATATATATATATATATATATATATATATATATATATATATATATATATATATATATATATATATATATACATACATACATGTACACACACAAGAAGGGTTATTCAGGGATTCCTGACAGATATTAGTGTAAGTATCGTTAATTTTGAAAAAAAAAAATGGTTTGGAAATAGCAAAGTGCTACTTGTACTTATTGCCCTATAACTTGCAAAAAAAGCAAAGAACATGTAAACATTGGGTATTTCTAAACTCAGGACAAAATTTATAAACTATTTAACATGGGTGTTTTTTGGTGGTTGTAGATGTGTAACAGATTTTGGGGGTCAAAGTTAGAAAAAGTGTGTTTTTTTCCAATTATTTATCATATTTTATTAAAAAAAAATAATTATAGTAAATGATATGATAGGATGAAAATAATGGTATCTTTAGAAAGTCCATTTAATGGCGAGAAAAACGGCATATAATATGTGTAGGTACAGTAAATGAGTAAGAGGAAAATTACAGCTAAACACAAAGCAGAAATGTAAAAATAGCCCTGGTCCCCAACGGTAAGAAATCTGAAAAATGGTCTGGTCACTAAGGGGTTAATTAACATAATTAAAAATAATAATCTGCATATTATTCTCAGACAAAGCTTTGCTTTGAATACATTATATCTAGCATTTATTTAGTGCTTAATGTTCTTTTTAAAGGGACAGTAAGCTCAAGAGTTAACATCTCATAGAATGCTGGATCATGCATAGAAAATAAACAAAAAAAATATTCATTATTTTGTCAGCTTTTCCTGTAAAATTGGTTTCCTCTTAATGTGTTTCCGAGCGACTTGTTATTCCAGCGCCAGAGTATAAAACGTATGAAAATATTATTCTTTGCCTTTATTTTTGTATATGAAATAACTGACTCTGTTTATTGGCACCACAGCCCATTCTAATGGGCAGAGTTTGCAGGGAAATCAGATCTTATCATCACTTTCTATACACATGCTTCCTATTTTATCTCTGTATGTATACCAAAACCCAGTGCAATTGAACAGTTGAAAATTAACATTTTATTACTTATTCTTTCAAAAAATATTTAGCTATGCAGTGATACAAATTTTTTATATATTTTTATTGTTTATTTTGACCCCTTTCATGTAATTTAGCTCTTTAAAAAAATAAAGCAATTTCTAATTCTAAGAACTGGGAATTTATCGTGCCGACTTCTAAAGGCTCAACCTGCTATATATTTTAATCCAATCGGTTTATCAGATAACTTCAAAACCATTCACTTTTTACTAATTTTATGACTAGCCTTGTTGCCTGTGGACTAAAGCCCAGATTGGCTCTTTCAAATAAAGCAAATGGTGGATGGAATTTGGCTAATGGATGGAAACCATTTGGCTAAATGGTGGATGGAATTTAAAAAAAACTTGCAGTAATAAGGATGTTAGTTTGTTTTAAAAACATTAAGACTTGACTGATATGTTATTCTATAGCAACACAACAGAAAAGCCTTGTAATTACAAGGTGTTTACTTAATGTCCCTTTAAAGAGTAGAACATTTTACTGAACACTGTCCCTTTAACATTCAGTTATACCAACAAGAATGGAAAGAGTTAATTTCCACTGAACCTCTACACTGACATATTCCTGATTAACAAGTTGAATTTGTTTAAACAAGAAAAGATAAGATCTGAGAGAGAGACTACATGAAGGGAGAAAGGATCTGTTATGGTTTAATATTTAACATCTACTGATAGAGGCTGTTGCGGTTATTTATTTTGCATTTGTGGCGAATAAATGTAGAAGGTTTACAGATGGTCTAAAACGGCACAGTAGGAAATAGACAAGATTTGTATACGTCAGTAAGTTAAACCAAGGTTCACTGAGCAACAGTTGTACATTAATAAAACAGTAGAAAGAGATTTATCTCTTGTAATACAAGTTATTAAGACTGCAGAGCACAGAAAATAAGGTCATTACTTATTATTTTGTAAAGCATAAATATAAGTGTATACACCATTAGAACCAGGGAACCACCTCTCCTAAAAGATTTACTTTTCAAACAGCAAACGTCTTTATTTCCCATATTTGTATGTATAGTCCTCATTAGTGTATGTCCTTTTAGCATTATTGATATTATGGGGCATATGTATCAAGCTCTGAATGGAGCTTGATGCCCCGTGTTTCTGGCGAGCCTACAGGCTCACCAGAAACAGCAGTTATGAAGCAGCGGTCACAAAGACCGCTGCTCCATAACCTGTCCACCTGCTCTGAGCAGGCGGACAGACATTGCCGCAAATCAACCCGATCTAGTACGATCGGGTTGATTGACAGCCCCCTGCTGGCGGCCGATTGGCCGCGAGTCAGCAGGGGGTTGCACCAGCAGCTCTTGTGAGCTGCTGGTGCAATGCTGAATAGAGCGTATTGCTTGCCGTATTCAGCGAAGTCTGGCGGACCTGATCCGCACTGTCGGATCAGGTCCGCCAGACTTTGATAACTAGAGGCCTATGTGTTTAACCCCAATGTGGAGGGTAAACGCATGCTCTTGAAGGAGATGCAAACACTGCAGATCCTGAGCAGAACACTGCTGGTAAGTGGTGGCTACCGTGTATAACTGCTGCTCTTGACTGGCTGATCTGCTGGCTCTGCAGCTTGTAAACATGGCTTTACCTATGTGTTTACTGCTTTTGTAGGATTAAACACAGAGGTCTACATTTATCATGGTGTCTGTGGACAAGTTTCCCAGTCAGGGAATCTGTCTGCACTCCTTTGGGGACCCGAATTTAACATTTCACAAGCAAACACTTGCCGAGCTCTGTCCACTGCTCTCATGTAACTAATTGTGCAATAGCAGGGTTTGTCAGTCGCCTGGGATGTTGAGGGGCATAGGCTCACATGAGCAAGCCTGCACTAAAATAGCCCCAAAGCTGCTTATGCAGCTTCACAAATGGTGCACACGGTAAGCATGAGTCTGTAAAGCAAAGCTGATCTGTTCTTAACAAATAAGAGCAATATCAAGGTCCTTTAAAGGGACAGTCTACAATAAAAATTGTATTCTCTAAAAAGATAGATAATGCCTTTACTACCCATTCCCCAGCTTTGCACAACCAACATTGATATAATAATATACTTTATAACATTTAAACCTCTACATTGCTGCCTGTTTCTAAGCTACTACAGACAGCCTCTTATCACATGCTTTTGTATATGGTTTCACAACAGGAGACCGTTAGTTCATGTGGGCCATATAGATAACATTGGGTTCATGCACGAGGAGTTATTTAAGATTTAGCACAACACAGTACTAGCAAGTCAATAGATAATAAATAAAAAGTCATGTGATCAGGGGCTGTCAGTAGATGCTTAGGTATAAGGTAATCACAGAGGTAAAAAGTATATTAATATAACTTGTGTTGGTTATGCAAAACTGGGAAATGGGTAATAAAGGGACTATCTATCTTTTTAAAACAGTAACAATTCTAGTGTAGACCGTCCCTTTAACGATCAATCTGTCAACCCCTATTGTGAATAATTTCATATTTGTATCTGCTTGAACAAAGCATAACAGAAGTGATTTAGATAATCACTAAAGCTGCTGTCTAATCACAAGGAGATAAGAAGATATAAGATTGTAAAACTATAAAAGCAGGCACTAATCTGTTTAATTGTTGTTATTATTAACTTCATTGTGAACTCTTACTTAGCCTAAAAGGGATATTATACACTAGATTTTTCTTTGCATAAATGTTTTGTAGATGATCAATTTATATAGCCCATACAGCATTTTTTTGCAAAAATGTATAGTTTTGCTTATTTTTAGATACATTTGTGCTGATTTTTAGACTTCAAAACAAGCCTCAAAGTTTTAGAAGTAGACTGTTGTCTATCTACTCCAGCTTGCTCCTGTTTGTGTAAAAGGTCTTTTCATATACAGGGGAGGGGGGTCTGCTCTTTTCTGCTTTCCAGCCCATTTCAGTTGGTGTCCCAGCCAAATCTTTACACCAGTGTAAAACTGGGAGCTTCTAAGTAAGTTTTTAAAAAGTTTTATACTGGATTTTTAAATCAGTATCTGAGCATATTCTTCTTTACATTACATGCAGTTATATAAAAATTGGTTTATACTGTCCCTTTAACAATGATTTTCGTTTCAGTTTTTGCCCCCCAAAATAATAATAATTAAAAAATGTGTTTTAACTTTGATTATAATAATTTTCTAATGATCTAATAGTATTTTTTTTGTTATTATTTGTCTGTTCCAAGTTTGCTGACCATAATAAAAAAAACTTACAATAGAAACAATAGAAGACAGACTTTTGCTTATATCAAATACATGTTTTGTTATTAAAGCATTTCAAACTGTCACTTGCATAGGACTGTAAAATTGTTTTTCGCTGAATGTGTTCTCCATGACTTGTTATACCAGTGGCATTGTATAAAATGTATGTGAAATTGCTCATTTATGCTTCTTTTTGCAAAAGAAATAGCTGGATTTGCTCTTTGAAACTACAGCCCATCCGATTAGGCAAAGCTTGCAGAAAGATGAGATCTTGTTATCTTTCTAACTCAAATGCTTCCCTTTCTTATCTCGGTCTCTGTAAAATACTTAGAAAGTCATCAGAACGCTTCTTCTTAATCTAGTACGCCAACTCTAAAGTGACGTTTCTATATCCCCCTGGATTTCTCCTACCGGGGTGATTGAAAGTCGCGTGCAAGAAGGGGGGAGCATTGCAAAGGCAGTGGCTTGTGCAATGATAAATGCTAGCCACAATGCCAGGCTGACAGGGGCTGAGATATCCGCCTGGCCTTTAAAGGGACATTATACACTAGATTTTTCTTTGCATAAATGTTTTGTAGATTATCTATTTATATAGCCCATACAGTTGTTTTTTTTTTGTTTGTTTTTTTTAAATGTATAGTTTTGCTTATTTTTAAATAACTTTGCTCTGATTTTCAGACTCCTAACCAAGCCCCAAAGTTTTAGGAGAATACTGACAGATACCTACTCCAGCTTGCTCCTGTTTGTGTAAAGGGTCTTTTCATATGCAAAGGAAGGAGGAGGGGGGAGTGTCTGAATATTTCTCACTTTCAGTGGGTGTTCCAGTAACTTTTTAAACAGAGCTAAACTGGAAGCTTCTAAGTAAGTTTTTAAACGGTTTTATACTGGATTTTTATATCAGTATCTGTGCATATTATTCTTTATAGTAGTGTCTATTACATGCAGTTATATGAAAATTGGTGTATACTGTCCCTTTAAGTAAAACTAAGACATAGTGTTGCAGTGCAGTGACACTAGTGCATAATCCTTGATTTTACAGTAAACTGTCCCTTTAATGTTGAATTTATTTATTGGTTCGCTGACAGCAAGATTTCCTTAGAACAGAGACAAGACTTACGGATCATCCTAGAGATGATGGTATTCACTTGCTAGGAATCTGATGTTTTTAGTAAATATTTTATTTGTGTGTTAAATATCCATAAAGTTATAAGCAGCCCTGAAGGATTCTAAATTAAAGGGACATATAACCAAATATTTTTTCTCTTTCATGATTCAGATAAAGAAGGTGATTTTAAACAACTTTCAATTTACTCCTAATATCTATTTTACTTAGTTCTCTTGATATCATTTGTTGAATAGGATACGTAGGTAGGTTTAGGAGCTGCAGATTGGTGGCACTGGCTGCACATATATGCCTCATCTTATCGACTCAACCAATGTATTAACTTGCTCCAAGTAATGCATTGTTGCTTTTTAAACAAAGGATAACAAGACAGTGAAGCAAATTAGATAATAGAAGTAAACTGGAAAGTTGTTTAAAATTGTATTATCTATCTAATGAAGAAAAAAAATTGGGTTTCATGTCTCTAATAATCTGTGGCTCGCATGTGTTGGAAGTTGGCCAGATTGTGAGTACAGCAGCACTGGTTTAGAAAAGCTTCTCTATTTGGCCAAAAATATATGGACACCTGACCACCACACCTTTATAAAAACTTATTGAACATCCTTTTACAAAACCATTGGTATTAATATGGAGTTTCCCCCCCCCCCCCCTTAGCAGGTATAACAGCAACTCTTCTGATGTTGGTTGACAAGGTCTGACAATCTGCATTCCAATTCATCCCAAAGGCGTTCCATGTCTTCATGGACCTTGCTTTGTGTACTAGGGCGCAGTCATGCTGGAACAAGAAAGGGCCTTCCTCAAACTGTTGCCACCAAGTTGGAAGCGCTCTGTTGTCTAAAATGTCTATGTATCCTACAGCATTAAGATCTCTGGAACTAAAGGGGCATAGCCCAACCCCTAAAACACAGCACCAGACCATTATCCCTACTCCACCAAACTTTACAGTAGGTCCTATGCATTCTGCTAGGTATCGTTCTCCTGGAATCCACCACACCCAGATCCTGTGATCAGACTGCCAGATGGTGAAGTGTGATTAATAACCCCGGAGAACACATTTCCACTGCTCCAGAGTCCAGTAGCGGCGTCCTTTACAGCAATCCAGACAACACTTGTATAGCACATGCTGATGTGAGGCTTGTATACAGCTGCTCAGACATGGAAACCCATCTCATGAAGCTCCCAATGCACAGTTTTTGTGCAGATGTTGCTTCCAGAGGCAGAACTCTGTAGTGACAGATGCAACAGGTAGGCAATTTTACACATTATGTGCTTCAGCTCTCAGTAGCTTTGAGTTTGAGTCGTTTACGACTTTGAGGCTTGGCTGTTGTGCTCCTAGATGCTTCCACTTCAAAATAAAAGCACTTACATTTGACTAGGACAGATGTAGTAAGGGAGAGATTTCACAAACCGACTTTGATAAAAATAACATCCTATGGCAATTCATCATTTAAAAGTTACTAATTTGTTTTACAGCCTAACGGCTAGATTACGAGTTTTGCGTTAGAAGCTATGCGGTGCTAACGAGCAGTTTTTTCTCACCGCTCACTTACATGCAGTGCTGGTATTACGAGTTTTAAAAAACCCGTCGTTAAAAGACAAAAAGTGAGCGTTGAGCAAAATTTAGCTCCAAATCTCACTTCAATACCAGTGCTGCTTAAGTCAGCGGTGAGCTGGTTATACGTGCTCGTGCACGATTTCCCCATAGCAATCAACGGGGAGAGCTGGCTGAAAAAAAGCAGCGTATAACTCACTAACGCAGCCCCATTGATTCCTATGGGGAAATAAAAGTTATGTTTACACCTAACACCCTAACATGAACCCCGAGTCTAAACACCTCCCCTAATCTTACACTTATTAACCCCTAATCTGCCGCCCCCGAGATCGCCAACACCTACATTATACTTATTAACCCCTAATCTGCCGCTCCAGACACCGCCGCCACCTACATTATACTTATGAACCCCTAATCTGCTGCCCCCAACATCGCCGACACCTACATTATATTTATTATCCCCTAATCTGCCTTTCCCAATGTCGCCGCAACCTACCTACACCTTTTTAACACCTAATCTGCCGTCCCCAAAGTCGCCGCCACTATAATAAACATATTAACCCCTAAACCTCCGCACTCTCGCCTTGCAAACATTAGTTAAATATTATTAACCCTTAATCTGCCACCCCCAACGTCGCCGCCACTATTTTAAAGTTATTAACCCATAAACCTAAGTCTAACCCTTAACCTAACACCCACTAATTTAAATATATTTTAAATAAATCTAAATAAATATTCCTATCATTAACTAAATTATTCCTATTTAAAACTAAATACTTACCTATAAAATAAACCCTAAGCTAGCTACAATATAACTAATAGTTACATTGTAGCTAGCTTAGGGTTTATTTTTATTTTACAGGCAAGTTTGTATTTATTTTAACTAGGTAGAATAGTTATTAAATAGTTATTAACTGTTTAATAACTACCTAGCTAAAATAAATACAAATTTACCTGTAAAATAAAACCTAACCTAAGTTACACTAACATCGCACTATAATTAAATAAATTAACTAAATTAAATACAATTACCTAAATTAAATTAAATTAGCTAAAGTACAAAAAAACACTAAATTACAGAAAATAATAAACAAATTACAGATATTTAAACTAATTACACCTAATATAATAGCCCTATTAAAATAAAAAAGCCCCCCAAAATAAAAAAACCCTAACCTAATCTAAACTACCAATAGCCCTTAATGGGCATTGCCCCAAAGTAATCAGCTCTTTTACCTGTAAAAAAAAATACAAACAACCCCCCCCCCCAACAGTAAAACTCACCAACCACACAAACAACCCCCCAAATAAAATACTATCTAAAAAAAACTAAGCTCCCCATTGCCCTGAAAAGGCCATTTGGATGGGCATTGCCCTTAAAAAGGGCAGTTAGATCTTTTGCCGCCCAAACCCTAACCTAAAAATAAAGCCCACCCAATACACCCTTAAAAAAAACTAACACTAACCCCCTGAAGATCGACTTACCGGGAGACGTCTTCATCCAAGCCAGGCGAAGTGGTCCTCCAGACGGGCAGAAGTCTTCATCCAGACGGCATCTTCTATCTTCATCCATCCGGCGCGGAGCGGGTCCATCTTCAAGACATCTGACACATGGCATCCTCTTCTAGCGACGACTAAAGCTGAATGAAGGTACCTTTAAGTGACGTCATCCAAGATGGCGTCCCTTAGATTCCGATTGGCTGATAGAATTCTATCAACCAATCGGAATTAAGGTAGAAAAAAATCCTATTGGCTGATGCAACTTATAGATAATGATCTTATCTGTAATTATAGCCTTCTTTCAAATTTGTGATCAGTGAGAATTCATTTTATCCAATGTTTGTAAAAAACTCCCCAGTGAGTAAAGATCTTCAATTTACAGTTTATATTTATGGAAACAATTCCCTAATCAGTATGAGAGCTCCATTACGCTTCAGTGAACCAGTTATGGTATGAAACAGTACTGTATGTATTTCTTGCTGAACAGCTCTTTAAAATCTTACCAAATCTAGCCCATTAAAGTGATGGTAAACTCTCCCCTTTATAAAATCAGATCTGGAATGTAAGCGCTATTTTAGATGGAGTTTAATTCATTGCTGTAATGAAGATGCAGTATAACTTAGTTATTAATATAGATATGAAATTCAAATACTGCATGCTCCTCCGCCCACTTCAAAAGTAAACTTTTCTGTGAGCTAACAGATTGAATTGTTGTCCAATCAGCTCTCTCCCCATATGGCACTTTTGTTGTAGCTAGAACATTGATTGGAGAGTAATTCAATCATTTAGCTGACAGGAAAATTGACTTTTGAAGTGGGTGGTGTAACGTGGGGTATTTGAATTTCATATCTATATTAATAACTAAGTTATAGCGCATCTTCATTGCACATGATGAATAAAACCCCATCTAAAATAACGCTTACATTCCAGATCTGATTTTAAAAAGGGGAGAGTTTACCATCACTTTAAGAAATACGTTGCCTCCCTAAGGATAAACTACAGCTAAACATGAAGGGAATAGGCTCCATTTATCAAGCAGATAGTTAAAGGGACAGTCAACTCAACAAAAATTATTGTTTAAAAAGATAGATAATCCCTTTATTACCCATTCTCCAGTTTTGCATAACCAACACAATTATATTAATATACTTTTTACCTCTATGATTACCTTGAATCTAAGCATCTTCTGACAGCCCCCCTGATCACATGACTTTTTTTTATTTATTATCTATTGACTTGCATTTTAGCTGTGTTGTGCAGAACCAACGGGCACAATGTTATCTATATGGCCCACATGAACTTGCAGTCTCCTATTGTGAAAAGCAAATTAAAAAGCATGTGTTTAAGAGGCTGTCTATAGTGGCTTAGAAACAGGCAGAAATATGGAGTTTTAAATGTTATAAAGTATATAAATATAACAATGTTGGTTGTGAAAAGTTGGGGAATGGGTAGTAAAGGTGTTATCTAACTTTTTAAACAATAACAATTTTAGTGTAGACTGTCTCTTTAAGAAGCAGCAGTCATGAAAGCAAGTGGATTAAAATCTCCCTGGAATAGTCTGGTCAGGAGGATTGACAGCTGCGTAAGAGCAGGGGGCAGTGTTGCACACGGAGCCACTTGTGTAATGATAAAAGGGGGCAGTGCTGGCCACTTCCCACAATCACAGAAAGATTCCTTAATTGGGACCTCTGTCCGCACAATCGTAATAGAGCCCAATATCTCAAATAAAAAAAAAAAAGTAGAACATTTATGTATCCTGACAATTTCCTGAAAATGTTTCCCTAGTTTAAGAATTAATAATTATTAGTCCACTCATTACATCATAGGCTAAAAAAACAAACAAAAATGAAAGCACTTCAGTGAAAAAATACATAATGTAACAGGAGGGAGAACAGGGGCTTGTGTTGAAAGCTCTAATACCGCTTTTAGTATACGACAGCACCGCAGTCTGCATTAGACACAGCACATATTTCCTGTTATTTCCATGTTTTCCTGGTCTTTTTGTTTGTACGCTGCTCACACAGGTGAAACATACAGGCTGGAAAACAGAGCCTTTAGCCTGCTAAACTGCCTATTAGCATCCTGTGGTAGGAAGCAGATAACAGGGTGTCCTCAGTCTCAAATGCAATCTCTGTTTTCTATAAATGTGTAGTACATACCAGAACATCCACATACTGGTGTAGATGAAATAAACACCATTAATGAAGCTAATATCTGGGGGGGGGGGGGGTGAACTTGCGACAACATCGCAATTCAAAAATTTTGAAATTCATTAAGACTTGCACAAGTTCACTCTCCATTATTATCAAAAGATCCTCGTCTATCTCGTAGCTCTTCACTTTTTGGAACATCTGTAGAACTTTGGGGTGTTATCCATGGTCTGAAGATTGGGGATGACAGTATGACACCCCGAAACGTTACTACACTTATGGAATAAATTTCAATGATTTAAGGTCCTGGCGAGTGCTTCCTATTGTTGTGATTTGATGTGTATACTTTGAATGCACCACAGGCTCTTGATAGCAAGGCAAAATGTGTGCAGAGCTCCATGGACGCTTATATATATATATTATATATACATACACACACAGACACACATGTATATGACAATTGTGTCATAGAATGTGTGTGATAAAGATTATAAAAAGAAGCATTTTACTAGAATATAAGGAACGGACAAGCTATAAACGTAATAGGTAATTAGCTACTGGGGAGGTTGGTGTTATTGGACTGTGGTGCTACTATTTTGGCTAAGGATACAAGTACCCTATAATACAGTGTGTCTCTGAAACCACAACAAACTGTAAGTATCATAGCACAACGGTCAGGTCTGAATACAAAGCATATAAATGGAAAAATGGTTAACATGCCTGGTATAAAGCTGCTTCCTCTCTGCAAAGCACCCTCTGACTCACTCTTCTGAGTCAGGCATTGTGCATCTCACAGGGTGTTTCAGTTTTAGGAATCGGACGTTCAAACAATATAGTACTGAAATTATTTCACAAGATATATCACTTCCTCTTCTCACACATGGCACACCAGGAGCTGTGCACCTCCATTGTTTCATGCCCACTGTTATTTGCTTCCAGCGGGACTGAACCCACAAACCACAGCATAATTGCAAATCCATCCTCTGCTATCCCATACTGTTCCCCATCACAATGGCACCGTGCCACCCTCCTGCATGAACTCTGCTCTATGCTACAAATACATCCTAAAGCAACCACAGCTATTTCTGTATTAACCACCTAAGTTACACACTACACTGTAATTGTGCAGCACTCTGCTATTCTAGTATCGTACCTATAAACACACAACATACATTATCAATATGCCAATGTTTGTTTAAGTACAGAATCCGGCTCCCAGAGGTTCCTGTACATTTGAATGTGTACCAAGAACTTTGTCCTGTAGTTATAATGAATGTCATCCTATTCTACATACAGCTGTATCTGGTTATTTTTTTTATCTAAGCTTAGCAAAAAAACTCCAGCACAGTATTGTCCAACTTTGTGCAAAAGGGATGTGACCATCCCGATGTAACACATGGTTATATGATGTTAATCCATTAACTGCTTAAAGACTTTTTTGCAGCAGAGCAATCAAGTAAGCAGGTATTACTGACCACGCCCACTGTGCTCCGCCCCAAGACACTTAATATGCACAAAATGTTAAATATTGTATTATTCAGAGTCATCTCTAAATTGTATGAGACAGACTGATGACAGTTCACCAAATTAGATATTTTATTTTTCTGCTGTTCAAATGTAAAGTTCAGGAAACTCGAAAACCGCAACAGGCAAATAGAGATAAGGCCATGGGTATCCATGCCAGTCAGGTATCCATGCAAAGCTCCAATCTCAGAGCAGATTTTTATAATGTGGAATATAAACCATGACAATTATACTATGGGACTTGACTCATGCAATATTAAAATAGCAAGGTGTTGGCAGTGAAATAGTATCTAATATATCATTTTCTGCTATACAAAGCACAAATTAATAGCATAATTTAACAAATGTATGTAATGATAATTTGCACAATAAAAAATGTACTTTCTTAATATTAGCCAATTTTATTTCATTTGGTGGACAGTAAAATCAAAGGGGTAGTGCCCCTGCTAAAAAGGTCCTTGGGAGGACACAATGGGGTATATTTATTATAGTGCGAGCGGACATGATACGATGTAGCGTATCATGTCTGCTGCACATTGATAAATGCCGACAGCATACGCATACAGCATTTATCATTGCACCAGCACTTCTTGTGAACTGCTGGTGCAATACCGCCCCCTGCAGATTTGCAGGCAATCGGCCATTAGCAGGGGGTGTCAATCAGCCCGATCATATTCGATTGGGTTGATTTCTGTCCGCGGCCTCAGAGCAGGCAGACAAGTTATGGAGCAGCTCGCCGGAAACAAGTGGCATCAAGCTCCATACGGGGCTTGATAAATCGGCCCGTGTGTGTGTGTATGTATATATATATATATATATATATATATATATATATATATATATATATATATATATATATAAAATCACACACTAAGAGCCTACATTAAAAAAAATAATAAAAATAAAGATACACACTGCAGCTGTGTTCTCATTCTGCATTGGAATGTATAGGTATGATTCTAACTAGCATAAGCACCTAAAACTATTTGTTCATTAAACTGTATTTCCAAGTACATTCCCACACAGAGTTTCATCATAACAGGGCCTTTGTTTCTAGATTTATCATTGTCATAGAATTGGTAGCAACCCTATGACCTGAATATAGAGCTGATAATACACATTTAAGATAATCCTGTTTGACCCCACAAACAAGTCTACTCACATGGATTCTAAAGATGTATGACATTTAATTCTAGATCCTTAGTTATTGATTTTTATGTTTTACATGTTTACATGTATAGGTCTTTTTTCCTTAAATTTGCCTTCTTGAGCAATACCGCCTCCATATTTGCCATTTCCATACAGACACATAATGGCTGAAATAAGCCACTACACATGTGAAAGTGCTCTGCTGTCAGCACATAAGTGACTTGTAAACCTAGCAACCTCCCAGACAAAGCCAGGAATCCAAATGTCACAAGAATCAAGTTGCTTCTAGATGAGAGGCGCACTCACACATTTCAGCACCTAGGCTTGTAGATAACACGTATACAACTTACTGCGTTCAATAGAACAAAACAAACCTTGTACATTTGTCCGACGTGACATCTGGGGTTTTTTTTTGTTCTGTTCTTTTTCTTTTATTTTGTTTGGGAGATTTTAGCATCAGTATTTGTTTTAGTTTTTGTTTAAGAACTTGAAATGTAGTGATTGTTGTATATTTTATTGCCAGATCTTAGAAGATGTTCTCGACAAGGCATTTTGAAAAGGATGAAATTACATTTTCTTACAGCAAAATGAAAGGGCCATTATAGTAGGAAAATGACATCCTCTAATTTGTTAAAGAATGTAATTGTAAGACTAGTTAGTGACCATAATCCTGTATGTGCTTAACCCACACAAATGAGTTAAACACACAGTAGAAGTACCACTCGGGACCCACAGAGCACTGCTGATCCTGATCGCTGATCCAATCAGCAGAACTAGTTGCATAACACAGAGGTGCAGGATCGATAGTATTAAAATGAAATGCTCTAACATATAAGATCATCTAATTTTTTGACTGAAATGTCTCTTTAAAAGAATCTATTAAAAAAATAAAAAAAACTTGTTTTTTTGGTTTGCTTTTTAAATCCAAGGGACTTAAATGAACATTGTAGAAAAAAAAAAATGACATGCACAGATTAGTTAGAGAATGTAAATTTTCCACTACTGGCTGTGGAACTCAGCGTTTAACTCCCACAAAGAAGGTTAAAAAAGTACATAAACACTTGCTCTGGAGATGCAGAGAACTGCTGTTCCCGAGCAGGAAACAGACGGTGAACCAAATAGCAATTGCATGCCCTGACAATCACTGTCTGTGTTCGGCTCATGAGCTGGCAGCATTAAAAAGGACATTACATATCTGTTTAACTCCCCCACCACCAAAGGCAGTGCAATAATGACATGCTCTAACAAATCAGAATATATATTTTTTCTACAATAATACCCCTTTAAAATGAAGGTATTATATGTAGCAGTGTTTAAAAAGGCTGTTTCAAACTTGTTTTAAATGGTAAGACTGGTGCCACTTACACGCTGCTAATCACACCCATGCACCAGGGACACACATGCAAAGTTGATAAAATATTTAAAAAAGGCTAGAGCACCTTTTGTTTTTTACATAGTTTTATGTTAAAGGGATATCAAACAGTATGAGACTGTAATAGGAAATGTTTAATTATGTGCAGTTCAAAGAACATTATATATTCATTATTTATTTTGTTTCCCTTTCCTGTAATTTAACACTAAAAATTGTTGGTTTTCTACCTTTCACTGAGTTCCTATAAAGTAATGGGTGCCGCCATGTTTGATCTTAAGTTGCCCCTTATCTGTTTCCCCTGCTGAAGACAATTAGAGATAGATAAAAAAACAGCCAATAAAAAACCATGTCCAAACAAGATGGAAGTAGATGGAAACTATAGCTTCACCACTGTAACTGCAGAGTATTGTAAGAAGCCACAAAGTGTTGCTATGCAAAACATCAATACAATAAAATGCGTGGAAAACCTTGCTCACAAAAGTCATTTTTATCCCCTTTTCACTGAGACTCTGCCGTATATGACAATGTGACAAGATTACTTACTAGATTTTACACTAGGTTTCTTGTGTTATGATGCGTGTATGGTTTACCAGCGCTTACTCATAAATATCATGATGTATGGGTGGGGTAATACCCTCCAACTGCAGATTATCTGTGATGGTTTAGTCTATGTTTTACATGTTAGTTGTATTTTATGCAGAAATAAACAGATTCCCTTTGGTAAGCAGATAAAAAATAAATATGTACTTATCACTTAACACAGATGACACTGCAATACTATAACATACAGGGTTTGTTAAACGACGCATTTCTTATGATGCATTGGCAAGTACCGTATCTGTGACAAAGGAGAGAAAGTATGGTGGCTCTATGGTGTAAAATAGACTGCTGTTTCTTACAGAAAATATGACACCTAGACATTCCTGCGTCATTAAAAAGACTAGGAGCTGCCAGGGAACTGTTGGAGGCTCATATGTTCGCCCCAGTTACTTGTTGCTCACCGCTGCAAAAACTTCTTGCTTTTGTGCCTGTCACATGCTCCCTGCAGCAGCCAAAAAGCAAATGATGTAACCTAAGGTTTCAAAATGCTTCAAATTGCCTAAACCAGCTGTTTGATTTGCAGCAATTTGAAAACCTATAGGTTACAGAATTAGTCCGTGCCTCTAGGGATCATGGGACAAGCATAAGATGATTATTATTATTTTATTTATTTGTTTACATAAAAGCAAAGGGTGTTTATTGTGCTATGAGGGGGTTAAACATATTAGTTATATGCAAGCAAATGTGCAATAATAAAATGCTTTGACATGTTACATCATTTTCTTTCTGTACATGAATTTCCATTTACATTTGTGAAGATGTCAGTGTAATATACTAAAGTTGTCCTTTTCAGCCAATGGGCAATCTTGTCCCTAGGGATGAATTGTGGAAACTTGTAGTTTGAAAACCTATTTAAAACAGCTTCAACTAGCAAAAATATTCAGGTTTAAGAAGTGTTCTTTCATATGCATGGTCAATTCAAACAAGCCCACTATATCCATCAGCTCATAATGATATTTGAGATCTTCAGTATAGTAATAATGTATCTAGCAAAAGCCTCATAAAAGGGGAAAAACATTAAAGCAATTGCAGAACTGGCGTTGACAGTAAAGTCAAAATTAAACTTTTATGAATCAGATAGAGCATGCAAATTTAAACAACTTTCCAATTTACTTGTTATCGAATTTGATTTGTTCTCTTGGTATCTGTTATTGAAGAGTAGAGTACTCTATGGTAGCAGTGTTTTGCCACATTGTATAGCAAAGCTACAAATAATGTTTCAAAACACTGATACTATAGAGTAGTAAAGACATGTGCACACTCCTGAGCTCTATCTGAATCATGGAAGTATAATTTTGACTTTACTGTCCCTTTAATATTTTGTTCTATTTTTATTTATTTTAAGCCTGTGGTAGATTATTCTAATTACCCGAGTACTGTACGTAATTCTTTAACAAGGCAGTGATCCATGAAGGCAAAATTACAGCTGGGAGTTTTTCTCTATGTTTAGTTTTAGATTATCTGCAGGTATATTTTATCAACAGTAAAATGTTCTGCAACCTTTCAAGAATAAAGCAGATTCTGTTCACAAGACAATAGCTACATTCCCAATGAGAGAGAGCGCCTGTCTTTTACTATGAAGATACTAATGGGAAACAATAGTAAAAAAAAAAAAGACATCCTGGCTAGAAATAAAGTAAACATTGAGCAGGTTCATTTTTAATAAGGCTTTCATGGCTGAGTGGTTTGTGTATAAAGGAGTTTTTATGACAAACAAAAGTTTCAAATATGTTCTGGGAGTAACTGGTTCATTGGTCCTGGAGAAAACTATTGTTTAATAAAAAAATACAGTTTCTTTTATCTTTTGGGATAACAGTTATTCAGCGGCAATGCTAGCTGGCATGCTGCCACTCCTTTGTTTGCAGAGCAGCGATCATGCTTAAATAAATATATGGAATCAAACACTTTGAAAACCAGCAACAAGTTCAAAACACTCAGAAATAAAATAAATGAGCCAGTTATTAAAAGAAATAAAGACACTAGTAAAATGTGCTTGATTTTTTTATTTCACTATTGCTTGAACATCACCATGTGTTTAAAGGGACATACATCTGCACTGCTCTATTGTTTGCATTTTGAGCCAATGACAAGAAGCATATATGTGTAGCTACCAAGCTTGCTCCCAGCAGTGCACTGCTGCTCCTGTGCCTAAATGCGTACACTTTTTAACAATGCATACCAAGAGAACAACGTAAATTTGATTGAGAGATGTAAACTGTAAAGTATCCTAAAATCACATGCTCTGTCTGAATCATGAACGTTTAATTTGGACTTTCATGTTCCTTTATTCACAGTAAAGAAGTTAAACACATATTTAAAGGGTTATTAAAAAGATTGTAATATAAAATATTTTTTTATATATATATATATATATATATATATATATATATATATATATATATATATATATATATATATATATATATATATATATATATCACTCTCACTTTCCAAACTTGATGCCAGGGTGCCAGCAGATAAATATGCACAGTAAAGGAAGGCACTCACTGGTCTTTTTCTTCAAAATAACTTTAATAATCGTGACGTTTCGGGGACACACTCCCCTTCCTCAGAGGGAAGGGGAGTGTGTCCCCGAAACGTCACGATTATTAAAGTTATTTTGAAGAAAAAGACCAGTGAGTGCCTTCCTTTACTGTGTATGTATATATATATATATATATATATATATATATATATATATATATATATATATATATATACACACACACACACACACACACACACATATACATATATACACATCTAGGTTTTCTTATCTCTTCTGCTGAGAAGTATGGACACATATAAAACAGGCAAAAAAAAAAAACTGTGTGCAAACCAGGTGGTGTGGAATATAGTAACTATCTAACACGGTTTCAGTGCAGCCTTGCTTGTCCACTTTTATTGCCCGTTTTATTTCTATCCTTAGCAGAGTGGATAAAGTAAAATCTAGGATCCAACATACAGCACCCATTACTTTATAAAAACTAAAGTAATTAATAGAAACTAAGCCTTTACACTTACGGTTTATAGTGTAGATCTTTAAACAACTAATAGCATTTAAATAAAAAAAATACATCTACATATTATTAGCAGGCTAAGGCTAATAAATGCTTTGAAATCATCAATATTTCTAACAATTATAATATCCCTTTAAAGTCAGCTGTGAATCAGTAATGTAGTGCTAAACTTAAGATGAAAATGGCCACTGATTGGCAGCCATGCACAGATACGGCCCCTGATTGGCTCAGCTGCCATGTTCACCTCCATATACAAAGTGTACAGTAGATCTAACACATTGGAGCTATTTCTTAACGCATTTTTAAATTCCATTTGGTTTTTGGTTGTTTCTTTTCTACTTTAAGAAATATGTACACATTTTTATACAAATAGTTTAGCATATTCTCTTAAATTTGCTTTTTTGAGGAAGTTTTCTTCCTCATTTTTCCTTCCTTAGCATTATAGCTTCTCCTTTGCATTGCTTCAAATTACACAAGATTGTCCCTAATATGATGTATCATGACATGAGTGGTAGCTATTTAAAGGGACAGTAAACACCTTGGTCGCCCATAAATTCACCTCGCACATCGGGGAATCACATATATACGGCGCCGGCAGTTCATAACCTGCCGTAAGTCAGATAAACTGGCGATGTCCAGAAATGTGCGTAAATACACATTTCTTGAGTCGCCAGTTTAGAAACTGCCGGTGCCCAAGAATTTTTTTTTATTTATTTTTTTTAAATTACATTGTCCGTAAAAGTCTAACACGCCTCCCAAAAATAAACCCGACACATCAAAACCCCTATACCCGCCATCCCCCCACATCACAACTAAAAATAAAGCTATTAACCCCCAAACCACCATTCACCCACATTGCAATCTACCTAATACATGTATTAACTTCTAATCCACCATCCCCCCACATTGCAATAAACCTAATTAACCTATTAACTCCTAAACCGCCATCCCCCCACAACGCAAATAACTTATTTAATCACGAAGCCCCCTAACCTAACACCCCCTAAATTAATCCCAATTACATAAAATAAAAAAATACTAAGTTAAAATTAAAAAAAAAAACTAACATTACTTAAAAAAAATATAACTAAAAGATTAAAGTAAATAAATCTAAAATTACATAAAATTAAAAAAAAGTCTAAAATTACAGAAAAAAACTAAATTATCAAAAATAAAAAAATGAAACCTAATCTAATACCCCTATAAAAATAAAAAAGCCCCTCAAAATAAAAACACCCCCTAATATAACACTAAACTACCAATAGCCCTTAAAAGGGCCTTTTGTATGGCACTGCCCTAAAGTTCAACAGCTCTTTTACCTAAAAAAAATACCAATGCAAGGTACCTGTTTTATATAAGGGGTACCTTGCATTCCTATTGGCTGAATCCTATTGGCTGATTTGAAAATTTCAGCCAAAAAGAATGCAAGGTACCCCAAATATAAAACGGGTACCTTGCATTCAATCTTGAGTGTGCGGTGGTGATCGCATGAAGAGGATCTTCCACGCTGGATTTCTCCGCGGCCGGCGTTCTTGCTCCGTTTTATTTTAATGGGCTGCAAAAGAGCTGATTGCCCTTTTAAGGGCAATGCCCATACAAATGCCCCTTTAGGGGCAATTGGTAGCTAAGGTTTTTTTAGTGTTAGGTTTTTTTTATTTTGGGGTTTGGTGGGACTTAGTATTTTTTTAGGTAAAAGAGCTTTAACTTAAGGGAATGCCCTTACAAAAGGCCCATTTAATGGCTATTGGTAGTTTAGTGTTAGATTAGGGGGTGTTTTTATTTTGTTTTTTTTTGTTTTTTTATATTTATAGGGGTATTAGATTAGATTTTTTTTATTAATTTTTTCTGTAATTTTAGATGTATTTATTTTAATCTTAGTTGGGGGTTTTAAGTAATGTTAGTTTTTTTTATTTTAATTTTAAAGTGAAAGTAAATCCTAGCGTTTTACAAACGCTAGTGTTGACTTTTGAAACAAATAAAGGGGACTTTCATTAATGAAGTATAAGATACTTCATGTAGAAAGCTCCTTTATTTGTTTTAACTGATCGCCGTTCTTAGCTGCTACAGCAGCATATGGCTAAAAAAAAATTTTTGCTAACAGGTGACGTTTTCACATTTTAGCAAATAGTTGTGCAGTAAATCCGGCTCTCATGGGTGTCAAGCCGGATTTACCGCAACGGCTATTGGCTAAGAGGTGAAAACCTCACCTCTTAGCAAAAACATTTTTTTAGCCGTGAGCTGCTGTAGCAGCTAAAAATGGCGATCGGTTAAAACAAATAAAGGTGCTTTCTACATGAAGTATCTTATACTTCATGAATGAAAGTCCCCTTTATTTGTATCAATAGTCAATCCTAGCTAGGATTTACTTTCACTTTAACTTAGTATTTTTTTATTTTATGTAATTAGAGTTAATTAATGGGGTGTTAGGTTAGGGGGCTAAGGGATTAAAATTAGTTATTTGCATTGTGGGGAGATGGCGGTTTAATAGGGTTAATAGTGTAATTAGGTTTATAGCATTGAGGGGGTGGCGGATTAGGGGTTAATACATTTATTAAATAGTTTGCGTTGTGAGGGATGGCGGTTTAGGGGTTAATCACTTTATTAGGTATATTGCGTTGTGGGGGGTTGGCGGATTAGGGGTTAATAGATTTTATTTAGTTACTGCGGTGGGGGGGGGTGGCGGTTGACAGGTAGATATTGCCCATGCTTTAGGTGTTAGTTAGAACTTCCAGGGAGTTACGGTACTTATATATTCAGCGCAAGGCTTTCTGCGCCTGCCTATGGCCTAGATTTGGAGTTTGGCGGTAGATGGGCTGTTAACGCTACGCAGGCTTTTTTCTGGCCGCACCATAAAATTAACTCTGGTATCGAGAGTCCAAAAAAATGCTGCGTTAGGCTCCAAAAAAGGAGCCTAGAGCATTTTTACCGCAAATGCAACTCTCGATACCAGAGTTGCTTACGGACGCGGCCAGCCTCAAAAACGTGCTCGTGCACGATTCTCCCATAGGAAACAATGGGGCTGTTTGAGCTGAAAAAAAACCTAACACCTGCAAAAAAGCAGCGTTCAGCTCCTAACGCAGCCCCATTGTTTCCTATGGGAAAACACTTCCTACGTCTGCACCTAACACTCTAACATGTACCCCGAGTCTAAACACCCCTAACCTTACACTTATTAACCCCTATTCTGCCGCCCCCGCTATCGCTGACCCCTGCATTATATTATTAACCCCTAATCTTCCGCTCCGTAAACCGCCGCAACTTACATTATCCCTATGTACCCCTAATCTGCTGCCCCTAACACCGCCGACCCCTATATTATATTTATTAACCCCTAACCTGCCCCCCACAACGTCGCCGACACCTGCCTACACTTATTAACCCCTAATCTGCCGAGCGGACCTGAGCGCTACTATAATAAAGTTATTAACCCCTAATCCGCCTCACTAACCCTATCATAAATAGTATTAACCCCTAATCTGCCCTCCCTAACATCGCCGACACCTAACTTCAATTATTAACCCCTAATCTGACGACCGGAGCTCATCGCTACTATAATAAATGGATTAACCCCTAAAGCTAAGTCTAACCCTAACACTAACACCCCCCTAACTTAAATATAATTTACATCTAACAAAATTAATTAACTCTTATTAAATAAATTATTCCTATTTAAAGCTAAATACTTACCTGTAAAATAAACCCTAATATAGCTACAATATAAATTATAATTACATTGTAGCTATTTTAGGATTAATATTTATTTTACAGGCAACTTTGTAATTATTTTAACCAGGTACAATAGCTATTAAATAGTTACCTAGTTAAAATAATAACAAAATTACCTGTAAAATAAGTCCTAACCTAAGTTATAATTAAACCTAACACTACCCTATCAATAAATTAATTAAATAAAATAAAATACCTACAATTACCTACAATAAAACCTAACACTACACTATCAATAAATAAAATACAATTTCTACAAATAACTACAATTACATAAACTAGCTAAAGTACAAAAAATAAAAAAGAACTGTTACAAAAAATAAAAAAATATTTACAAACATAAGAAAAATATTACAACAATTTTAAACTAATTACACCTACTCTAAGCCCCCTAATAAAATAACAAAGACCCCCAAAATAAAAAAATGCCCTACCCTATTCTAAATTAATAAATTTAAAAAATCTTTTACATTACCAGCCCTGAACAGGGCCCTTTGCGGGGCATGCCCCAAGAAAATCAGCTCTTTTGCCTGTAAAAAAAAACATACAATACCCCCCCCCCCCAACATTACAACCCACCACCCACATACCCCTAATCTAACCCAAACCCCCCTTAAATAAACCTAACACTAAGCCCCTGAAGATCTTCCTACCTTGTCTTCACCTCAACAGGTATCACCGATCTGTCCTGGCATCCGGTGCTGAAGAGGTCCAGAAGAGGCTCCAAAGTCTTCCTCCTATCCGGCAAGAAGAGGACATCCGGACCGGCAAACATCTTCATCCAAGCGACGAATGACGGTTCCAATCGGAATTCGAGGGACGCCATCTTGGATGACGTCCCTTAAAGGAACCGTCATTCGTCGGGAGACGCCGGAAGAAGAGGATGGATCCGCGTCGGCTGCTTCAACATGGACCCGCTCCGCACCGGATGGAAGAAGATCGAAGATGCCGCTTGGATGAAGATGTTTGCCGGTCCGGATGTCCTCTTCTTGCCGGATAGGAGGAAGACTTTGGAGCCTCATCTGGACCTCTTCAGCACCGGATGCCAGGACAGATCGGTGATACCTGTTGAGGTGAAGACAAGGTAGGAAGATTTTCAGGGGCTTAGTGTTAGGTTTATTTAAGGGGGGTTTGGGTTAGATTAGGGGTATGTGGGTGGTGGGTTGTAATGTTGGGGGGGGGGTATTGTATGTTTTTTTTTACAGGCAAAAGAGCTGATTTTCTTGGGGCATGCCCCGCAAAGGGCCCTGTTCAGGGCTGGTAAGGTAAAAGAGCTTTTAAATTTATTAATTTAGAATAGGGTAGGGCATTTTTTTATTTTGGGGGTCTTTGTTATTTTATTAGGGGGCTTAGAGTAGGTGTAATTAGTTTAAAATTGTTGTAATATTTTTCTTATGTTTGTAAATATTTTTTTATTTTTTGTAACTTAGTTCTTTTTTATTTTTTGTACTTTAGCTAGTTTATTTGATTGTAGTTATTTGTAGAAATTGTATTTAATTTATTTATTGATAGTGTAGTGTTAGGTTTTATTGTAGGTAATTGTAGGTATTTTATTTAATTAATTTATTGATAGGGTAGTGTTAGGTTTAATTATAACTTAGGTTAGGATTTATTTTACAGGTAATTTTGTTATTATTTTAACTAGGTAACTATTAAATAGTTCTTAACTATTTAATAGCTATTGTACCTGGTTAAAATAATTACAAAGTTGCCTGTAAAATAAATATTAATCCTAAAATAGCTACAATATAATTATAATTTATATTGTAGCTATATTAGGATTTATTTTACAGGTAAGTATTTAGCTTTAAATAGGAATAATTTATTTAATAAGAGTTAATTAATTTCGTTAGATGTAAATTATATTTAAGTTAGGGTGGTGTTAGTGTTAGGGTTAGACTTAGCTTTAGGGGTTAATCCATTTATTATAGTAGCGGTGAGCTCCGGTCGTCAGATTAGGGGTTAATAATTGAAGTTAGGTGTCGGCGATGTTAGGGAGGGCAGATTAGGGGTTAATACTATTTATGATAGGGTTAGTGAGGCGGATTAGGGGTTAATAACTTTATTATAGTAGCGCTCAGGTCCGCTCGGCAGATTAGGGGTTAATAAGTGTAGGCAGGTGTCGGCGACGTTGAGGGGGGCAGATTAGGGGTTAATAAATATAATATAGGGGTCGGCGGTGTTAGGGGCAGCAGATTAGGGGTACATAAGGATAACGTAGGTGGCGGCGCTTTGCGGTCGGCAGATTAGGGGTTAATTATTGTAAGTAGCTGGCTGCGACGTTGTGGGGGGCAGGTTAGGGGTTAATAAATATAATACAGGGGTCGGCGGTGTTAGGGGCAGCAGATTAGGGGTACATAGGTATAACGTAGGTGGCGGTCGGCAGATTAGGGGTTAAAAAATTTAATCGAGTTGCGGCGATGTGGGGGGGCCTCGGTTTAGGGATACATAGGTAGTTTATGGGAGTTAGTGTACTTTAGAGCACAGAAGTTAAGAGCTTTATGAACCGGCGTTAGCCCAGAAAGCTCTTAACTCCTGCTTTTTTCCTGCGGCTGGAGTTTTGTCGTTAGAGCTCTAACGCTCACTTCAGAAACGACTCTAAATACCGGCGTTAGGAAGATCCCATTGAAAAGATAGGATACGCAATTGACGTAAGGGGATCTGCGGTATGGAAAAGTCGCGGCTGAAAAGTGAGCGTTAGACCCTATTTTGAGTGACTCCAAATACCGGCGGTAGCCTAAAACCAGCGTTAGGAGCCTCTAACGCTGGTTTTCACGGCTAACGCAGAACTCTAAATCTAGGCCTATGTGTGGCATGGAGTAAAATTTCTCCATTTTCGCTTCATAAGTCCTTATATATGATACCGACTTGCAAAGCGGTTCTATGTTAGTTAATTAACACATATACACTGTACTTCTATAGAGCTGTGGTTTATACAATATATAGCTGTCTCACACTATTGTATCACACATATATTACACTGTACTTCTATAGAGCTGTGGTTTATACAATGTATAGCTGTCTCACACTATTGTATCACACATATACTACACTGTACTTCTATAGAGCTGTGGTTTATACAATATATAGATGTCTCACACTATTGTATCACACATATACTACACTGTACTTCTATAGAGCTGTGGTTTATACAATATATAGCTGTCTCACACTATTGTATCAGACATATACACTGTACTTCTATAGAGCTGTGGTTTATACAATATATAGCTGTCTCACACTATTGTATCACACATATACACTGTACTTCTATAGAGCTGTGGTTTATACAATATATAGCTGTCTCACACTATTGTATCACACATATACACTGTACTTCTATAGAGCTGTGGTTTATACATTATATAGCTGTCTCACACTATTGTATCACACATTACACACATATACTACACTGTACTGCTATAGAGCTGTGGTTTATACATTATATAGCTGTCTCACACTATTGTATCATACATTACACACACATACTACACTGTACTTCTATAGAGCTGTGGTTTATACAATATACAGCTGTCTCACACTATTGTATCACACATATACACTGTACTGCTATAGAGCTGTGGTTTATACAATATATAGCTGTCCTTCTATAGAGCTGTGGTTTATACAATATATAGCTGTCTCACACTAGTGTATCACACATATACACTGTACTTCTATAGAGCTGTGGTTTATACAATATATAGCTGTCTCACACTATTGTATCACACATTACACACATATACACTGTAGTTCTATAGAGCTGTGGTTTATACAATATATAGCTGTCTCACACTATTGTATCTCACATAACACACATATACACTGTACTTCTATAGAGCTGTGGTTTATACAATATATAGCTGTCTCACACTATTGTATCACACATTACACACATATACACTGTATTCTATAGAGCTGTGGTTTATACAATATATAGCTGTCTCACACTATTGTATTACACATATACACTGTAGTTCTATAGAGCTGTGGTTTATACAATATATAGCTGTCTCACACTAGTGTAACACACATATACACTGTACTTCTATAGAGCTGTGGTTTATACAATATATAGCTGTCTCACACATTACACACATATACACTGTAGTTCTATAGAGCTGTGGTTTATACAATATATAGTGGTCTCACACTATTGTATCACACATATACACTGTACTTCAGCTGTCTCACACTATTGTATCACACATTACACACATATACACTGTAGTTCTATAGAGCTGTGGTTTATACAATATATAGCTGTCTCACACTATTGTATCACACATTACACACATATACAATGTAGTTCTATAGAGCTGTGGTTTATACAATATATAGCTGTCTCACACATTACACACATATACACTGTATATGTGTGTAATGTGTGATACAATAGTGTGAGACAGCTATATAATATATACATGCACACACAGTACAGGAATATCTCTATGAAGTTGAACCGTTAACTTATTTGCATTAGAAGCTCCTAAAAGCTCAGGACTCACCGCTGACAACTCAGTCAGCCGGTCCTTCATGGCCGAACTTGGTGCTGCCTCACTATTTTCAGGGAGCAGTTTTCCCGGTGAGTTCAACCGGCGGCGCCCCCTTTCCTCAGCCTGGCGTCACAGCTGTAAGCAGCAGGAGAAGGGAGCACTCCGCGCAAGCACGCTCTCAAACACTTCCTGCCCACTCCAAGGGTGAGACCGTTAAGCAATCTGAGGGATGTTGTTTGAAAGGCATGCTTGTGGAAAGCAATAGGCTGGTCTTTGGGAGGAAATGAAGGGAGAAAGTTCCTAGTTTTGCCAGGCAGGGTCATGTGACGTGTTAATCGATTCGGCTCTTCACTGCATCAATGCAAGCATCGTTAAAGGCTGCATTGTGATGCCGATTATTTACAACACCCCTAATATCTATCACATACTTTTTTTTTTTTTAATTATGCGGTTTTGCTTGCATACTAGTATATTTTTTTATTGCACCATTCTTAAAGTCTGAAATTTACCATTACTTTAAGTGCCAGTTATAGAAAAACTATGTAAACAAGGTTTCGATAAAATCACACTCCCAATGGAATGTGTGGACAAGAGGTACTAAATGTTTATTTTCCATTGTTCTCTGTAAAGTATTGGTCTTTAAATAAACAGTGAAAATGTATGAATTTGTGTAAATAGACAGATAAGAACTGCTCTCCGTACAAGCTCAGTACATTTTTTTGGGCTGTGGTTTCATATACTAAAAAAAAAAACATAATGGAACAATTCCCATAATTGTAAACTCTGCAGCTGGTAGTCATTGGAAGCCAATTTTATAATACACTGTCATTTAAAGATATAACAGATTAAAGAATAATAGAGTTTAGTGTTGGGTGTACTGAATAGGAAAGCCCTGGGAATAAATATGGAGTGACATGATGAGACAAATGGAAGTATTTTATGGTATAGTCAATTAAGCACATCTTGACTTCTAAAATGTTTTTATATGGAGGTGTGAGAAAAATTACATAGAAATATTATTAAACAGATGTATAGAAAGGACTATAGGGAGCAAATTAAAGGAGGTATAGAAACATTTATAAGATATAGTTAGTATAGGGCAGGGCATGTGAATAGACCGGTCCGGTCACCAATGGCGAGTAAAAATTCTTGCGGGCAAGTAAAATTTTTAAGTTACCAGCCCGGACGGCGACCTGACATTGTAAGTGGGATATAAGAAGCAATACATAAAAATGTCAAATTGCCTTCCACATATGCGCACACACGGGAATGGAGGGAAGAGAGGGGAGGTTCTTTTTGTTAAATGCATTCAAAGACCTCCCCTTATCTTCATGGCTCTTGGTCTCTTCCTTGTCAGTTGCTACTTCCCACCCCTAAGGTTGTCTGCGCGGGAAGACAATACATCCTGCTAGAGCGGTGAGTGTTTCTTCTCTGTGTGTGTATGAATGAAGTATGACTTAAAGCAGTGCTTGACAAATGTGTTTAAAAATTAGGAGCAAGTAAGAATATTTAGGAGCCAGGCATATTTTTAGTAGCCAGACCGTTGGATTTGTATATAGACATATGGAGACTAACCCAAAAAGTTAGGAGCCAGGGGTAAAATTCTAGGAGCCAATGGCTACCAGGCTCCTGGGTTTGTCGAGCCCTGGCTTAACGTGACTATATAGTTATGGTAGGCAGCTTGCTCACATACATTATGCTGAAGTACTCCAGGGTCCTCTGCAGTACTTCAGCACAATGTACACGAGCAAGCTGCCTACCATAACAATATAGAGCAGTGCACAATTTTCCTGGATGCTATTGATGCTCCAAAAACTGACTTTACCAATTCGTAGAGAACATACCATCTCCATGCACCCAGTTAAATCTGCTAGCGTGGCACTGACAGTCGTGCTAGTAGTTGAAAGGCCGCCGGGCAGAAAGGGGAAAAAAAAAAAAAAAAAGTATTTTTAACATGCTCGTTATGTCACTGTCCAGCTAAATGCAGTACCACTCAAAGCGCTATAGGTTGAAGGGTGGCAAAATTAAATATACTTAGACAATTGTAACCCCACATATGCTGAAATAAATTTAAAAAAAGCTCAATTATATATTTTTTTCCCTTAGGGGAAAATAAGTCAAGACAGTACATACAGTATTACAAAGATAATATCCCTGTTTTTTTCTACCTGGTGATAGAAAAATATTTTCTAAAGTTAAAGCCTTTTTATTAATGCTCAAGTTCCAAGTAGTAAGCCGCTTCCAAAGCATTCAATTGGGGACCTCTGTCTGAAATGCATGTGTGATTACAATAACACTATTTATATTGCATTTTTAAATAAGATTTATACACACTACATGCAGATATGCATGGGCGACTAAAGTCTCTTGCGGGCTGGTAAGTTTTGTGATTTACTCGCCCGATGGGTGAGGGAAGTTTTTGGGTATTCATAGGCCCTGATAGGGTAATACTGGAAAAGCTAGTACTATATGGAGATATAGTATTATACCAATATTAAAATCTACAGTATTATAATAATAAAATTATAGCAGATATGACATATTGGTTAAAATAATGAGGTGTTTAGAGGGATATGTGAGGAAGGCAGAAGAGAAACAAATGGTAAAAAATGCCAAGTAAAAACATATGGTGAAAAGACAGATGTGAATTAAAGACAAATGTAAAAGTGAGAAAATAAATAGGAATCAGCAGGTAGGAAAAAGGAACCAATAAATGAGAGCGACAGCCATAGTAGTTGAATGTTGGAGATTTGTGTGTAATATGTTCTGAACCTCTAAGTTACAGAACAAAACAGAACAAAGCTCAGACCTCTCACTTAGATATATGCAAAAACATAATTTATGCTTACCTGATAAATTTATTTCTCTTGTAGTGTATCCAGTCCACGGATCATCCATTACTTATGGGATATTAACTCCTCCCCAACAGGAAGTGCAAGAGGATTCACCCAGCAGAGCTGCTATATAGCTCCTCCCCTAACTGCCATTACCAGTCATTCGACCGAAAACATGCAGAGAAAGGAAAACCATAGGGTGCAGTGGTGACTGTAGTTTAATGGAAAAATTACCTGCCTTAAAGTGACAGGGCGGGCCGTGGACTGGATACACTACAAGAGAAATAAATTTATCAGGTAAGCATAAATTATGTTTTCTCTTGTTAAGTGTATCCAGTCCACGGATCATCCATTACTTATGGGATACCAATACCAAAGCTAAAGTACACGGATGACGGGAGGGACAGGCAGGCTCTTTATACGGAAGGAACCACTGCCTGAAGAACCTTTCTCCCAAAAACAGCCTCCGAAGAAGCAAAAGTGTCAAATTTGTAAAAAGTATGAAGAGAAGACCAAGTTGCAGCCTTGCAAATCTGTTCAACAGAAGCCTCATTCTTAAAGGCCCAAGTGGAAGCCACAGCTCTAGTAGAATGTGCTGTAATTCTTTCAGGAGGCTGCTGTCCAGCAGTCTCATAGGCTAACCGTATTATGCTACGAAGCCAAAAGGAGAGAGAGGTAGCCGAAGCTTTTTGACCTCTCCTCTGACCAGAATAAACGACAAACAGGGAAGACGTTTGTCGAAAATCCTTAGTTGCCTGTAGATAAAATTTCAGGGCACGGACTACATCTAGATTGTGTAGCAGACGTTCCTTTTTCGAAGAAGGATTAGGACACAAAGATGGAACCACAATCTCTTGATTGATATTCCTGTTAGTGACCACCTTAGGTAGGAACCCAGGTTTAGTACGCAGAACTACCATGTCTGAATGAAAAATCAGATAAGGAGAATCACAATGTAAGGCAGATAACTCAGAGACTCTTCGAGAACTTTCCAAGATAACAACTTGATATCAATGGAATGAAGGGGTTCAAACGGAACCCCCTGTAAAACATTAAGAACTAAGTTCAAACTCCATGGTGGAGCAACAGTTTTAAACACAGGCTTGATCCTAGCTAAAGCCTGACAAAAAGCTTGAACGTCCGGAACTTCTGACAGACGTTTGTGTAAAAGAATGGACAGAGCTGAAATCTGTCCCTTTAAGGAACTAGCGGATAAACCCTTTTCTAAACCTTCTTGTAGAAAAGACAATATCCTCAGAATCCTAACCTTACTCCATGAGTAACTCTTGGATTCGCACCAATATAAGCATTTGCGCCATATCTTATGGTAAATCTTTCTGGTAACAGGCTTCCTAGCCTGTATTAAGGTATCAATAACTGACTCAGAAAAACCACGTTTTGATAAAATCAAGCGTTCAATTTCCAAGCAGTCAGCTTCAGAGAAATTAGATTTTGATGTTTGAAGGGACCCTGGATCAGAAGGTCCTGTTTCAGAGGTAGCGACCAAGGTGGACAGGATGACATGTCCACTAGATCTGCATACCAAGTCCTGCGTGGCCATGCAGGCGCTATTAGAATCACTGATGCTCTCTCCTGTTTGATTCTGGCAATCAATCAAGGAAGCATCGGGAAGGGTGGAAACACATAAGCCATCCCGAAGGTCCAAGGTGCTGTCAAAGCATCTATCAGAACCGCTCCTGGATCCCTGGATCTGGACCCGTAACGAGGAAGCTTGGCGTTCTGTCGAGACGCCATGAGATCTATCTCTGGTTTGCCCCAACGTCGAAGTATTTGGGCAAAGACCTCCGGATGAAGTTCCCACTCCCCCGGATGAAAAGTCTGACGACTTAAGAAATCCGCCTCCCAGTTCTCCACTCCCGGGATGTGGATTGCTGACAGGTGGCAAGAGTGAGACTCTGCCCAGCGAATTATCTTTGATACTTCCATCATTGCTAGGGAGCTTCTTGTCCCTCCCTGATGGTTGATGTAAGCTACAGTCGTGATGTTGTCCGACTGAAACCTGATGAACCCCCGAGTTGTTAACTGGGGCCAAGCCAGAAGGGCATTGAGAACTGCTCTCAATTCCAGAATGTTTATTGGTAGGAGACTCTCCTCCTGATTCCATTGTCCCTGAGCCTTCAGAGAATTCCAGACAGCGCCCCAACCTAGTAGGCTGGCGTCTGTTGTTACAATTGTCCAGTCCGGCCTGCTGAATGGCATCCCCCTGGACAGATGTGGCCGAGAAAGCCACCATAGAAGAGAATTTCTGGTCTCTTGATCCAGATTCAGAGTAGGGGACAAGTCTGAGTAATCCCCATTCCACTGACTTAGCATGCACAATTGCAGCGGTCTGAGATGTAGGCGTGCAAAGGGTACTATGTCCATTGCTGCTACCATTAAGCCGATCACCTCCATGCATTGAGCTACTGACGGGTGTTGAATGGAATGAAGGACACGGCATGCATTTTGAAGCTTTGTTAACCTGTCTTCTGTCAGGTAAATCTTCATTTCTACAGAATCTATAAGAGTCCCCAAGAAGGGAACTCTTGTGAGTGGAAAGAGAGAACTCTTCTTTTCGTTCACCTTCCATCCATGCGACCTTAGAAATGCCAGTACTAACTCTGTATGAGACTTGGCAGTTTGAAAGCTTGAAGTTTGTATCAGAATGTCGTCTAGGTACGGAGCTACCGCAATTCCTTGCGGTCTTAGTACCGCCAGAAGAGCACCCAGAACCTTTGTGAAGATTCTCGGAGCCGTAGCCAATCCGAATGGAAGAGCTACAAACTGGTAATGCCTGTCTAGAAAGGCAAACCTTAGATACCGGTAATGATCTTTGTAAATCGGTATGTGAAGGTAAGCATCCTTTAAATCCACTGTGGTCATGTACTGACCCTTTTGGATCATGGGTAAAATTGTCCGAATAGTTTCCATTTTGAACGATGGAACTCTTAGGAATTTGTTTAGGATCTTTAAATCCAAGATTGGCCTGAAAGTTCCCTCTTTTTTGGGAACCACAAACAGATTTGAGTAAAACCCTTGTCCTTGTTCCGACCGCGGAACCGGATGGATCACTCCCATTAATAAAAGATCTTGTACGCAGCGTAGAAACGCCTCTTTCTTTATTTGGTTTGTTGACAACCTTGACAGATGAAATCTCCCTCTTGGGGGAGAGAATTTGAAGTCTAGAAGGTATCCCTGAGATATGATCTCTAACGCCCAGGGATCCTGGACATCTCTTGCCCAAGCCTGGGCGAAGAGAGAAAGTCTGCCCCCCACTAGATCCGTTCCCGGATCGGGGGCCCTCGATTCATGCTGTCTTAGGGGCAGCAGCAGGTTTCCTGGCCTGCTTGCCCTTGTTCCAGGACTGGTTAGGTCTCCAGCCTTGTCTGTAGCGAGCAACAGCTCCTTCCTGTTTTGGTGCAGAGGAAGTTGATGCTGCTCCTGCTTTGAAATTACGAAAGGAACGAAAATTAGACTGTCTAGCCTTAGGTTTGGCTCTGTCTTGAGGCAGGGCATGGCCTTTACCTCCTGTAATGTCAGCGATAATTTCTTTCAACCCGGGCCCGAATAAGGTCTGCCCTTAGAAAGGTATATTAAGCAATTTAGATTTAGAAGTAACGTCAGCTGACCAGGATTTTAGCCACAGTGCTCTGCGTGCCTGAATGGCGAATCCGGAATTCTTAGCCGTAAGTTTAGTTAAATGTACTACGGCATCTGAAATAAATGAGTTAGCTAACTTAAGGGCTTTAAGCTTGTGTGTAATCTCATCTAATGGAGCTGATTCAAGTGTCTCTTCCAGAGACTCAAACCAAAATGCTGCTGCAGCCGTGACAGGCGCAATGCATGCAAGAGGTTGCAATATAAAACCTTGTTGAACAAACATTTTCTTAAGGTAACCCTCTAACTTTTTATCCATTGGATCTGAAAAGGCACAGCTATCCTCCACCGGGATAGTGGTACGCTTAGCTAAAGTAGAAACTGCTCCCTCCACCTTAGGGACCGTTTGCCATAAGTCCCGTGTGGTGGCGTCTATTGGAAACATCTTTCTAAATATCGGAGGGGGTGAGAACGGCACACCGGGTCTATCCCACTCCTTAGTAACAATTTCAGTAAGTCTCTTAGGTATAGGAAAAACGTCAGTACTTGCCGGTACCGCAAAATATTTATCCAACCTACACATTTTCTCTGGTATTGCAACTGTATTACAATCATTCAGAGCCGCTAACACCTCCCCTAGTAATACACGGAGGTTTTCCAGCTTAAATTTAAAATTTGAAATATCTGAATCCAGTTTGTTTGGATCAGAACCGTCACCCGCAGAATGAAGCTCTCCGTCCTCATGTTCTGCAAATTGTGACGCAGTGTCTGACATGGCCCTAATATTATCAGCGCACTCTGTTCTCACCCCAGAGTGATCACGCTTACCTCTTAGTTCTGGTAATTTAGCCAAAACTTCAGTCATAACAGTAGCCATATCCTGTAATGTGATTTGTAATGGCCGCCCAGATGTACTCGGCGCTACAATATCACGCACCTCCCGAGCGGGAGATGCAGGTACTGACACGTGAGGCGAGTTAGTCGGCATAACTCTCCCCTCGTTGTTTGGTGAAATATGTTCAATTTGTACAGATTGACTTTTATTTAAAGTAGCATCAATACAGTTAGTACATAAATGTCTATTGGGCTCCACTTTGGCTTTAGCACATATAGCACAGATATCTTCCTCTGAATCAGACATGTTTAACACACTAGCAAATAAACTAGCAACTTGGAAATACTTTTCAAGTAATTTACTATAATATGAAAACGTACTGTGCCTATAAAAAGTTATGACAGTTGAAAATTAATAAACTGAAAAGTTATAGCATCAAATCTTTGTAAAAAAACACAATTTTAGCAAAGGATTGCTCCCATTAGCAAAGGATAACTAACCCTGATAGCAGAAAAAAAAAAAAAAAAAAAAAATACAGAAATAAACGTTTTTTTATCACAGTCAACTACAATCTCACAGCTCTGCTGTGAGTGATTACCTCCCTCAAAACAAGTTTTGAAGACCCCTGAGTTCTGTAGAGATGAACCGGATCATGCAGGGAAGACAATAAACTTCTGACTGAATTTTTTGATGCGTAGCAAAAGCGCCAAAAAAGGTCCCTCCCCCTCACACATAACAGTGAGAGAGATCAGTAAACTGTCATAAATTAAATAAAACGACTGCCAAGTGGAAAAAAATAGTGCCCAAAACATTTTTTCACCCAGTACCTCAGAAAATTAAACGATTTTACATGCCAGCAAAAAACGTTTAACATTAATAAATTGAGTGTTATTAAAAAGCCTGTTGCTAGTCCCTGCAAATTAGGCTAAAGTTTTATGCATACAGTATAATTCCAGTGAAGTGCCATTCCCCAGAATACTGAAGTGTAAAATATACATACATGACAGCCTGATACCAGTTGCTGCTACTGCATTTAAGGCTGAGTTTACATTATATCGGTATGGCAGAATTTTCTCATCAATTCCATTGTCAGAAAATAATAAGCTGCTACATACCTCTTTGCAGATTAATCTGCCCGCTGTCCCCTGATCTGAAGTTTACCTCTCCTCAGATGGCCGAGAAACAGCAATATGATCTTAACTACTCCGGCTAAAATCATAGAAAAACTCAGGTAGATTCTTCTTCAAATTCTACCAGAGAAGGAATAACACACTCCGGTGCTATTATAAAATAACAAACTTTTGATTGAAGGTATGAAACTAAGTATAATCACCACAGTCCTCTCACACATCCTATCTATTCGTTGGGTGCAAGAGAATGACTGGTAATGGCAGTTAGGGGAGGAGCTATATAGCAGCTCTGCTGGGTGAATCCTCTTGCACTTCCTGTTGGGGAGGAGTTAATATCCCATAAGTAATGGATGATCCGTGGACTGGATACACTTAACAAGAGAAATCAGCAGTAAAAGTAGTATGAGCACAAATCTTAGTGCTATATATGCAGGGGTTGTACTGTGTGCTTTTAGAACTGATGTCAGTCACAGTTTAAGAGATACAGTTATATGGTCTAAATTACAGAAACAAGTTATTATGATGGGACAAAAAAGATTTATAGCAAATATATATATATATATACACACACACACACACTTACATTTTATAGTTGAGACATCTAAGTTTTATATAAGATTGTCAAACCCTGGATAATTAAATGAATAAAGATAAAACAGTTTTAGGAACTTAGAAGTACAGGAGGACAATTGTACAGTGGGCAATTATATGAGAGTATAGAAGCATTACGACAACTGCAACATAAAACTGCAAAAAAAGCAAATGCTCTAATGTGTTATATGCAAGTAATAGTCCAATAATAAAATCTTCTAACCCTGCAAAGAAGTTAAACACACAGTTAGCTCCAGAACAGCAAAGCACTACTGGGACTTAGCTGAACACATCTGGTGAGACCATTACAAAAAGCATATGTGTGTAGCCATCAATCACCAGCTAGCTCCCAGTAGGGCATTGTTGCTC
Organism: Bombina bombina; assembly: GCF_027579735.1. Lineage (NCBI taxonomy): Eukaryota > Metazoa > Chordata > Amphibia > Anura > Bombinatoridae > Bombina > Bombina bombina. Next base: position 918,253,371 of record NC_069499.1, read on the forward strand.
CTGAGCCTATCTAGGTATGTTTTTTTCAACAAAGGATACAAATAGAACAAAGAAAATTTGATAACAGATGTAAAAGTCTCTTAAAATTTGCATACTCTTTATGAGCACTGAAGATGTAATATTGACTTTTATGTCCCTTTAAAGCTATTATTTGGGGTTTAAAGGGACATGAAGCCTAAAATGTATCTATTATGATTCATATAGAGAATAAATACAATTTAAAAAATGTTTCTAATTTACTTCAATTACTACATTTGCATTGTACTCATGTTATTCTTTGTTGAAGAGATATCTATATAGGTAGCTTGCACGTGCCTGAAGCACTACATGACAGAAAATAGTGCTGCCATCTAGCGCTCTTGCTAATGTACAACATTGTGGCAAAACTGCTGCCATATAGTGCTGCAGACACGTGCACACTCCTGTACTTACCTTCCTGCTTTTGAACAAAGGATAACAAGAAAACTAAGAAAATTGATAATAGAAGTAAATTTGAAAGCTGTTTAAAAATGTATGTTTTGTCTGAATCATGAAAAATGGTGGGTTCTATGTCCCATAAAGGGGGCACTGCTTGGAGGTACAGAAAGAAGTGGTTACTATACATAACACTGACTGACAGGTAGGCTACTAGGGTTCCCCCGGGTGTCACGTGTAATTAGGGCTGAGAGCAAAATAAGCTAAGCAATGTGTGGTAGATAAGGGAGAAAGATTATCTGTGTAAAAACCAATGTAGAATATAGTAATTTACACTACAATAAACTATATTCATATTGTGATGTTCAGCTAAATCTATCAGTTCCCCCATACTGATTCTTTACATCCGCTTGATGTTTATGTGACATTTAAAGGGAAACTGAACCTAATTTTTTTCTTTTGTAATTCAGATAGAGCATGCAATTTTAAGCAACTTTCTAATTTACTCCTATTATCAAATTTCCTTCATTATCTTGCTATCTTTATTTGAAAAAGAAGGCATCTAAGCTAAGGAGCCAGCAAATTTTTAGTTCAGACCCTGGACAGCACTTGTTTATTGGTGGGTGAATTTATCCACAAATCAGCAAGAACAACCCAGGTTGTTCACCAAAAATGGCCCGGCATCAAAACTTACATTTTTGCTTTTCAAATAAAGATACCAAGAGAATGAAGAACATTTGATAATAGGAGTAAATTAGAAAGTTGCTTAAAATGACAAAGAAATTTTTTTAGTTCAGTGTCCCTTTAAAGTATTACAGATACAGACACTACTGCAAAGATCAACAAATCACAGGAGCCAGCCCCTAACTTTAGATTATTTTACTTGTATCTATATATAAAACATCCCTGTTTGCCTTCTTAAAAAAATATGTGGCTATCTCAATATTATTCTTGCGGTTTGTCTGTAGTGGTCCTGGGGGGGGGGGGGGTGCTATGTACCCCATTCATAACTGTCACATTAAGTGCTGGTAAAAGTGGGAGTAACAGCAATTAAAGGGACATGAAAGCCAACATTTTTCTTTTATGATTCAGATAGAGAATACTGTTTTAAACAACTTGCCAATTTACTTCTATTAGCCAATTTGCTTCATTCACTTGGAATTCTTTGTTGAAGAAGCAACATTACACTACTGGGTGTGAGGTGAACATATTGGGGTGAGCCAATAACATGAGGCATATATGTGCAGCTACCAATCAGCATCTCCTGAGCCTAATTAGGTATCCTTTTGAATAAAGGATACCAAGAGAACAAACTAAATTAGATAATAAAAGTAAATTGGAAAGTTGTTTAAATTTCCATTATCTGAATCATGAAAGTAAAAAATGTGGTTTCATGTCCCTTTAACAACTGTAGATATAGGTAGTAAAAGACTTGTTTTAACTCCAGCACCCAAAGCACCTTTGTGGTTAAATTATTGCACCCCCAGATTTTGTAAATGCCCCCCTGTCGACTCCTAATATGAAATACATTAATACAAGAGATGACACGGATCTTATTTTCCTTTTTAATCACATTGTAAACAAACAAATTAATATAATATATATATTTAAAGAGCCATATAATTAAAGAGCCATGTCAAAAACACAGTAGAAGTACTACTCGGGAACTGCAGAGCACTGTTGATCCAATCAGCTAGTTCCATATCTGAGTTGTATGACTAGAACTGCTGATTGGATCAGTGACAGTTTCTGCTCGGGACCAGCAGAGATCTGCAAATCCGAGCAGTACTTCTACTGTGTGTTTAACCACTTTGTGGGGGTTAAACACATAGTAGTGTAGGGTCGCTAATATTAAAATGGCATGCTCTAATGAATTTAGAGCATGTAATTTGTCGACTTTTATGGACCTTTCATGAGTTGCTGAAAAGTGTGTTAAAAATACAGGTAGCCCTCAGTTTACACCGGGGTTAGGTTCAAGAAGGAATGGTTGTAAATCGAAACCACTGTAAATTGAAACCCAGTTTATAATGTAAGTCAATGGGAAGTGGGGGAGTTAGGTTCCAAGCCCCTCTCAAAATTGTCATAAGTAACACCTAATACATTATTTTAAAAGCTTTGAAATGAAGACTTTAAATGCTAGACATCATTATAAACCTAATAAAATAATCGCACAACACAGAATATATAATTAAACTAAGTTAAATGAACAAAAACATTTGCTGAACAGCATTATAAATCTAATAAAATAATCACACAACACAGACTTCACTTGCATTTTTCTGCAAACAGTTCTTTCTATGCATTCCAATCTGGACTGAGTTATAGACAGGAAGATCTTGTTCCTTTGAAATCTGCTCGATAGCTCAGGTCTGGTTAAACTGATTAATTTCAGCTTGCTTGGCTTTGCTGCAGCACAAGCGGACAGCTCCACCTACTGGCTATTTTTTAATAAATGCACTGCTTTTCAATAGCAGTCACATGACTGGAACAAAAGGTTGTTATTCTGAAACGGTGTAAATTGAACCGTTGTAAAACGAGGGCCACCTGTATATACCAGGCTGGCTCACAAGTGTATAATTATATAAAATTAGCTTAGCTCCAGATTTCTAAAGTGAGGGGTTAAATGGATATCACGCAAAGAAAACAGAACGCCGCTCCTGGCTCTACTGAGCGGGTCTGTTTTCTTCTGCTAAGCGCATCACAGGCACGCTGCTTATTCACAGTGCGCCCGATCGCGCTATTAAAATCAATGTAGCTCGCTCCCGCTCTGGTCTGGTAGCGGGAGCGAGTTACATTGATTTTAATAGCGCGATCGGGCCGGCTGTGATTAGACAGCGTGTCTGTGATGTGCTCAGGAGAAGCAAACAGACCTGCTCAGTAGAGCCAGGAGCGGCGTTCTGTTTTCTTTGCGTGATATCCATTTAACCCTTCACTTTAGAAATCTGTAGCTAAGCTAATGTTATATAATTCTGCACTATGTGCAGAATTATATAACATTATTTCCTAGGTTTACTTGCCCTTTAAATTATCAGGTATATTAGAACAGATTTTTATGTGCCTTTAAAACTACATTTATAGATCTACAGGAGCGACACTAATTAGTTATAATATAGAAAAACAATAAGTCACAGGAACAAATATAGGTGAAGGGAATTTAAGCCAGCAAATATAAAACAGGTTTTAAAATTGTATGAGATATTTGATGTGTATAAGGAATTCCTGTGACAAGTAGAACTTTTTTGCAAAGCAACATTTGAGTAATAAGAATCATTTATACAACAGGATTTGTGCACCAGAGAGTGTATTTACTAATCTAATTTACAGCAAAAGATGCTCCAAAAACTGCACCCGAGGTGTATGTAAATGTACCAACCTCTATATGCACAATTCTATCATAAACACTTTTATTGGAATTAAACACATAGTAAAAGAAGAAAATTGTTTACAAATGCAGTCCTTTAAATAACAGAGCATTTTATTTTAACTTCAAAAATGTAATTTAAGCCTTTTGATATAAAACATCAACATGTCTGACATGGACTCTGTTTTTTATCATGGTTAAATGTCTTGGATCCAGTACACAGAACTGAATTTGGACTTTGTAAGTTCCTCATATGATTTGCTGAAAAGCGTGTACATCTATCAGCAACAAATAAGTTATTCACTAATGTTTGGCTGGGGGGGGTGGCAGTTTCCAGATGTGCAACTGGAATTAATAATTTCCATTCATAGTAATGCAAATCTCATTTAGTGACAGAGTAACAGCAGCAAGTTCCATTTATTCAATCAGACCACGTGTTAAACCTAATCAGTCTTTCAGCAATAAACAAAGGCAGCAGATAAGAGTTTTGTAACAGATGGTTTAATGTAAAGGTGTGATATTATGAGCTAAGCTAGTCACTACTCTGTCAGTGCTAATGAGCACAGTTTCACCAGTAGTTCAATCACCCTCAGGGCAATTATTGTTATTACATGGATTAGTAGTTGCATTCAAGCCTTTGCCTGTACAGTGATGCATCAGCTGGGATATACATTCCTCAACTCTGGGGAGGGATCAACCACTGCACAAAACTTTAACATCACAGACATATACCCCTCCCAAACTGCACTCAGCATTTCCATCTTCCAACTCAGGTGGGGGTTAAACATTGCCAAATATTTCAGAGAGAGAAAAGTTTATTACTGTAATGCCTGATCCTTGATGTTCAGCTGCATTAATGAATCAGAACACATAAGGTGTAAACCATTAATAAAATGACTTCTATGTTGTCATTATTTCCGCCACAGACAGAGCTATATATTGTTTATATGTATTTGTTTTAAGTCTCCTAAAAATCTAATTCAACTACTACATCAGTGTCAATACTTACAGTAAGTAGAACTAATAGGTGCTGTGTTGACGACATGTCAATATTATCCAAACCTTTTGTACTTCACACAAGCATATGCTGGCGCTACATTGTAAATAAATAACCTCAATAAATCTGATGTACTTACCGGCCAGAAGTGACAAAGGTAGCAAGATCCAAAAAAGGGCACCACACAGAACTTGTAATTCCATCTTCTATCCTTCAGGGTGTTAACGAGTGTGAAAGTGGAGGCTACTGATGGAGCTGACAGTTCTGCACTTGGGACTGTGTGATAACAAGAGCTCCTGTCAAGCTATGTGTTTTCCGTCCACACCAATCCACATGTGCCTTCCACAATATGTGTCCACACTGCTCCCATTGAGTGAAGGGTAAATAACTAAAGCCCAAACTACCCAGCATCCAAAAGTTGTAGTAACTTTATTTAACGGCACTAACTACATAAAACAACAACTCTCATTTACTCTATGCACTATTAGGAGTCATGATGCAGCATGAGATTCCCCCACATGCTCTCACTTTCCACGTACTTCCCCCACTATACCCACTGCTGCTATCCCTCCTTTTTTTACTTTTATATCTCCAGTCTCCTCCCTTTGTATTTCCTACCTAAACTCTCCCCTACTTCCTTCCAAATAAAGCCTGCGGGTAACACCCACAAGCACTGTCCCAGGCCTGCAGGGTGAGTGAGGGTTGTAGTGGTGTCAGTGCTTTGCTTCTGTGCGCAGGATCCCCAAAGGGGAAAAGGCTGCAGGCAGGACACGTTCTGCCCCTTGCCCTCTCATCACACTCAGTATGGAAATATCAGCTTTCGTGCCAACATTTGGCTTATTTTTGCTGTGTGTAACGGGGGCACCTGGAATCTAGTGAACGGTCAGTGGAAGTGGGCTTCCCATGTAGTGCCTCAGAAGTCTCCATACTGCCCGTGAGTGCTCGGGCACATACCAAGCCGTGCACTGCAGCTTGTCGCAGGCTGTCTCTGGCTGCCCCTCTCACATAACCATGTGCCTATGCATGTACAGGGTACCAGTGTCACCAGCGGGATATCTGCCCCCAGGCTGTGTCCTCGTCACTTGCGTCATAAGTTCAATGCCGCTCTTGGCCACCACTGAGCTGTTTGTTTTTTCTTTCACTTTTTTTTTTATTTTCCGTTTTTCAGACCCAAAATGTATATGAAAGATAAACGAGCAACGTCCCCTGGTGTTTAACTTATAGAATTGCACAAATAGAGCATGCTGCATGCTTGGCATCAATGCAAAGCCCATGGCACTCTGACATATTGCTGTCAGTCCAAATATACTTATTTTCTTTTATTATTTTAGTAGGGCAAACCATTTAAAATATGAAAAATTGTTACAAGAAGATAGTTATGTGTGCTCAGACTAATTCTGAGTTGTAGCATGCACAAATTACAACACACAGGATGCTTATGCAAGTGCTCCCAGAATAAAATAAGCCAAATTATGACAGGCTAGACAGAAACGATAGTACATTCATGTAATTCCTAAAGGGACATGAAACACATTTTTTTTTTCATGATTTAGATAAAGAATACCAATTTAAACAACTTTCTAATTTACTTCTATTATCTAATCTGTTTCATTCTCTTGGTATCATTTGCTGAAGAAACAGCTATGCACTAATGGTTTGTAACTGAACATATATATATATATATATATATATATATATATATATATATATATATATATATATATATATATATATATATATATATATGCAGCCACCAATCAACAGCTAGAACCTAGGTTTCTCTGCTGCTCCTGAGCTTGCCTAGATAAACCTTTCAGAAAATGATAACAAGAGAAGGAAGCAAATTGAATAATAGAAGTAAACTGGAAAGTTGTTTAAAATTGTATTCTCTATCTGAATCATGAAAGAATTTTTTTGGGTTTCATGTCACTTTAATAAGCTTTGAAAGATTGAAAAGTGGGTGTTGCAGGCAGTTTTCCCTCTAAGGTCACATTTTGTAGGTGGCCTAGCAGTGAAATAGTCAATTAGTGAACTGAACCCTGCAGTTTGCAAACATTACACAATACAGATCGCAAGGTATGGTTCCCTTATTAACTGTTTCACTGCTGGGCTGCTCACTAAATGTGGCATTAGAGGGAACTCTGGTCTGCATTGTGTGTAGTGTTTTCTAATTGCAGGGTCTGGGTGAAATTTACTAATTAACTGTTTCATTGCTGGGCCGCTTACAAATTGTGGCCTTAGAGAAGAAACACTGATTAACCCAGTGATCACCTGGCTATTCAAAGCTATATAGGTACATGTTTTTAAAAGGAGTTTTTGTGCTTTAAATTTAGACATCATAGGGGGTCTCTAGGCCTTGTTGAGGAGCTTTTACAGGCCCAGAGAGACTCCCTACTTACAAAATGTGTGTTTTATTTTAAAGGGATACTAAACCCAATTTTTTTATTTCATGATTCAGATAGAGCATGAGATTTTAAGCACCTTTCTAATTTACTCCTATTATCAATTTTTCTTTGTTCTCATGCTATCTTGATTTGAAAAAGCAGTACTGTAAGCTTTAGAGCCAGACCATTTTTTGTTCAGCACATGGGTAGTACTTGCTGATTTGTGGCTAAATGTAGCAAACCAATCGGCAGCTCTACCAAGGTGCTGAACTAAAAAATGGGCCGGCTCCTAACCTTTTATGACTGCTTTTTCAAATCAAGATAACATGAGAACAAAGAAAAATTGATAATAGGAGTAAATTAGAAAGTTGTTTAAAATTGCATGCTCTATCTGAATCATGAAAGAAAAAATGAGGGATTAGTATCCCTTTAATATTTTTTTTTTTTTTTAAATCTGTTTTTACTTCACTCCGCCAGGATTTCCACTTGGGGATTTTTAGGGTTTAAGGGAGCTGAGATATAGGGATTTGAATACTTACCCCCTCCATCCAGCTCCCTTAAGCCTTCTGCAACAACCCGGCACTTCAGGGTTTCCTGCAACTGATTCTCCACTAGATCACCAGGGATACTGTGGTAAGTGCAGGTTGGGCCACAATGAGCTCCGAATGCAACCCCCCCCCCCCAGGATGATGACACATGGTTCTTATCCGCACTAAAAGCATTGTTTTTACGTGCAGCGAAGGGGTTAAATACATCTTGCTTTTATATAAGATTTGTTTTTGTCCCCTGCTCCCTAGGAGACCAAAAAGCAAATTCTGTAACTTGTAGCATTTTGAAAAACTAAGGCTACAGTTTTTGTCTTTTCGGCCTCTATATAGAATGTGAAACCCAAACTTTTTCTTTCATGGTTTGTACAGAACATGCAATTTTAAGCAACTTTCTAATTTACTCCTACTATCAAATTTTCTTCGTTTTCCTGGTATCTTTATTTGAAAAGCAGGAATGTAAGCTTAGGAGCCGGGCCATTTTTTTGACTCAGCACCTGGGTAGTGCTTTTTATTGGTGGATGAATTTATCCACCAATCAGCAAGAACAACCCAGGTTGTTAACCAAAAATGGGCCGGCAGCTAAACTTACATTCTTGTATTTCAAATAAAGATACCAACGGCTAGATTTAGAGTTCGGCGGTAGATGGGTTGCTAACGCCACGCGTGTTTTATGTCTAACGCACGTCATTGTTTGACTCCGGTATTTAGAGTTCAAAACAGACCATCTAACGATGCTCCTAACGCGTGTATGTCACACGCGTAATACTGTCCGCGTTAGACAGTCTCCCATAGAGATCAATGGGAAAGCAAAAAAATAGTTTTTTTCACCTAACACTCGATCTCGCGGGAATACGCACAGCTCGGTCATATGACGCATACCACATCATGCACAACAATAACACGCCGCAAATGTCACAACAACAATCAATCAACAAAGCACACAAGCATTACACATTCACAAGCGGGGGGATTTTTAATAAAATTTAATACGGGGAATACGCATATACTTTAAGATGTGGAAATTCGCAAAATAACAACAAGGAATAAAAAATATATACATACACTAGAAAAATAATCGCATTCAATATAACTATATATTAGGACAAACATACATATACAACACTTCACTAATACCACACCATCGCAAATTCACATTTAAAAAGAATACTATTGGACAATGTTAGAGAAAATGACCACTATGACATCATCGCATTCTACACATTCCACAAATACTAACTCAAAATGAGCATGCGCAAATTCACACAACTAATACACATTGCACTAATAGTAATTGCTAATAAAGCACACCTGAACACAATTTACAACGGAAATTGGTACATCATTAAAAATTTACACAGGGTATATAAGCACCACACAAGCAGGGCTTCTTTGACTGTGTTGCTGGTGGGTCTTTGGAGATTGGAGGTTTAAGATTAGAGAGTTGGTGCATTATTGTGAGTGAGTTAGTGTTAGCGTGAGAGAGTCAGTTGTTAGTGTTATCGTGAGTGAGTTAGTGGGAGTGGGAGAGAGTCTGTTAGTGGGAGCGTGAGTGAGTTAGTGGGAGTGGGAGTTGTTAGTGGGAGCGTAAGTTAGTGGTAGTTAGTGAGAGTTAGTGGGAGTGTTTGTTAGTGAGAATTAGTAGTAGTGTGTTAGTGAGAATTAGTAGTAGTGTGAGTTAGTGAGCGAGTGATTTTCTGTACACGTAACACATTTACACGCAAACACATTCAATACATACATACATACACTTATCAATAACACTACATACACTCCATACCCCCTACCCCCTCATACTACACTCCATACCCCATTCCCTGTAGTCCCATTCCCTTTCATCCCATTTACTCTTATCCCATACCCCATCCCATACCCATCCCCTAGTTACATTTAGTTTACATATCCTCCTTTTAGTCTTCTTCTTCTTTTGGTTTATTTAAATACTCCTTACCCTCTTTGTTTTTTTACATCCCTCTCACACTTTCAGCACTTTTTTTTGTCTTTTTAGTTCTTTATTTTGACCCCCTTTCATTTCATCACACTCACTTTTTGTTTGATTATTTGGGGTTTAGTTTAGGGAACAGATGGAGGCCAGGCAGGGGAGAGGTAGAGGGGGGAGGAGAGGGAGGGGGAGAGGAACAGGGCAGGAAGGGGGGCAGGAAGCGGGGGTGGAAGCGGTGGGTGGACCCAGCCACTTGGTTCAAGATGAACAAGTGGCTGGGCCCAGTGGCGGACAGAGTAGGGCTTCACAGTCCGGGAAACGGAGGGCATCGTCACAGGGGAAGGCCAAGGCGACTAGGGAGGCAAGGTTTTCGATGGAGGAGAAGGAGGCCCTCATAGAGGCCTATATGGCCAGGTATAGGAGGCTGCAGCACCAGAAGACTACCCCGACTGACAAGAGGAGGCTCTGCCGATGGGAGGAAATGTTGCGGCCCAGCATCTCCGAGGTGGAAATAGTCGGTATCGGAGGAATTGATACCGGGAACCTGCCAATATCTGACGGTAAGCTCATTGAACAATAATTTCACATACGAATGTATTTCAAGGGACACTATACGCAAACCTTTACTTTCATGATTGAGGTAGCGAATACAATTTGACAAAACATTCAAATGTATTTATATTACCTAATTTGAATCATTCTTGAGATATATTTTAATTAAGAAATAGCCATGCACACGGTGAAACAATCACAGGAGGCAGCTATATTCAGCTAACAATCTGCATCTTATAAGCATATTTAGATATGCTTTTCAGCAAAGAATATCCAGAGAATGAAGCTAATTAGATAAGAAAAGTACATTAGAAAGTTGATAATAAATGTATGCTTCTAAATCATGAAAGATAAAACATTGGGTTTCATGTCCCTTTAAGGATCAGATTAATGCTATAACGTTATTTACACGCATTCACAATTACTTTGCGGTTACATCAGTATCTAGGCTATAGGTTAGGTGTGCATTTAAACAGACTGAAAACAAACGCGAAAACATTCAGATTGACCAGAGATATCACAAACACGGTTTTGAAAAAGCGGAAATCGTATTGATTGTTTGTTAGATTTCAAAGTGGATTAATGATTCTGCATTTGTAATTGTATCGTAAGCTAAGTCATTTAAAGCTTGATTTACAAATATGCTAATATATACATTTTTTTTTTTTATATACAGAGTCTGGGGAGGAGGCAGCACAAGAAACACAGCCTCATCTATCTCCCCGGGATGAGAGTGGTGGGGAGGAATTTCCACTTCGGAGGGAAGAGGCCCCCCGTGACGAAGAGCGCACGGAAGCTGATGAAGAGGCCCCGGAAGCAGAGGAGGAGCCCGCGGAACCAGAGGACCCTCAAGGACCCGCACACCGCCGTGCACAGGCACCCCGCCGTGCACGGGTACCCCGCCAAGCACAACAAGAGGAAATAGCGCCGTGCACGGGTACCCCGCCAAGCACAACAAGAGGAAATAGCGGAGGTGCGGGTTCTACTGGACTACATAGACCAGATGCGTAACTCCCGGATACAAAATATCGAAGGCCGCACTCGAATTCTTGATGGACAAAATCAAATAATTGAAGGACAAAACCAAATAATAAACATACTCAATAGAATCGAACAAGGCCAAAACAGAATCTTTAATCTGCACCAAGAGATGTTCAATTTTTTCCGGGAGGCGCATGCTGGTCTACCTCCTGGTCCGCCTCCTGCTGCTGGGCCTCCTGCTGCTGGGCCTCCTGCCGGCCCATCTCCTCCTGCCGGCCCATCTCCTCCTGCTGGCCCATCTCCTCCTGCCGGCCCATCTCCTCCTGCCGGCCCATCTACTTCTGCCGGCCCATCTACTTCTGCCGGGCCATCTACTTCTGCCGGGCCATCTACTTCTGCCGGGCCATCTACTCCTGCCGGGCCATCTACTCCTGCCGGGCCATCTACTCCTGCCGGGCCATCTACTCCTGCCGGGCCATCTACTCCTCTTCAGCCATCTCATCCTCTTCAGCCATCTCATCCTCTTCAGCCATCTCCTCCTCCTCAGCCATCTTCTCCTCCTCAGCCATCTTCTCCTCCTCAGCCATCTTCTCCTCCTCACCTTGGTCGTCCCAGTACTCTTCCTTCCACTCTTCCCACAACATCTCCAAGGAGAACTCTTCGGAGTCGGCAGTTGCTCCTCCCAGAGCCTCAGCCCCGTGGTATTTATTTTCATCTTTAATGTTTTTTTTATTTAATGTGTAATGGATAGGTATGTGATGATGTGGTTTTCATACACTTGTGGACCACACTCTGTATATAATCTACTTCTATGGGACCGGGTCCATGGAGGCAGATTGTTTGCAGAGTGTGGGTTATAAGTGTGTGAAAACCACATCATCACATACCTATCCTTGTTCATGATATTGATTGGTTTCTGTGATGTGATGTCCAAACTGTTTCCCGAATCGCAAACAAAATTACCATTACAATTATCCATGATGGCATATTACTGTTTGAATGCCAATAACACAGCTTAAAGGGACAGTCAGAAAATTATTGATTACAAAGAAAACACTGTATAATTATCAAGTTGGAAACAACAAAACATGGAGAAATACGTGTGACTTATGTGCTTAACCTTGTATCTATGACTAGGAAAAATGACCACTTATTTGTTGTTCTGACATAACAACCTTTTAGATATCAATGATCAATACATGGTAAATAATATGCTGTATGAGCACAAGGTTTTACATATACAAATGCTATCCAAATGCCCTCTAGTGGTCAAATTGTATAATGATTACATGCACTCTTCAAGCTCGAAGAAATGAGCATACGAACCTGATAGGTTTAGCTAGCAAATTTAAATAAACAAAGACAAATGATTAATTGGTGAGAAACCTTTGATATCATTGATATTACAAAATTGACTTTTAGAATAATGCAAAACATGATTTGTTTTCTAAACTGTCCCTTTAACAAAATTACATATGCTAACACATATTTGAAGCTTGTTGGTATATCTACATGTACTTGGTCAAAAATTAAATATTGAAATCAGATTTATATTGACGTGTTAAATAAAGTATATTTTCTTAAAGAGACATTATTGTGGTTTTTTTTTTTTTAGAAAAACATTTGTTTGAACAATGAATATGGTTTAAAGTCCTTTTAGGAGTGGGGGGTGAAAATATGCTAACAATAATATATTTGAAGATTAAATAATGTGGAACTCATACATGATACAAAAATCAACATTTGCATTAAAGGGACATTATACTATATTTTTAACAGAACTGTATGTAATAGACACTACTACAAACAACAAGATTAACATATACTGATATCAATATTACAAAGCTTCAAACACTTTCAAAGAAAATCGGGTTAGCTCTATTGAAAATATAGATGAACCCCCATTACAACCGTAAAACAAGACAATACCCCATCATTAACATATGAAAAGACCCTTTACACAAACAGGAGAAAGCTGGAGATGGTACTCACATGAAACTCAGAGGCTGGGCGAGGAGTCTGAAAATTAATTACATTTTCTTTGAACAGAAGAAAAATGAAACGTGTATTTGTTAAACAATGGACTATCTAACTAGAGACAAAATAAAAAGTTTTGATTTATAATGTGCGTGTCTAATGAACCTTTAATAAAATATACAACGAAATTACATTTAGAAGAAGTCGGCATCATATATTTAGCATATGATAAAGCTAAATGCATATTGATTACTTTATTCTAACACAATAGCGCATATTTATTAATTAGATATCTTTAACATTAAAAACAACAGTCATTTTTATGAAAAAGGAACATATTGTTGACAAACATATTAAACAACATGGACTATAGAGATTTGCACTTGCCTCGAAATATCATATGCATGAAAACATTTTGCTTTCGTTCGTTTATTCGACCAGACATCCAGCAAAAGAGAATGTGGTGGTCTTTATCAGCTACGGGTCAACAATGTAACATGATGCAAATAATACATATTCGCAAGGTTTTTAAAATTGGCTGCAGTCACAAACATGTTTAACGTGCACAAACAAATATTGCGGGACTACGTAATCCAATCATACGTTTTTTTACCTTTGCATGTGACGTCTTAACATGGCGCTTCCTTGATCACGTAAGAACGCCATCCAATAAAAGGCACATTCTTGATCACGTAAGAACGGCCAAAAAAAAAGGCGCATCCTTGATCGCGTCAAAACGCCATCCAATAAAAGGCACATTCTTGATCACGTAAGAACGTCAGTCAATACAAGGAATCATTGGACAGCCTGGCAGGTGACGTTTTAAGCAACATGGCGCATCCGAGATAGCTGAAAAACCGCAGCCAATACAAGGACTCAGTTGACAGCTTGGCATATCACTAAAAAACGTATTTATATTTTAGGAACTAGTATGTGTCTAGATTGCTATCTAGGAATGTCACCAAATCATGAATCATCTTTTCGGACTTGACTGTCCCTTGAACTATAGCTATGGTGTATATCTTTAACATTTAAAAGATACACATGAGAAATACATATGCCATTGATGTTTTAAGATATGTTTTGATTGTTTTGGAATAACAATAATGATACATGGATTGATTAAACGTGTTATTTATTCAAGTTTAAATATGGTCAGCCTACCTATAGCCATATATGGGAGGAGAATTATTTTGTTAACATATTTTTTAAAAAATATTAATCATCTAAAATATTTGCATTACACACAGAGATTTATTTGGTTACCCTTTTACAATAAGATAGAATAGAAAATGAAATACATGTGCTGTCAACATTACAATCAGATTGTTTATTAATAAGATTATATGTCCTTGTTCATGTAAAAAGGACAAAAACGCTTTAGAAATGGAAATACACTCATTAACAATTGTGCTCACCATCCCTTAAAGGGACATTATTTTGTTTTTAAAAAGAGGATACACATAGACAATACTATTTCAATAAAATGAACCCTTTACAGGGATTATATCATTGTATCAATCCTCAGATCATTTGTTAAAGGTGCATCAATTCATGCAGAGTTTCTAAATACACACATGGATGTGAAAATTGAAATATACATATATACACAAATAAAAATCTATATATACATATATAAAAAAATTACTATGCTAATCATAATCATGCAATGATAAAGCTAAGAGAAAAAAATATAAAGACAAATAACAAGATTACATTGGAGATGTTAATCTTAAAGTCATTTACAATTGTCTTACATATATGATTTTTTATAAAAAAATATTTTTGGTAGGTCCCTTTAAGGATCAACAAGATAAACTAGAGCTTTCAAAAAATAACATGAAGAATGAGGACAAAGAATCATGCAATGACATGTCTTTTATTAGTATGTAAGAAAACATCAACAACGTTTAGAAATAATCTTGTAAAAATAAGGAATATTTGAGCCATATGACAAGGTAACAGAGTGCATCACAGTCCATGAAGAGAGTTGCCAAGGGCCACCATAGCCCCATTGGAGACATATGACAAGGTAAAAGAGTGCATCACAGTCCATGAAGAGAGTTACCAAGGGCCACCATAGCCCCATTGGAGACATATGACAAGGTAACACACTGCATCACAGTCCATGAAGAGAGTTGCCAAGGGCCACCATAGCCCCATTGGAGACATATGACAAGGTAACACACTGCATCACAGTCCATGAAGAGAGTTGCCAAGGGCCACCATAGCCCCATTGGAGACATATGACAAGGTAAAAGAGTGCATCACAGTCCATGAAGAGAGTTGCCAAGGGCCACCATAGCCCCATTGGAGACATATGGCAAGGTAAAAGAGTGCATCACAGTCCATGAAGAGAGTTGCCAAGGGCCACCATAGCCCCATTGGAGACATATGACAAGGTAAAAGAGTGCATCACAGTCCATGAAGAGAGTTACCAAGGGCCACCATAGCCCCATTGGAGACATATGACAAGGTAACACAGTGCATCACAGTCCATCAAGAGAGTTGCCAAGGGCCACCATAGCCCCATTGGAGACATATGACAAGGTAAAAGAGTGCATCACAGTCCATGAAGAGAGTTGCCAAGGGCCACCATAGCCCCATTGGAGACATATGACAAGGTAACACAGTGCATCACAGTCCATGAAGAGAGTTGCCAAGGGCCACCATAGCCCCATTGGAGACATATGACAAGGTAACACAGTGCATCACAGTCCATGAAGAGAGTTGCCAAGGGCCACCATAGCCCCATTGGAGACATATGACAAGGTAACACAGTGCATCACAGTCCATGAAGAGAGTTGCCAAGGGCCACCATAGCCCCATTGGAGACATATGACAAGGTAACACAGTGCATCACAGTCCATGAAGAGAGTTGCCAAGGGCCACCATAGCCCCATTGGAGACATATGACAAGGTAAAAGAGTGCAACAGGCACAACAATAAACTTTTAAAAAGGCCAAATGGCAACAATAAAAAAAAACATCAACATGTGGACGGAGGATTCTTATCTGCCACCTTGGAGCATCTCCAGATCCTCCACTTACTGGTCATCCTCTTCATCGTCCTGTGCATGTCCAGATTCAGGCCTTGAACTTAATCGCATAATTTCACGCAGAGTCAAGTCCTGAACCCGGAGCTGGGCCTGCATGGTGTCGTTCATCCCTCTCAGGACAGCTGCGTTCCTCAACACGGCCTGCTCTACTCTTGCTATACCTTCTAGCATGAGCCATGCTGAGTCACAGCCTAAAATAAAGAATAAATTAAATATTAATGATAATTACACAACAGACGAAAAAAATAGAAAAGATACATTGTCATCATAAAGACAAATCATTCTTTACATCAATTAGTTTAAATGTATTCTTTACACATGAAATATGTTATTCAGACAGACCGAAATCATTAAAGGGACAGTTTACTCAAACATGTTGTCCTCTTTAATTGGTTTTAGATGATCCACTTATACAGCTTGAGTGTATCAAATCTTGTTAAAGGATTTACATTGTACTTACATTAGCAATTTAAATATTTTAATTATACTGTGGTAGGCACACCTATCCTTAAACATTTTGGCATTGAGGACAAGCTGTGTAAACATAGCAACCTGAAGAAATTACATTCCCACTGGGTTAGACAAGAGATAATGTATAAACATTTGTACATTAATTGTTGGATCCAAGTAGTGGTGATTGGTATATGTAGTGATATCCAATTAAAGGGACACTGAACCTAAATATTTAATTGACTGATTCAGATAGAGCATGACATTACAAATATTTAAAAATTACACATATTCTTTAAATGTTTGAATTCTATAGCTAGATTTTGAATGCAAGAATGTCGGTTTTTAGGGCAGGCCATATTTGTTTATCAACTTTGTTTGTCCCTGCTGGTTGATGGATACATTCATCCAACAATAAAGAAATGATGTCCACAATTATTTTATTTTTTAAAATAATTATAGGCATTTCTTTGTTTCAATAAAGATATTAAGAGAATGAAGAATAATTCATAAGAGTAGTAAATTATAAATTTGATTAACATTGCATGCTCTATTTGAATCACAATAGAAAATATTTTCCTTCAGTGTACCTTTAAGTATCTTATAATGTTGATTTTGAATGATACTTACAGCTGTGCCTGGGAAGGACAATCCGACACCCAGGACAATGAAGGTTGAGACAGGGGGGAGGGATGGGATTGGGTTGGGGAGGGATGGGATTGGCTTGGGGAGGGATGAGCTGATGCTCTGGGGTAGGCCGTACAGCTGGGGAGTGGGGAGTTGGGGTCTGGGCAGCTGTACGGGCCATAATACGGGGAGATCGGCGAAGGGGGTTGTAGGGGCGTTTTTTGGGAGGGGCAGGAAATGATAAATGGGAAGGGCCGGCAGGGGTCTGGGCATGGGCAGGAGTCTGGGCATGGGCAGGGGTCTGGGCCTGGGCAGTGGTCTGGGCATGGGCAGGGGTCTGGGCATGGGCAGGGGTCTGTGACTGGGCAGGGGCGGAAACCAGATGACCAGAAGTGGTGGATCCATCTGAAAATTTAATAAATATATATTAACATCTCATACATCATGAAATCAAATCAACGCATTTCAAATTGATTATGTTTTCAATATACTTAGAAGTGTGTTTGAATTTGTAAACAATTATGAAATGAGGATATGGTATGCATATAGGCACTCAGATGAATATCAATTACTGTCTGTACAATTCTAACATTATTATTGTGTTTTGGCCTGGAATATGCATGTGACATAATGATGGCATGAATTATACATTTTTAAAAAAAATAATATTTTCATGCTGCCTGATATAGAAAGGGGGCAGTAGTGTATTTGAACAGACAAATAATATTCCTTTTTAAAGTGCAAAAGCTGTAGACTTTGAATGTCTTCAATGAAATGATTTCAAATAAAGCAACATGTTGGAAACATGATAGATATATTTCACATACCATTAGACTCCAAGGCAGCCTCTTCCTCCTCCGTCACATATGTTAAATCAATCTCTGTAAAACATAACATGTTGTGTACACGTTAAGAACAGATATTATAACATATGTTACTGTTGTTCAAAGACACACATCAATGTTGCATTAAAGATATACACACCCAAAGTTATGATTTACATAATTTTGATGGAGCATACAAATTACATTAGATTTGTTATTCTCAATGATTCAGATTTTCGATGTATTGTTTGTATTAATTTAAAAATCATAAAAGCATAGTACATAGAACATTTAAGATTTCTCATGTGTGTATCACTTGATGACTGTTGTCAAAAATGAACATGGAAACAAACATATGCTATACATCTTCTGAATAACAAATGTGTAGACTAATAAAGTTTTAATTATTAATCTTTCAATATTAAAAGAAAATTAATATATAATCAGAAGAGAAAATTATATGTTTGTTTCAAATGTTATGCTTCATCAGAATCATGCTCATAATATTGATTACCAATACACCTTCAATGACATATAAATGAGTCAATGGACTTACCAGGAGACCGGAAAGGCGGCTCTATGTCACTGCTGGATTCCTGTGGGCTCACCACAACAACTCTCTCTATGAATGATATAGATATATATTAGGAAACACATTTGGGATATCACTAAATCACATCTGTATCGAATTTTAAGATTAATCAACTTGAAAATGTGAAGAATAGAGCAGTCATTAAACCAGAAAATGATGTATTGAACATATGTTTAATTTCAGACTATATTAGACATCAAACTCATCTCATACGATGCTATTGCATATCTAAATATACCCATTGATCAATGTTCTTAAAAGAATACACACAAACCACATTTTGAAGAACAGCTGTTGACAAATCTAAACAAACACATGTGGCACATCGAGCCATTTGTGCAATGTACAGTAATCTTGTATAGGACACAACACATATTTATCACAATACAAAACCAAATTGATTAGTACAAATATGTAATCATGGTGCTGTTAGAGTATGCTGATATCTATAAAGTAACTCCAACAGTGAATATGTGAATTATATATCAATATTGTTTAATCCAAAGAATGTAAAGATGAATGAATCTATTGTTTATTAAAGGGACACTGACATGATTAATTTAAATAATTGATTTATCTGTTCAAACTGTTCAAAATGATTTAACATTGACTCCTATTATAATTTGAATGTTGCTGCATTTTAATCTTAAAGGCAGATAAGCAATATTGTATTCAATAAATATTGTTTGTTGAAGGTATCCACCAATCATCAATAAAAACCCAGGTTGTTCAACCAAAATTGAGATGCAGATAAACGTACATTCTTGATTTTAAAATACATTTAGCAATAGAATATTTCACATATGATGATAGTATTATATTTAAATGTTTATTAATATTGCATACTCTATCTGAATGACAACATTAATAATTGTAGATCAGTATCCCTTTAATATAAAATTATATTGATTTGACAATGTTGGTGTTAATGAATTCTCTACTCCATATGTTGATGTAATGAATGGGATTGAGCATGCAATTCAAATCTAATATGTTATTTAAGGATATCCGAAGAATTATTTAATTTTCATCTATTAAAGGGACATTACATATAAATATTGAACAATGTGGATTTAGTATGTAATGTTCTGCCCATGTTTCTAAGACAAATGTCAATTAAAATGAGACATACCATACTGTGACAAGCCCTGCCTTAAGGATCCAGCAGCAACATCCATATCTGTAATATATTAAATGAGGATTGCATATCATTAATACAAATCATGCCATGTTTAAAATCTTTACATTATTAGCAAATCAATTTAAAACTATTAATCCTTTGGTAGTCCCATGAGTTAATTGTTTCCTCAATTCAATTCATGATAAATATATCCTGTACTCTTATTTTCAATCAGTTGTGTTGTTTACTGTAGCTTTAATTATTTTTTGGTGTTATTTCATTCTCATCAATTGATGTGCATATGTTATAATTTATTTGGATTCTTCTTTTTTTATTATGTATAATATTGAAAATAAGAATACTGTATTCTTCACATATATCATAATTCACATTTCATTTTGACCAACATGTATAAAGCAATGCCACTTACAGCAAAGCCATGTTAACGTGTATGCGCAATTCCATTTTCGCGATCATTGCGCAATGATTCAAAGCGGAATTACGCATCCGTCATTTGACCAACATGTATAAAGCAATGCCACTTACAGCAAAGCCATGTTAACGTGTATGCGCAATTCCATTTTCGCGATCATTGCGCAATGATTCAAAGCGGAATTACGCATCCGTCATTTGACCAACATGTATAAAGCAATGCCACTTACAGCAAAGCCATGTTAACGTGTATGCGCAATTCCATTTTCGCGATCATTGCGCAATGATTCCAAGCGGAATTACGCATCCGTCATTTGACCAACATGTATAAAGCAATGCCACTTACAGCAAAGCCATGTTAACGTGTATGCGCAATTCCATTTTCGCTCTGTGACGCATATTCTGTAGAGCGCAAGACACATCATTCCTATTTCATGTGTCACTAATCTAAAATCAGATATCTAAACATCATATGTAGTGTATGTTGTGAGATCTGTATAGGTTTAGTATCTGACTATATACACATTTATTGATTAAAAAAAAGAAAGAAGATATTATATGAAGTTGGATAATCACCTGCTTCAGATTCTCCATCTCCTCCCAGGCCACCGGACGGAGAAGCAGCTGCCCTGGCCCCCGCGTCAGGACTTTCAGATCCCGCAGCTGGGAGGGAAGAAGAGGAGGCTGAGGATGGCGAGGATCTGAATCTTTTGGGGACCCGGAGATTGAGGAGTTCGCATAAAGTCACCTCATAAGGGAGTAGGTACAGTTTCCGCGGGGCCTCTCTTTTGCCACCTCTTTTACGGGCTTGTACCCAGTCCCTTATGAGGTTGACTTTTTTGGTTAACCGCAACCTCATATCTCCGAATCTCCTCATGATCTGATCCTGGGTCCTCTGGACGTCACACACCAATCTAACCGCATTGGTGATAGACTCCCAGAGGGCCTTCTTAACAGGCGCATCTGTCAACCTCCTCTTGTTCCCAAACAGTTGGGGATAAAAGTCCTTGACGGCGTGGACCAGTGCAGCGCTCTCCTCCTTGGTGAACCTGGGAGCTGACATGCCTGCTGGGTTGTCCAATAAATATATTATAATAATAATATAAACTGCCTGCAGGCATTAGAGAACTGACAAAGATGGCAACGTGTAATGGACTTTTATATGGTGAAGTAAACATGAGATGCACCATGGGACAAGTTATCTGTACATCTGATTGGATAAAAGTTTGAAATATTGTTAGAATGTCTGTGAGACCATCCTGACTCAAGTTGTGTTTGTGTGATGAACTCTGATTGGCCGTTCCTTAATGTTTCATATCTTAGTAACTTCCTTACACATACCTCATGGTGGTGCTGTAACTTCATTTTTCATGTAGACTTATTTGTAACTCATGGGCCTGTTATGCGGATATGTGTGACGCAGATTTAATATCCGTGATCCGTTAAATATTAATGATTAAATTCTATTTAACATCTAATACTGTCACATTATTAATGTTGTAGACATTTCTCGGTTTAATAACGGTCTGTTTCTTTAATACAAATACACATTTAATATTGTATGTCTTTATTGTTCATAAAATCCATTTATTGACTTATTGTGAAGTATTGATATTGCTCTATTAAATGTATTTCATAATGCACATTGATTGTGTGCTATTGCGTGACATTAGACTTTAATGTTTAAAGATGCTAATCTGGTGTTTCAAGATGCGTTTCCCACGCAATATTTCTGAATGTTCAAATTCAGGTTATAAGGTCAGTAACTTGGATAATCTGTTTATAAATGTTAAACTACAGGTTTGTTTGTTATTAGTAAATAAACCTCGAGCTTGTATTTGTCTGAAGTGAAAATGTAAATCAATGTATCTTAGTATTTAGATATCCTCAACAGAAGAAATTTAAATGCACATGGTTGAGACAATCACATAAGGCATCTATGTGCATCCACCAATCTTCATCTACTGAGCCTATCTCGATATGCTTTTCAAGCAAAGTATGTCAAGATAGGAAGAGAAGTAAATACACTCTTTAAATCTCTTAAAGGGACACTGTCCAAACAAATTTAGCGTTGGTGATTCAGATTGAGCATGAAATGTTAATCAACGTTATAATTTAATCCGATTCTCAAATGTTAACAATTATCTTGTTATCTTTCTTTGCAAATCAATAATGATATTTGAGATTACGGACAATTGTTTCAAAAAACCTGGGTTGTCCTTGATGATTGTTGGATAAATTAATCCACCACAAAAAACCAAGTTCAGTCCAGAGTACTGAAGCTAATAAATTATCTATTTAATGCCTTATTTTTAAAGTAATGATAGCAACATCACAAGGAGCATTCATAATATGAGACAATTTTTAAAGTTGCTTAAAATAGAATACTCATTCAGAATGTATAAATCATTAATTTTTTAACTGTCTCCCTTTAAGTATATTTTTAGTTCATGTCCATTTAAATAAACATTTCACAATAATGCTTGAAATATCAGAAACCTAGGCACCTTCCTTTTGATAAATTAGTATAACATATGAGTATATAAAATTTAGATTAACTTCTGGATTGTTTTACACACTGACTGAAATATATATTGTAAAGGAGGTATTTCGGAGTATTCAGCTTAGAGGGACATTAAGCTATATGTTATGTATGCATTTTGGATAAGATTATAATATTTGAACAACTTAATATGTTTTGGTATTCAATCATTAGATTGTAATTATATATATTTTTTGATTAAATACATATCTACATAGGCTATTTTGATGCTGATTGTTGGTTGCACATAGATTTCTACCTTATGTAATTGACTAAGATATGTGCATTGTTTTTTTTTACAAAGTATATTTAAAGACTGAATGTAATTCTATAGTACTTTCTAAATATGTTTAAATTCTTTTATGAATTATTTAAAAATCAATACACAATATACTTTGTGAATGTCCCTTTAAGGACCAAAACATTTGTAATGTTGATTTAACATTGTCAAAATAAACTAAAGGGGAATGAAAATTATATATAGATATGTGATGTCTAACCCAAGAGGTAAGATTTTAAAAACTACATAATATTATTAACTATAGTTAAATGACTCCACTAGAAAATCAAATCGATTAACCTGCCATCCAATAACTAGCTTGTGAAAAATATAAAGTTAAATGACCTACCATTTATAAATGTAAAAATTAAAATAATTTAGCAAATAATGTTTTGAGATACCTAAGGAAGATACAAGATCTTATAAAATTAATTTTACATTCAACAACACTGTCACTTTAATGTAATTGAACCACTTCCACTTCTTAAAAGTGAAAAAAATTAATTTTTGTGAAATTGACTACATATCCGAAATTATTTTAACATCTAAGAATTTCAAAAGAAAAGCATTGATGGATCTCACTCCCCAATGAATGTTAAAAAAGATAGTTTAATGTAATATTCTCTGAATCAGTGGATTTTCCACAATTAATGCATTATTTGATCTTATGCATGTGCTTGTCAAATAGACAACTACCAGTCATGGGAGTCAAATTGATTTTTATTGACAGATTATATGGATATTTATTATAATCTGTTCCAAAGAGTGTATTTAATACTAAAATGTTTATTATTACCATTTTAAAATTTAATAGTTTCTGAACCAAAAATAAAAAAATATTCCTGGAAGTCATCAGATGCCAATCTGAAATGTAAACATTTTTTTACAAAAGTTAATACACACGTAGTCAAAGATTCATAAAATACATTTACAATCATCTTGTGTCTATGCTCTAACATTTTTTAAAGATGTTTATTAATTATATTTAAAAAAAAAAAAATATATTGTGTAATAAAAAAATAAATAAAAAAAATCTGATTTTCGAATTATACATAAAAATGTATATCACATTTCAATAATATATATGTTGAACATAAATGTCATATTTCATGTCCATTCAAATACCTCTATATCAACTATAATATGTATTCCTTTTTATGATTGTGATCCCTAAATATCTAATGATGAAATATGTCTGACTAATGTATGTAAGCTACCAATAATCAACATTCTTCCTGTGATTCTTAACTAGCATGCATTGGTACACCAACCTGGATAATGCATGGTCTTTGAAAGTCAATTCAGGGGTAAACAGTTGATCTTCAATAGGTGTCTTATTCATCATTTCAAAAATAGAGGACTGAAATCCCATCTAAAAATTAGAAATTCATCTAAGTGTCTGATTGTGATCCCTAAATATCTAATTAAGAACTAAATATGACTAATGTATGGAAGCTACTAATATTCAACATTCTTCCTGTGATTCTTAACTAGCATGCATTGGTACACCAACCTGGATAATGCATGGTCTTTGAAAGTCAATTCAGGGTTAAAAAGTTGATCTTCAATAGGTGTCTTATTCATCATTTCAAAAATAGAGGACTGTGAAATACCATCTAAAAATTTGAAAATCATCTAAGTGTCTCCAATAGGATGCCTCAACAGTCTTATTCTATTAAATAGTTGGCACTTACCATGTGAACATGTCTTTGTATGCTTTTCAAGGTCAGCAGATTTGAAAGATAATGCCAGACATGATCCCATTGGTATACTTCAATTTCAATCTTGGCTTTTTCCACTGTCAGTCTGGGCAATCTTCACTGTCAGGCTTCTAATTCTTCCCTTTCAGTCTTTAGATTAAGTCAGCTCCCTAATGGCATAAAAGGTTTATTCAAAATTACTACAAGTGTGTGAATCATTTCTCTAGCCCTCTCCCACCAACCATTTCATAAGAAATTTCTGTCACTAGCTTACTGTGTAGCATCTTGTGTTATGTTCTATCAAGTGTGAAGATGAGTCATATTGAGCAGAACAAACCTCTAATGTGTGACATTGAACCATAGTCATGCTAGAGTATCCCTTTCTGAGTATTTTCATTTTAAGTAATATGTAAACTAAATTCTAGTTTAGAAAATGTATGCCATAATGTATTTGTGTACAATTCATGCCAGCAACAGTCCAGACATTTATACTTACCAGCTGATGTCCTCTTTAAAAACCAGGTGGCAAAGACTCGCTACAGGACCCAATGGCCAGAGCATCACCTATATTAATAAATGAAACACATTTTTAGCATTTGATGAACAATCCTAACATGTTTGCACAATTCTCTACTTGTCATTTCCCTACAGTTCACATCTATTGATAATACTCCAGTCTAACTTCTATTCTTTACCGTCTAAAGTTGCAGTTGATGATGTCTGCTCTGACATTGAGCCCCTCGTCCCGGAATGGCCCCTCTAGAACAGGATCATCCTCCTCATCTCTGAGGAGGTTTCTGTCCGGCCGGACGGCCTGCAGCATCCCAGCCCGCTGTGCAATATTATGCAGGACGCTACAGGCTACAACGATCTTAGCCACCTTCTTTGGGTTGTACTGGAGGGCTCCTCCCGACCTGTCCAGGCACCTGAACCTCATCTTCAGGAGCCCGAACATCTGTTCAACCACCTATATGAACACAAAGGAAGAATGGTATAAAGGATACCAGACTACCCAAAGTATGCACTTACAGCACTCTAGGTCTGAACTAAAGGTTGGGATTCTTTAACAGGATATTAAAATATAACTTTTATTGGAATTAAAATAAAAAACCAAAGTTGTTTGGTTAATACATACACGATTAAAATTTGCTCCAGTGCTCAAATCAGTATAGTAAGTTTCACATTAGATCACAATTTATGATAATTCGGCCTGAATAAATTCACTAGTAATAGTGATCTAAATAGTTCAATAAATCGGTAATGGTTACCATCAGAGTGTTCATCTGAATAGTAGAGCTCATATATAAATTCTGATCAAGGTTGTGTACTCTCAGCTATATAAACTTATGCTATCATCATTCAATATAATGGGTGATAGCAGAGTACTGATTATTGTATATTAATAATGATTATCCACGAATAGGGGTACTGGTGAATTGAATATTCACAAAAACGAGGGTTTGATCAATTATAACCTGGGTTATAATTTTAGCCTGTATATTTGTATAAATAGTAATGTGTGCGTGCTTGGTGCTACTGTAGTTTTCAAAATTTCATTAGGTATATATTCCTAAAAATTGGAATACAGTTATAATCACAATAAGCCTAGTTCTGTGTAGCCCAGACCTCCGATCTGGCCACTTATGTTCACTTAGAGTTATTAAATAGTTAGACCCTGATTAGTCCATATAGTAATTGCTGCAAAAGTTACTCTGGCTTATGTTAATCCACCTTTATAAATTTTAGGCGTATGTTTCATAGAAAACTAAATCTGCTATCCCGGCGTCTCCCAGATTTTATCAATTGACAAATGTCCCAGAGTTTATTCACAGTGCCAAAAATTATTATTATTCTGGGCCAGTGTGTGGTAATTCGAATTAAGTGCCCTTTGGCACAGCCACTGTTATGATCCACAAGTATTACAATTATCAGTCATCAGTTTATAACATTCTTCTCATACATATTATTTATATACTCAGTTTTATAGCTTTAGTTAAATTTGGCACAACCCACTTTCAATAAATGCTTTCTATGATTTCGTTTCAGTTAAATAACCGTGTTACAATATCTATTAATTTCGAAAGCTCTGAAAGCTGTGTTTGAAGTTAAAGCTCGGTCTGGCACAACCCAGATTATATGTATAGAGTTAACAGTCCATTAATTTGTAATATGAATCTCCGTTGAAACACCCATTCATTTTCAAACTTCAATTTAACAATTAAAGTAAGTATAATCTGGTACAACCCAGGTTATATACGTAATGAATATCTGTCAGTTTTTGTTTAATTCGCAACAATGTTGCAGGTTGTTATATATGTTTCAGTTTAAGCGCTGTGTGGTACAGCTAATGCTGTCACTATCGGGCAGTATCAATCACACTCATACGTTTGTGAGATCTTATAATACACGCACATTCACACACGTTAGGTAGTTTAAGTTAAAACTGGCACAACCCAGTTACTATAACAATATCCACGATGTGGCGTATAATTATTAAGAGACTTAGTTAACTATTAATGAAATAAAGTCTGGCACAACCCAGGCTATATGGTTATAACTCGTTATTGCATATATAGTAAGAAAGGTTTCTGTTCAACCACCGCCCTGGTTCTGTTATGAGCCCTATTGTAGCGCTCCTCAGACACATCAGTCGGGCTACGCAAAGGGGTAATGAGCCAAGGCCGGCTCATGTACCCAGAATCACCTATAAATTATGAACAGAACATAATTCCAACAGAATCCTCAAAATAGTATTTGTAGTACAATAAAAAGTTTTGTACACGATAATCCATTAACAAATGTTTATTTTAACTTTAAAATATCTAGTTCAATATTATTCTCTATCTTCCCATTTCAGCTAAGACATGCTACATATGCATATTTCTCCTAAATCAAGCCTTGTGTAAAATGCTAACCTCATGGTTACATTACATTCTCTATCTGAGCATTTAAGGTAAGACATGCTACATATCTGCATTGAACTAAAAGACATTTGCGGAAAGAGACAATGACATGGTTAAATTGCATTAGCTAATATCTTCCCATTTCAGCTAAGACATGCTACATATGCGTATTTCTCCTAAATCAAGCCTTGTGTAAAATGCTAACTACATGGTTACATTACATTCTCTATCTGAGCATTTAAGCTAAGACATGCTACATATCTGCATTGAACTAAAAGACATTTGCGGAAAGAGACAATGACATGGTTAAATTGCATTAGCTAATATCTTCACATTTCAGCTAAGACATGCTACATATGCGTATTTCTCCTAAATCAAGCCTTGTGTAAAATGCTAACTACATGGTTACATTACATTCTCTATCTGAGCATTTAAGGTAAGACATGCTACATATCTGCATTGAACTAAAAGACATTTGCGGAAAGAGACAATGACATGGTTAAATTGCATTAGCTAATATCTTCCCATTTCAGCTAAGACATGCTACATATGCGTATTTCTCCTAAATCAAGCCTTGTGTAAAATGCTAACTACATGGTTACATTACATTCTCTATCTGAGCATTTAAGGTAAGACATGCTACATATCTGCATTGAACTAAAAGACATTTGCGGAAAGAGACAATGACATGGTTAAATTGCATTAGCTAATATCTTCCCATTTCAGCTAAGACATGCTACATATGCGTATTTCTCCTAAATCAAGCCTTGTGTAAAATGCTAACTACATGGTTACATTACATTCTCTATCTGAGCATTTAAGGTAAGACATGCTACATATCTGCATTGAACTAAAAGACATTTGCGGAAAGAGACAATGACATGGTTAAATTGCATTAGCTAATATCTTCCCATTTCAGCTAAGACATGCTACATATGCGTATTTCTCCTAAATCAAGCCTTGTGTAAAATGCTAACTACATGGTTACATTACATTCTCTATCTGAGCATTTAAGGTAAGACATGCTACATATCTGCATTGAACTAAAAGACATTTGCGGAAAGAGACAATGACATGGTTAAATTGCATTAGCTAATATCTTCACATTTCAGCTAAGACATGCTACATATGCGTATTTCTCCTAAATCAAGCCTTGTGTAAAATGCTAACTACATGGTTACATTACATTCTCTATCTGAGCATTTAAGGTAAGACATGCTACATATCTGCATTGAACTAAAAGACATTTGCGGAAAGAGACAATGACATGGTTAAATTGCATTAGCTAATATCTTCACATTTCAGCTAAGACATGCTACATATGCGTATTTCTCCTAAATCAAGCCTTGTGTAAAATGATAACTACATGGTTACATTACATTCTCTATCTGAGCATTTAAGGTAAGACATGCTACATATCTGCATTGAACTAAAAGACATTTGCGGAAAGAGACAATGACATGGTTAAATTGCATTAGCTAATATCTTCACATTTCAGCTAAGACATGCTACATATGCGTATTTCTCCTAAATCAAGCCTTGTGTAAAATGATAACTACATGGTTACATTACATTCTCTATCTGAGCATTTAAGGTAAGACATGCTACATATCTGCATTGAACTAAAAGTAGACATTAGCGGGGGGAAAATATATGGTTAAATTGCATCCTATAGCTGAACATTACGCTAACATTTTAAAACTACAGTGGCAATTGTCAAAATAATTAACCATGTTGTGCACAAATACTCACCAACGAGATAACCAGGGGGCATTTGTCTTTCCTCAAACTATCTCCACAGGGACGACAGAGAGAGGATGCGGGCATCATGACAAGCTCCTCCAAAATTCGCACACACATGCATAATCCTCATCTGTGCGTCACAAACATACTGCACGTTGAGGCTATGAAAATGTTTGCGATTTCTGAAGGGCGAGTCATCAATTGGAGCACGCAGCACAATGTGGGTACAATCTATGGCTCCCAAGACATTGGGCATTTGAGCAATATCAAAGAATTCCCGCTTCAGGCGCCTCCAATCACCATCATTCTGTGGGAATCCTATGTATTGCTTACTGATACGTACCATGGCGTCCAGAAAGTTATCAAACACCCCAGAGAATGTACCTTGAGCCAGGCCATGCATGTACAGTTCTCCGGATTGAAAACTCCCGGAGGCCAGGACGTATAGACAGCTTAGCATCCTACTCATGGCGGGAACAGCAGTCCTTATTCTTATATACGTGGCTCCAAATGAGGTTTAAGAAGATCGTAAAGGCCAATGAGCTGTTCGCGATCGAGCCGATACTTATCAAAAACCTCAAAGTCGCTCATGTTTTCCAAGGTGGGTCTCACCCTGTAGACACGAGGACCTCGAACCAGATGACCCCTTCGTCTCAGTCTGAGCCGCCGAGGCTGCCTGATTCGACCAACAGCTAGTTTGCCAATAGCAGCACCAGCAGCGTCTACCATGTCATCGTCATCCATCTTTCAAAACAGCGTAACAAGGTAAGCACTTGATCTGATGTGGATCACAAGTGATGCATTGGCCATGTTGTTTGGGGGATTTATAGTACAATTAGTCCAATGGTAGTGAGTTTGTAATGATTGCTGATTGTATTCACCTGTTTGTATGTGAGCGGCGCGAATGCTTTCACAGTGGGCGTTTATTTGTTGTTTGCTGAAATGTTATTTTCAAACAATGATTCTCAATGTGAAAGTGTCAAAGATCACACATACAGTGCATGTTTGTAATGTTTGTTCATATGCGTAATCAATATTTCTTAAACGCGATCTTATAGTAACAAGCACACGTCCAGGCTAACATGAATGAAAGTGCATAGTTGTGTATAATGTGCATCGAATGTGATCGATCAATGTTGCTGCAATATTGTTTGTAAACGATAAAGTAACAGCTGCCATCTGTAGGATTGTATATATAAGTGATTGCCGAGCTGTCAATATTGTATGCGTCCCTTTAAAATCGCAATAATAATTCAGAACTTCCCGTCTGCCATCTGTAGTATTGTATATATAAGTGATTGCCGAGATGTCAATATTGTATGCGTCCCTTTAAAATCGCACTAATGCTGAATAACTTCCGGCTGTCATCTGTAGTATTGTATATATAAGTGATTTCCGAGCTGTCAATATTGTACGCGTCCCTTTAAAATCGCAATAATAATTCCGAACTTCCCGTCTGCCATCTGTAGTATTGTATATATAAGTGATTGCCGAGCTGTCAATATTGTATGCGTCCCTTTAAAATCGCAATAATAATTCCGAACTTCCCGTCTGCCATCTGTAGTATTGTATATATAAGTGATTGCCGAGATGTGAATATTGTACGCGTCCCTTTAAAATCGCAATAATAATTACGAAATTCCCGTCTGCCATCTGTAGTATTGTATATATAAGTGATTGCCGAGATGTCAATATTGTATGCGTCCCATTCAAATGGCACTAATAGTGAAGAACTTCCGGCTGTCATCTGTAGTATTATATATATAAGTGATTTGCGATCTGAGAATATTTATTAATTGTCCCATTGAAATCACCTTAATAATGCTGTTCCAAACTGTTGTTTACGTATATGTTGTATTGTAGTATTGAGTGTTAAAGTTCCGAAAGGGGCGGTACAGTCGTGAATCTGTGATGTGTATGGTTGAATCTTCTAATGACGTCATGATATTATTAACCTGCCTATGTAGTTCTGAAATCCTCATTGTGTTGTTGTATTGTGCTACATTGTTATTGTGTGCTGAATAAAATCTAAATGTGTGCTTTGTGGTTGCGTGATGGGTGATGCGTGTTATGTACATGTACGTATATATTGTGATTGTGTCCCACATATGCTGACTTCTATATAGCGGTGTGGCATTGTTGTTCCTTCCCATAAAGTGACATCTGTAATCTGGTGTAATGATGTTCTTGTTGTACGTAATTCCTAATGGTTTATTGTGATGGAATCATGATGTTAAAAGTACAGTAAAATCCATATGTTGTGTTTTGTGATTCCTCGAGAGAATGTAATGTGTTTTTCCCCCATCATTTGAATGCACATGTATGAGTGAATGATAAAAGTAATGTATGTGCATCCATGACTGATCATGTGTTAAGCCTATGTAGATATGCTGTTGCTGCAAGCATATGAGTTGAATAACTGAAATGCAATAATAAAGGTAAATGAGAATTGTTTCCCATTGTGTAGTGTTTGTGAATCCTGAAAAGTTGACATTATTTTTGTGTCCGTTTAAATGTAATATTTTTAAAACAAAAATGTTGTTACTAGTGATGTTGATTTGTAGTTGATGTAATATAAAAGTCTGAAATAATTTAATGGTGTTGTGAATATTCAAACAGTAAAATCCATAAATCCACCATAGGGAAATAGTCATTTCTTGATCTATTTATCATAGCTGGGTCTAACGCATGAAATCATGTATTTTCTAGCGCTGGTATTTGGAGTTTTTCCCAATAGAAGTCAATGGAGGCTCTAAAATTTGTTCTTGTTTTTTTTCTAAGACTGGTTTTCCTCGTAAAGTGAATGACGTCATGAGCTTTTGTGAAAAAGTAACTAAATCGTGTTCTTTTTGTAATAAATAAATATTTTGTGTATGTCATGTGGTGTATATTGTTTGTATGCATCGATGAGTGTATGTTTGTGATAATGTTATTAGTTAGATGTAGGTATATGAGGGTCTTTTCCCGTGTGTCAATGTAAGTCAATGGGAAAATGGATTTGTGTTGTTTTTTTTCTAACACCCGAGATCTCGCAACTTTAATCCTTTGTATTTTGATGAAAAATTATTAAATATGAAAAATAAACATAGTGTAGTGTTTGTATGACTGTAAGTGTAGTTTGTGTAATATTTTTTTTTTGATTCGTGGATCTTTTTTTTGTCGGTATATGTTTACTACTGGGTCTGAGGTGTCGGTAGAAATGTGAGCGTTAGGTTTTTTTTGAGTGTCGGTAACTGAACTCTAAATACCGGAGTCTGTAAGAAACCCGCGTTAGGAGCCTCTAACGCTGGTTTTCACGGCTAACGCCGAACTCTAAATCTAGGCCCAAGAGAATTAAGCAAATTTGATAATAGGAGATAATTAGAAAATTGCTTAAAATGTAATGCTCTATCTGAATCACGAAAGAAAAATTTGGGGTTCAGTGTCCCTTTAAGCATAATTTTTAACACAACCAATAGGTGTTTTTTTTGTTTTTTTTTTAATTCTTTTATTAAACCAGTTCACAGTTCATAAGAGAGAAAATTACATACATTTCATGTCCATAAAACAGATGACAAATTATGATATGTTAATACAGAAACAATAAGTAAATACATAAACCACCGAAAAATAAGAGTAAACCACATGTCTTCCAAGAATTAATCTCAATTCGAAAGGTTACCCTGATTTAAAAGTTTTCAACACAACAGGGCAATTCCTGTATATATATTATCCCAATATCTTTTGGTACTATGATGCCTTTTCTTTTATCCCCACAAAAACATAAAATAGACACACACAAAAATGTGAATGTGATGATACTGATGAAGCTGGTATCCAGGAGAGAGGAAACAGCCCAGTTTTAACAGCTGATATAAAAGGTTTGGTGTTGAATAATGGAGATAACTGTTTTTGAATCACCAATGTTTGAGCTCTGATCAATGGTAACCATTTATCCAAAAATTCCTGAGTCTTATTATCATTTAATAAATTAATATTCTGAATCTCAAACGTAATATGTTGTAGGAGGGTACTTATAAAACTATTAAAACTAGATGGAGAAGTATCCTTCCACTTCTTCAGTATCATGTATATCATTATCATTGTACAATAGGTATGGTAGTAGTTCGGTCTAATAATTGCTGAATCAGTCAGAAAAAAATATATCTACCAATAATCTTGAAATGATCCGAAAAAAGTTTGTTGTACCAAAAATTAAATTTGGACCATAACTGTGATATTTTTGGACATTTCCATAATATATGTAAAATATCTGCTTTATCTAAATGGCATTTAGAACAGTAAAAATCATTCGGCTAGATTACGAGTTTTTGTCGGTAATGGTGTGCGGTGCTAACGCTCAGTTTTTTCTCACCGCTCACTTAAGACAATGCTGGTATTACAAGTTTTCTGCAACCCGGCGTTAGCCTCAGAAAAGTGAGCGTTGAGCAAAATTTAGCTCCACATCTCACCTCAATACCAGCGTTGCTTAAGTCAGCGGTAAGCTGGCTGAACGTGCTCATGCACAATTACCCCATAGGAAACAATGGGGCGGAGCTGGCTGAAAAAAAAACCTAACACCTGCAAAAAAGCAGCGTTCATCTCCTAACGCAGCCCCATTGTTTCCTATGGGAAAATAAATCTATGTCTACACCTAACACCCTAACGAACCCCGAGTCTAAACACCCCTAATCTTACACTTATTAACCCCTAATCTGCTTCCCCCAACATCGCCGACACCTACATTATAGTTATTAACCCGTAATCTGCCCCCCCAACGTTGCCGCAACTATATTAAATTTATTAACCCCTAATCTGCCGCCGCCAACGTCGCCGCCACTATAATAAATTTATTAACCCCTATACCTAAGTCTAACCCTCCCTAACTTAAATATAATTTAAATAAAACAAAATTAAATTACTACAATTAAATAAATTAATCCTATTTAAAACTAAATACTTACCTATAAAATAAACCATAAGATAGCTACAATATAACTAATAATTACATTGTAGCCATCTTAGGTTTTTTTTTATTTTACAGGCAACTGTATTTATTTTAACTAGGTAGAATAGTTATTAAATAGTTATTAACTATTTAATAACTACCTAGCTAAAATAAATACAAAAGTACCTGTAAAATAAACCCTAACCTAAGTTACAATTACACCTAACACTACACTATAATTAAACTAATTACCTAAACTACCTACAATTAATTACAATTAAATTAAATAAACTAAATTACAGGGGGAAAAAACACTAAATTACAGAAAAGAAAAAAAGAATTACAATTTTTTAAAACTAATTACACCTAATAAAAAAAATACAATACCCCCCCAACATTAAAACCCACCACCCACACACCCAACCCTACTCTAAAACCCACCCAATCCCCCCTTAATAAAACCTAAAACCTAACACTACTCCCTTAAAGATCACCCTACCTTGAGACGTCTTCACCCAGCCGGGCATAAGTGGTCCTCCAGAGGGTCCGAAGTCTTCATCCTATCCGGCCAGAAGAGGACCTCCAGACCGGCAGAAGTCTTCAACCAGGCGGCATCTTCTATCTTCATCCTTCCGGAGCAGAGCGGGTCTATCTTCAAGACATCCGACGCGGAGCATCTTCTTCATCCGACGGCCGACGACTGAATGACTGGTCCTTTAAGTGACGTCATCCAATTAAGGTAGTGAAAAAGTTATGGAGATTAGGCGCTTAATCTGCAAAAGGGATAAAGGTGTGTATGGAGGTCGTTAGCTAAATATGTAGAAAAAACTGGACCTTGGACAGAATAAGTGAAAAATTCTACTACAATTTATTTTCAAAATAAAAACATGATAATACCAAGATAAAATAAATCACAATCCCTAAGTGTTGCAACACTATATCGATCAATTCATAAAATTTCTAAAATTCAGATATACATTTGTTTCATACACAAATAAAAGGATTTATCTGCTCTTTTGTATCCTTTGTTCAAAGATTTTAGATAGAATGTATTCTTTTATTTCAACACAATTAATAATATTTGTCTCTATTTGATATTTTATATCTATATTTCATCAACTTTAAAATTACAAATATGTAGCAAAAACTAACAATTAGTTAAAACAATTTAAATGCAAGATTATAAATGGTGTCCCCACAATGGCTGTTTACTTATATTGGTTGTAATTTTGTGTATCTAAAAAGTTCATCAAAGCATTTGTAAGTAATTGGAGATAAATTACTGAGGGCTGTGTTCTTTATCCTTATATTTATGTTGTGATATATTACGGTTTCACAGTTACCTCTTTGTATCCTCAGTGAGCTTAATTTGTAGAAAAGGAATGTTCCAAACAGTGTTTAGGGGTGATTTTCTTACCCTCTCTTGTGAGCTGTTACTACTCACGGCTTCCCAGCGGTTCCTATGTGTCCTCAGTTTGACTCTCAGACAAGGGGTTCCGGTAGGTAATTTTCTTTGTGTTACCTTGTCACTGGTCTTTGTAGAAGTGCTCTGATTACAGCACCAAACTGTAGACAATCCTTTTGTTTCTGTAACTTGCGCAAGTTAGCTTTTGTGTTTGTAGTTCCTCAATCTCCTGCACTTAAGTACTTCTGTACGCAGGAAAAAAACAGGCTTTTTCTTTCTTGGTGTTCACACAGATATCAACATGTTTCGCCAGCAACCCTGGCTTTATCAAGATAAAGTGTGATCACACCTTACACCTTTATATAGCACTGACTTGATTTCCATTGGTCCATTCACTGTTTCTGTTTCTCTTTTCCACTGGGTCCTAGAGTCCTTTTGTTCAAATATCCTATTTTGTTTTCTAACTTTTTATTTTTTATTCAGGTCATATCAGAGTGGTTAACCGATTTCTTTTTTCATTATTCCTAACAGCCTTTCTCCATTACTTCACATATGCCAAGGGGTTCAACCATTTATATTTTAACAGTTTATTTAATTTTCACATTCATTTTCTATTACTCCTATTAACATTTTAAACTTTTGACAAATCTTTAGAATAAATTAGTTTAGAAATCCATTTATTTTAAAATAATAATCCCAATTAATTTTTTATATAAATATATTATTTTTCCAAGTGTCTTAGGTGAAGAATTTTCAAGTGGCTCCATGATATAGGTACTATTACAAAAGTGAAAGGGGAGAAAAACAAATAATGTGGTGGTATGTTTGTGCAAGAGAAAAAATTATCCCTTTATTTTAGTGGCTCCATTATATAGATACTATTACAAAGGGGAGAGGGGGGGAAAACAAATAAGGTGGTGATATGTTTGTGTAAAGGAATTAATTATCCCTTTTTTTTTTTTTTTTTTTTTTTTGAAAAAATCTCTAGGATAATACATTTTTTAGTGACTAAAACTAGTTATACAAATTTATTAAAGATAGTGATTACTGTGTGCCTAGAAAAGGAGATATATCCAATTCTGAATTCAAACCGTGGGGGTGAATCGTGTTGAAGTTGTATATGAATTCTGCTTCTTTTTTTAGAATAGATGCTTCTAAATCTCCCCCTCTCCAATTGGGTTTCACTTTATATAATCCCCAATACTTCATATCTGAGACTCTATTTTTGTGTATTTCCCTAAAATGTTTATAAAGATAAGTGTCCAGGTTCCCTTTTTTGATGTTACAGATATGCTCCCTTATCCTGTCCCTTAGCATTCGCGTCGTTTCTCCTATGTAAAAAAGTTCACAAGAGCATTGCAGCATATAGATTACTCCTTTATTAGTGCACCTTATTGTGTTTTCTATTTTAAACTCCTTAGTGTTATTAGGAGTCCTAACAGTTTTCTTTTTAATGCCATACTGGCATGCTCTGCATACATGGCAGGGAAAAAAACCTTTCACATCCCCTCCTTTTAGATCTTTCTCAAAAGATTTCTTATTTTTATTCTGTTTTTTGTACTCACTCGGTGCAAGAATCATTTTTAAATTTTGTGCTCTCCTATAAATTACCCTTGGGTATGGTGGTATTTTGTCTCCTAGAATTGGGTCATTTTTTAGGAGATGCCAGTGTTTTCTTAAAAATTTTTTCACTAGTAAATGGTCTTCGCTGAAGTCATTTATAAAAGGGACATTGAACTCATCTGACATATAATTATTAGATTTATGTTTATACTCTAATAGTTCTTTTCTCTCTGTGTTTCTTGCTCTCTCTGTTGCTCTATTTATTGTTTCTTTCTTATAACCTCTTTCCTTAAATTTTTCTTCCAAGATGTTAATCTGGAATTCAAAGTCATCAATCCTTGAGCAATTTTTCCGGACCCTTAAACTTTGGCTTATCGGTATACTTTCCTTCCATTTAGGGAGGTGACAGCTGGAGGCATGTATAAAATTGTTCGAATCGACTTTTTTAAAGTGTGTTTTAGTTTCAATGTTGTCTGATACTATCATTATATCCAGATCTAAGAATGTGATCTGTTCTTTATTAAATTCATATGTAAACGAGATACCTCTGTCATTACTATTCATGGCCTCAAAGAACTCCAGGAGATCTGTCTCTTCCCCTTTCCAAATTATAAAAATATCATCTATGAACCTCTTAAAGAGCACAAGGTTCGCACCGAGCTCCAGACTTCCCAGGAACCTTTGTTCCCAATCTCCCATAAAAAGATTGGCATAGCTCGGTGCGAACCTTGTGCCCATGGCGGTTCCCTCAATTTGAACATAATATGTGTTATTGAATGAGAAGTAGTTGTGTTCTAATATAAATCTTATGCTCTGCAATAAGAAATCTTTCTGTTCTTTTGGTAACTCATCATCTTTATTCAAAAAGGACTCCACTGCCTCTATTCCAAAATCATGTCTAATGGATGTATATAAAGAAGTCACATCGCAGGAGGCTAATATCATAGAGTCTTCCCATTTTATATTCTCCAATAATCTTAGGAGGCTGGTAGAGTCTTTTAAATATGTACTGAGATTTACCACATATTTCTGTAAAAAGGTATCAATATATCTTGATAAATTTGCTGTCATTGAACCTATACCGGAGATTATAGGTCTCCCTGGAGGGTCTATGAGGCTCTTGTGTATCTTGGGTAAGTGGTAGAAGACCGGCACTCTAGGGAACTTATTCAGAATATAATTATATTCACCTTCTTTTAAAATGCCGGTCTCTCTTCCACTACCCAAAATAGACATCAGCTTTTTATTGAATTTCTCAGTGGGATTCAGTTCCAATTTTCTGTATGTTTTCTTATCACCCAGAAGCCTTTCAGCTTCTTTACAATATTTCAATTTGTCCATCACCACCAAGCCACCCCCCTTATCCACCGGCTTGATGGTGATGGAGTTATCCTCCTTTAAATTCTTGAGGACCTCCCTATCTTTTCTACTCAAATTTGAGTTTACTTTCAAGCTATGATTGTCCTTTCTTAAGTCTGCTAATACTAGCTTTTCAAAAGTCTCTATATTACTCCCTTTCTCATTGGAGGGGTAAAACTTTGATTTTGGCTTCAAATTGGTATGTACAAACCCGTCAGTCACTACTCTTGTGTAATTCTCTAGAGGTTGTTTCAAATAGTATCTTTTAAGTGTTAAATTTCTTATAAATTTCCTTACATTTATATGGGTTTCAAATTTATTCAAGGTTTTACTTGGAGCAAAGGTTAAACCTAAGCCTAAAATTTTTGTTTCTTCATCTGAAAGGGATCTATCGCTTAAATTGAAAATACTACTTTTTTTAGGGAGGTCAACAACCTCCTTTCCTATCTCTGTCTCTTTACCCCTATCTCGTCTTCCCTTTCCTCCTCTACTTCCTCTATATTTCTTTTTTTTGTGATGGCTTTTTGAGGTTTTCCTGTTTCTGTTACCTCTTTTATTTTTACTGTCTTGCCCTCCTTTTGAGGGCTTTTCCCTAAAAAATGTTCCTCCTCAATTGTAAGTTCAAAACTATCTAGTCTTCTTTTCTCTAGTGGTTCAAATCTATTATATGTGACTGGTTTCCATCCTTCATCCCTCCCTTTCCTTTCATGATTTCTATGTGTGGAAGTTTTCCAATTCTCCTCCAGTCTATTTCTGTTTTGTCTATGTGGTGTGTACTCTTCCTCCCTACCATGTCTGTAGTTTGCTGTATCCCATCCATCATAGAAATTACGATTATCATAGTGTCCATCATATGTATTAAAAACCTTATTTCTATAAGATCCGTTATATTCATTAGGTCTATATGACTGTCTGTTCCTATAAGGTCTAAAATCCCTGTTGTAATAATGAGGGTAATTATTCCTTCTGTATGTTGAATTATAATGTGAATAGTCTCTTCTTTCATTAAATCTTTTATCTCTCATATTCCTTTGATCCTCATAAATGCCCCCTCCTTGGTATTCAGCTCCCTTGTCCTTATGATATTTAACTCCCCCATTAAGGGTTTGTTTATCATTCCTATCCTCTATATCATAGTTTTCTGTTGTTATTTCCATATCCTGATTCTCCTGTATTTCTTTTTGTTTTTCTTTTTCATCTCTCTCTATTTTCTTCCATCTGTTATTAATAATCTCATTTTTTAACGTGTCTAATCTCTCCATGATCAACTTCTGTCTATTTTTTAGTAGGTGCTGTTCCTGACTATTATCCAATCTATTTTTTATAGATAAAATTTCCTCATTAATATTGCATAATGTCTCATTTCTAGATTTTTTTATAATCTCTATCAGCCCTTTAGAGGCATTAAATAGTACTCTTTCCCATTCTTCTTGATGTACATCACTTAATTGGAAGGTGCAGGATTTTTTAAATTTTAATCCTCTAGGTATAAGCTCTTTATCCAAATATCTATCTAAGAATATGAGTTCCATTTTTTGTCTCAACTCTTTATTCATATTTTTCTCAAGTTCATTTATAAGTTTATTGGCATCAATCCTTTCATGTTCCCCTGATGTACTAGGTTTATCTTTTAAATCTAATTCGGATAAAAGTTTATCTCTATAGGAAAATATTTCCATCACCCTCTAGCTGCTTATTTATTTATTGGAAGTGATAGATATGTAGCAAAAAAAGGGGGTTAAATAAACTAGCGCTTAAGAGTTAATATCCCTTGCCCTATTCTCCTACTATCTACTTCCCAGATAGAAAGGTGTATAAAGTGAAAAAGTTATGGAGATTAGGCGCTTAATCTGCAAAAGGGATAAAGGTGTGTATGGAGGTCGTTAGCTAAATATGTAGAAAAA
Organism: Bombina bombina; assembly: GCF_027579735.1. Taxonomy (NCBI): domain Eukaryota; kingdom Metazoa; phylum Chordata; class Amphibia; order Anura; family Bombinatoridae; genus Bombina; species Bombina bombina. The sequence goes on from NC_069499.1 coordinate 918,293,953, forward strand.
ACTGGACCTTGGACAGAATAAGTGAAAAATTCTACTACAATTTATTTTCAAAATAAAAACATGATAATACCAAGATAAAATAAATCACAATCCCTAAGTGTTGCAACACTGTATCGATCAATTCATAAAATTTCTAAAATTCAGATATACATTTGTTTCATACACAAATAAAAGGATTTATCTGCTCTTTTGTATCCTTTGTTCAAAGATTTTAGATAGAATGTATTCTTTTATTTCAACACAATTAATAATATTTGTCTCTATTTGATATTTTATATCTATATTTCATCAACTTTAAAATTACAAATATGTAGCAAAAACTAACAATTAGTTAAAACAATTTAAATGCAAGATTATAAATGGTGTCCCCACAATGGCTGTTTACTTATATTGGTTGTAATTTTGTGTATCTAAAAAGTTCATCAAAGCATTTGTAAGTAATTGGAGATAAATTACTGAGGGCTGTGTTCTTTATCCTTATATTTATGTTATGATATATTACGGTTTCACAGTTATCTCTTTGTATCCTCAGTGAGCTTAATTTGTAGAAAAGGAATGTTCCAAACAGTGTTTAGGGGTGATTTTCTTACCCTCTCTTGTGAGCTGTTACTACTCACGGCTTCCCAGCGGTTCCTATGTGTCCTCAGTTTGACTCTCAGACAAGTGGTTCCGGTAGGTAATTTTCTTTGTGTTACCTTGTCACTGGTCTTTGTAGAAGTGCTCTGATTACAGCACCAAACTGTAGACCAGTGATTTTTAACCTTTTTTTTGCCGTGGCACACTTTTTTACATTAAAAAATCCTGTGGCACACCACCATCCCAAAATTTTAAAAAAATCACACATTGTAGCCTAACACAGCATATATATATACACATACACACAAACACACACATACTGTATGTACTGTGCTGTTATGCCATGCCTCCTACAAACTACCCCTGCACTGGGAGTAAAAAACAAGCAAAGTTTAAAAAATATGTCACACTGTTGTCAGTCTGCCGTGGCACACCTGAGGATCTCTCACGGCACACTAGTGTGCCACGGCACACTGGTTGAAAAACACTGCTGTAGACAATCCTTTTGTTTCTGTAACTTGCGCAAGTTAGCTTTTGTGTTTGTAGTTCCTCAATCTCCTGCACTTAAGTACTTCTGTACACAGGAAAAAAACAGGCTTTTTATCAGAGTGGTTAACCGATTTCTTTTTTCATTATTCCTTTTCTCTTGCACAAACATACCACCACATTATTTGTTTTTCTCCCCTTTCACTTTTGTAATAGTACCTATATCATGGAGCCACTTGAAAATTCTTCACCTAAGACACTTGGAAAAATAATATATTTATATAAAAAATTAATTGGGATTATTATTTTAAAATAAATGGATTTCTAAACTAATTTATTCTAAAGATTTGTCAAAAGTTTAAAATGTTAATAGGAGTAATAGAAAATGAATGTGAAAATTAAATAAACTGTTAAAATATAAATGGTTGAACCCCTTGGCATATGTGAAGTAATGGAGAAAGGCTGTTAGGAATAATGAAAAAAGAAATCGGTTAACCACTCTGATATGACCTGAATAAAAAATAAAAAGTTAGAAAACAAAATAGGATATTTGAACAAAAGGACTCTAGGACCCAGTGGAAAAGAGAAACAGAAACAGTGAATGGACCAATGGAAATCAAGTCAGTGCTATATAAAGGTGTAAGGTGTGATCACACTTTATCTTGATAAAGCCAGGGTTGCTGGCGAAACATGTTGATATCTGTGTGAACACCAAGAAAGAAAAAGCCTGTTTTTTTCCTGCGTACAGAAGTACTTAAGTGCAGGAGATTGAGGAACTACAAACACAAAAGCTAACTTGCGCAAGTTACAGAAACAAAAGGATTGTCTACAGTTTGGTGCTGTAATCAGAGCACTTCTACAAAGACCAGTGACAAGGTAACACAAAGAAAATTACCTACCGGAACCCTTGTCTGAGAGTCAAACTGAGGACACATAGGAACCGCTGGGAAGCCGTGAGTAGTAACAGCTCACAAGAGAGGGTAAGAAAATCACCCCTAAACACTGTTTGGAACATTCCTTTTCTACAAATTAAGCTCACTGAGGATACAAAGAGGTAACTGTGAAACCGTAATATATCACAACATAAATATAAGGATAAAGAACACAGCCCTCAGTAATTTATCTCCAATTACTTACAAATGCTTTGATGAACTTTTTAGATACACAAAATTACAACCAATATAAGTAAACAGCCACATTTATAATCTTGCATTTAAATTGTTTTAACTAATTGTTAGTTTTTGCTACATATTTGTAATTTTAAAGTTGATGAAATATAGATATAAAATATCAAATAGAGACAAATATTATTAATTGTGTTGAAATAAAAGAATACATTCTATCTAAAATCTTTGAACAAAGGATACAAAAGAGCAGATAAATCCTTTTATTTGTGTATGAAACAAATGTATATCTGAATTTTAGAAATTTTATGAATTGATCGATATAGTGTTGCAACACTTAGGGATTGTGATTTATTTTATCTTGGTATTATCATGTTTTTATTTTGAAAATAAATTGTAGTAGAATTTTTCACTTATTCTGTCCAAGGTCCAGTTTTTTCTACATATTTAGCTAACGACCTCCATACACACCTTTATCCCTTTTGCAGATTAAGCGCCTAATCTCCATAACTTTTTCACTTTATACACCTTTCTATCTGGGAAGTAGATAGTAGGAGAATAGGGCAAGGGATATTAACTCTTAAGCGCTAGTTTATTTAACCCCCTTTTTTTGCTACATATCACTTCCAATAAATAAATAAGCAGCTAGAGGGTGATGGAAATATTTTCCTATAGAGATAAACTTTTATCCGAATTAGATTTAAAAGATAAACCTAGTACATCAGGGGAACATGAAAGGATTGATGCCAATAAACTTATAAATGAACTTGAGAAAAATATGAATAAAGAGTTGAGACAAAAAATGGAACTCATATTCTTAGATAGATATTTGGATAAAGAGCTTATACCTAGAGGATTAAAATTTAAAAAATCCTGCACCTTCCAATTAAGTGATGTACATCAAGAAGAATGGGAAAGAGTACTATTTAATGCCTCTAAAGGGCTGATAGAGATTATAAAAAAATCTAGAAATGAGACATTATGCAATATTAATGAGGAAATTTTATCTATAAAAAATAGATTGGATAATAGTCAGGAACAGCACCTACTAAAAAATAGACAGAAGTTGATCATGGAGAGATTAGACACGTTAAAAAATGAGATTATTAATAACAGATGGAAGAAAATAGAGAGAGATGAAAAAGAAAAACAAAAAGAAATACAGGAGAATCAGGATATGGAAATAACAACAGAAAACTATGATATAGAGGATAGGAATGATAAACAAACCCTTAATGGGGGAGTTAAATATCATAAGGACAAGGGAGCTGAATACCAAGGAGGGGGCATTTATGAGGATCAAAGGAATATGAGAGATAAAAGATTTAATGAAAGAAGAGACTATTCACATTATAATTCAACATACAGAAGGAATAATTACCCTCATTATTACAACAGGGATTTTAGACCTTATAGGAACAGACAGTCATATAGACCTAATGAATATAACGGATCTTATAGAAATAAGGTTTTTAATACATATGATGGACACTATGATAATCGTAATTTCTATGATGGATGGGATACAGCAAACTACAGACATGGTAGGGAGGAAGAGTACACACCACATAGACAAAACAGAAATAGACTGGAGGAGAATTGGAAAACTTCCACACATAGAAATCATGAAAGGAAAGGGAGGGATGAAGGATGGAAACCAGTCACATATAATAGATTTGAACCACTAGAGAAAAGAAGACTAGATAGTTTTGAACTTACAATTGAGGAGGAACATTTTTTAGGGAAAAGCCCTCAAAAGGAGGGCAAGACAGTAAAAATAAAAGAGGTAACAGAAACAGGAAAACCTCAAAAAGCCATCACAAAAAAAAGAAATATAGAGGAAGTAGAGGAGGAAAGGGAAGACGAGATAGGGGTAAAGAGACAGAGATAGGAAAGGAGGTTGTTGACCTCCCTAAAAAAAGTAGTATTTTCAATTTAAGCGATAGATCCCTTTCAGATGAAGAAACAAAAATTTTAGGCTTAGGTTTAACCTTTGCTCCAAGTAAAACCTTGAATAAATTTGAAACCCATATAAATGTAAGGAAATTTATAAGAAATTTAACACTTAAAAGATACTATTTGAAACAACCTCTAGAGAATTACACAAGAGTAGTGACTGACGGGTTTGTACATACCAATTTGAAGCCAAAATCAAAGTTTTACCCCTCCAATGAGAAAGGGAGTAATATAGAGACTTTTGAAAAGCTAGTATTAGCAGACTTAAGAAAGGACAATCATAGCTTGAAAGTAAACTCAAATTTGAGTAGAAAAGATAGGGAGGTCCTCAAGAATTTAAAGGAGGATAACTCCATCACCATCAAGCCGGCGGATAAGGGGGGTGGCTTGGTGGTGATGGACAAATTGAAATATTGTAAAGAAGCTGAAAGGCTTCTGGGTGATAGGAAAACATACAGAAAATTGGAACTGAATCCCACTGAGAAATTCAATAAAAAGCTGATGTCTATTTTGGGTAGTGGAAGAGAGACCGGCATTTTAAAAGAAGGTGAATATAATTATATTCTGAATAAGTTCCCTAGAGTGCCGGTCTTCTACCACTTACCCAAGATACACAAGAGCCTCATAGACCCTCCAGGGAGACCTATAATCTCCGGTATAGGTTCAATGACAGCAAATTTATCAAGATATATTGATACCTTTTTACAGAAATATGTGGTAAATCTCAGTACATATTTAAAAGACTCTACCAGCCTCCTAAGATTATTGGAGAATATAAAATGGGAAGACTCTATGATATTAGCCTCCTGCGATGTGACTTCTTTATATACATCCATTAGACATGATTTTGGAATAGAGGCAGTGGAGTCCTTTTTGAATAAAGATGATGAGTTACCAAAAGAACAGAAAGATTTCTTATTGCAGAGCATAAGATTTATATTAGAACACAACTACTTCTCATTCAATAACACATATTATGTTCAAATTGAGGGAACCGCCATGGGCACAAGGTTCGCACCGAGCTATGCCAATCTTTTTATGGGAGATTGGGAACAAAGGTTCCTGGGAAGTCTGGAGCTCGGTGCGAACCTTGTGCTCTTTAAGAGGTTCATAGATGATATTTTTATAATTTGGAAAGGGGAAGAGACAGATCTCCTGGAGTTCTTTGAGGCCATGAATAGTAATGACAGAGGTATCTCGTTTACATATGAATTTAATAAAGAACAGATCACATTCTTAGATCTGGATATAATGATAGTATCAGACAACATTGAAACTAAAACACACTTTAAAAAAGTCGATTCGAACAATTTTATACATGCCTCCAGCTGTCACCTCCCTAAATGGAAGGAAAGTATACCGATAAGCCAAAGTTTAAGGGTCCGGAAAAATTGCTCAAGGATTGATGACTTTGAATTCCAGATTAACATCTTGGAAGAAAAATTTAAGGAAAGAGGTTATAAGAAAGAAACAATAAATAGAGCAACAGAGAGAGCAAGAAACACAGAGAGAAAAGAACTATTAGAGTATAAACATAAATCTAATAATTATATGTCAGATGAGTTCAATGTCCCTTTTATAAATGACTTCAGCGAAGACCATTTACTAGTGAAAAAAATTTTAAGAAAACACTGGCATCTCCTAAAAAATGACCCAATTCTAGGAGACAAAATACCACCATACCCAAGGGTAATTTATAGGAGAGCACAAAATTTAAAAATGATTCTTGCACCGAGTGAGTACAAAAAACAGAATAAAAATAAGAAATCTTTTGAGAAAGATCTAAAAGGAGGGGATGTGAAAGGTTTTTTTCCCTGCCATGTATGCAGAGCATGCCAGTATGGCATTAAAAAGAAAACTGTTAGGACTCCTAATAACACTAAGGAGTTTAAAATAGAAAACACAATAAGGTGCACTAATAAAAGAGTAATCTATATGCTGCAATGCTCTTGTGAACTTTTTTACATAGGAGAAACGACGCGAATGCTAAGGGACAGGATAAGGGAGCATATCTGTAACATCAAAAAAGGGAACCTGGACACTTATCTTTATAAACATTTTAGGGAAATACACAAAAATAGAGTCTCAGATATGAAGTATTGGGGATTATATAAAGTGAAACCCAATTGGAGAGGGGGAGATTTAGAAGCATCTATTCTAAAAAAAGAAGCAGAATTCATATACAACTTCAACACGATTCACCCCCACGGTTTGAATTCAGAATTGGATATATCTCCTTTTCTAGGCACACAGTAATCACTATCTTTAATAAATTTGTATAACTAGTTTTAGTCACTAAAAAATGTATTATCCTAGAGATTTTTTCAAAAAAAAAAAAAAAAAAGGGATAATTAATTCCTTTACACAAACATATCACCACCTTATTTGTTTTCCCCCCCTCTCCCCTTTGTAATAGTATCTATATAATGGAGCCACTAAAATAAAGGGATAATTTTTTCTCTTGCACAAACATACCACCACATTATTTGTTTTTCTCCCCTTTCACTTTTGTAATAGTACCTATATCATGGAGCCACTTGAAAATTCTTCACCTAAGACACTTGGAAAAATAATATATTTATATAAAAAATTAATTGGGATTATTATTTTAAAATAAATGGATTTCTAAACTAATTTATTCTAAAGATTTGTCAAAAGTTTAAAATGTTAATAGGAGTAATAGAAAATGAATGTGAAAATTAAATAAACTGTTAAAATATAAATGGTTGAACCCCTTGGCATATGTGAAGTAATGGAGAAAGGCTGTTAGGAATAATGAAAAAAGAAATTGGTTAACCACTCTGATATGACCTGAATAAAAAATAAAAAGTTAGAAAACAAAATAGGATATTTGAACAAAAGGACTCTAGGACCCAGTGGAAAAGAGAAACAGAAACAGTGAATGGACCAATGGAAATCAAGTCAGTGCTATATAAAGGTGTAAGGTGTGATCACACTTTATCTTGATAAAGCCAGGGTTGCTGGCGAAACATGTTGATATCTGTGTGAACACCAAGAAAGAAAAAGCCTGTTTTTTTCCTGCGTACAGAAGTACTTAAGTGCAGGAGATTGAGGAACTACAAACACTAAAGCTAACTTGCGCAAGTTACAGAAACAAAAGGATTGTCTACAGTTTGGTGCTGTAATCAGAGCACTTCTACAAAGACCAGTGACAAGGTAACACAAAGAAAATTACCTACCGGAACCCCTTGTCTGAGAGTCAAACTGAGGACACATAGGAACCGCTGGGAAGCCGTGAGTAGTAACAGCTCACAAGAGAGGGTAAGAAAATCACCCCTAAACACTGTTTGGAACATTCCTTTTCTACAAATTAAGCTCACTGAGGATACAAAGAGGTAACTGTGAAACCGTAATATATCACAACATAAATATAAGGATAAAGAACACAGCCCTCAGTAATTTATCTCCAATTACTTACAAATGCTTTGATGAACTTTTTAGATACACAAAATTACAACCAATATAAGTAAACAGCCATTGTGGGGACACCATTTATAATCTTGCATTTAAATTGTTTTAACTAATTGTTAGTTTTTGCTACATATTTGTAATTTTAAAGTTGATGAAATATAGATATAAAATATCAAATAGAGACAAATATTATTAATTGTGTTGAAATAAAAGAATACATTCTATCTAAAATCTTTGAACAAAGGATACAAAAGAGCAGATAAATCCTTTTATTTGTGTATGAAACAAATGTATATCTGAATTTTAGAAATTTTATGAATTGATCGATATAGTGTTGCAACACTTAGGGATTGTGATTTATTTTATCTTGGTATTATCATGTTTTTATTTTGAAAATAAATTGTAGTAGAATTTTTCACTTATTCTGTCCAAGGTCCAGTTTTTTCTACATATTTAGCTAACGACCTCCATACACACCTTTATCCCTTTTGCAGATTAAGCGCCTAATCTCCATAACTTTTTCACTTTATACACCTTTCTATCTGGGAAGTAGATAGTAGGAGAATAGGGCAAGGGATATTAACTCTTAAGCGCTAGTTTATTTAACCCCCTTTTTTTGCTACATATCCAATTAAGGTAGGAAAAATCCTATTGGCTGATGCAATCAGCCAATAGGATTGACCTCGCAATCTATTGGCTGATTGGAACAGCCAATAGAATGCAAGCTCAATCCTATTGGCTGATTGGATCAGCCAATCGGATTGAACTTCAATCCGATTGGCTGATTGCATCAGCCAATAGGATTTTTCCTACCTTAATTCCGATTGGCTGAAAGGATTCTATCAGCCAATCGGAATAGGCCAGATAGGATGAAGACTTCGGACCCTCTGGAGGACCACTTGTGCCTGGCTGGGTGAAGACGTCTCAAGGTAGGGTGATCTTCAAGGGGGTAGTGTTAGGTTTTTTTAAGGGGGGATTGGGTGGGTTTTAGAGTGGGGTTGGGTGTGTGGGTGGTGGGTTTTAATGTTGGGGGGGTATTGTATTTTTTTTACAGGTGAAAGAGCTGATTACTTTGGGGCAATGCCCCGGAAAAGGCCCTTTTAAGCGCTATTTGTAATTTAGTATAGGGTAGGGAATTTTATTATTTTGGGGGGCTTTTTATTTTATTAGGGGATTAGATTAGGTGTAATTAGTTTAAAAAAATTGTAATTCTTTTTTTATTTTCTGTAATTTAATGTTGTTTTTTTTCTCGTAATTTTAGTTTATTTAATTGTAATTAATTGTACGTAGTTTAGGTAATTAGTTTAATTATAGTGCAGTGTTAGGTGTAATTGTAACTTAGGTTAGGTTTTATTTTACAGGTAATTTTGTATTTATTTTAGCTAGGTAGTTATTAAATAGTTAATAACTATTTAATAACTATTGTACCTAGTTAAAATAAATACAAAGTTGCCTGTAAAATAAAAATAAACCCTAAGATAGATACAAATGTAACTATTAGTTATATTGTAGCTATCTTATGGTTTATTTTATAGGTAAGTATTTAGTTTTAAATAGGATTAATTTATTTAATTGTAGTAATTTAATTTCGTTTTATTTAAATTATATTTGTTAGGGGGGGTTAGGGTTAGATTTAGGGGTTAATAAATTTAATATAGTAGCGGCGACATTGGGGACGGCAGATTAGGGGTTAATACATGTAGGTAGGTGTCGGCGATGTTAGTGACGGCAGATTAGGGGTTAATAAAATTTAACTAGTGTTTGTGAGGCGGGAGTGCGGCGGTTTAGGGGCTAATACGTTTATTAAAGTGGCGGCGATGTCCTGTTGGCAGATTAGGGGTTAAATAATTTTATTATAGTGTTTGCGATGTGGGGAGGGGCTCGGTTTTGGGGTTAATAGGTAGTTTATGGGTGTTAGTGTATTTTTTAGCAATTTAGTTAAGAGCTTTATGTTCCCGGCGTTAGCCCATAAAACTCTTAACTACTGACTTTTAAATGCGTTAGGAGTCTGGACAGGAGAGGGTCTGGTCTACCGCTCACTTTTTCCATCAATCGTAATACCAGTGTTAGGAAAATCCCATTAAAAAGATAGGATACGCAATTGACGTAAGGGGATATGTGGTATGCTAAAATCGCGGAAAAAAGTGAGAGGTACAGCCTGACTCGTAATACCAGCGGGCGTTAAAAAGCAGCGCTAGGACCCCTTAACGCTGCTTTTAAGGCTAACGCAAGACTCGTAATCTAGGTGATTATTTGTAAAGAATTTTGCCAATTTAGAGGGAGAGAAATAGACATTGTGAATCAGTTTCATATGTGATTCTTTCCAACCAATAGGAATTGTAAGTTTTTGCATTAACATAAAACTGTGTCTAATATTAATATAGTTTACTGCTGGAAAATGCAATACCCAGAAAGCTTGAATTTTATTTAAATATAACTGACCCTGTTTAGAAAAAAAAATATGATACAATAATGATATAGAACATTTGCCTACAGAAAATTTCCTAATGGATAGATTGATCTCGGACCATCGACACAGTAGCTCAATTTTCCAACTTTTAGAATTAATAAAATGGCGTATCTGAAAATATGCGAACACGTCATTCCTAGATATTTGGAACCTACATATAAGGTTATTAAAGGATAGTAAATGTCCGGTATAAGAGAACAATTGATGCAGGTATATCAACACCTTTTGGGACCATGATTTAAAAACTGCTTGTTGGATTCCTGGTATAAATTCTAGATTCCCACATATTGGAAGAAGGGAAGAGCATTTAAAATCTATTCCCAGATCGAAGCAAATCTTCTGCCATGCAATGATAACATTCTTAAAAGTTATTACATTTGTTAGAATACTAGGGAGATTCCCTATTGAAAAATGCAAAATCGCCTTGAGAGAAAACAGTGAGATTATTTCTGTTTCAAGTTCATTAGAGGTGAATTTACTAAGATTTGTTAGCCAGTCCATGGCAGTCCTGACTAACGTTACAAAATTCTACAGTTTAATATCTGGAAACGCCAGCCCAGCATTCTCTTTTTTTTTTTTTTTTTTTTTTTTTTTTTTTTTTTTTTTTTTTTAGTAAGTTTTGCTATTGATATGCGGATTTTATGCTTTTTTCCATAAAAATTGTGAACAAATTGAGTAATATTTATTTTTCTACTGTTTAAAAATAAAAAGTGGTAAATTATGTAACAAATACAGAATTTGTGGAAATATAATTGTTTTAATCAAGGTGATTCTGGCTGACAAAGAAATGGGAAGATCCATCCAGTTTTTAAGATCTGAGATAGATTTACTAAAAACCTGGGGGAAATTCATCTCATACCAAAATTTTGGATTCTTATATCCCCAAATATTTTATGTAATCTGTTGTTTTAAAAGGATGATGTAAATAGCTATCTGGCTTCTTCATGATCCACATTAATTCGCTTTTTCCCAGATTGATTTTATAGTCTGAAATCAAGCTGAAGATAGTGAGCATGTCTAATAATAAAGGTATATATTTTTTTGAGTTTTCTAAGAAAACCAGTAAATCGTCGGCATACAATAATATTTTAATCTTCTCAGTACCAAATTTCAGCCCTATCAATTCAGACCGAAGCCATATAGCGAGTAGTTCTATAGATATATTGAACAATAACGGGGAAAGGGGACATCCTTGACGAGTCCCACGACCTAATAAAATTCTAGCTGAGGGGTTACCATTAATCAATAGATAGGAATAGGGATTTGTATATAGTTTCCGAATAAAACCTACAAAATTACCAATGAATCCAAACTTGGATAAAGAATCTAGCAGGTGATTCCAATAAATGGAGTCAAAAGCTTTCTCTGCGTCTAATGACAGCAGAGCCAGATCTGTGTCAAACATCTTCTTTTTATTAGATTTTTAGGTAATTGTTGAGGGATTGTATTCTAAAAATAATCCAAAATGACTTCCACTTTACGCAAGTTTAAAAACATATTCCTTCCCTGTATAAATCACGTTTGATCAGGATGTATTATTTTATACAGAAATTTGTTTAACCCCTTAATGACCGGACCATTTTTAAATTTTCTTACCCTTAATGACAATGGCTATTTTTACATTTCTGCAGTGTTTGTGTTTAGCTGTAATTTCCCTCTTACTCATTTACTGTACCCACACATATTATATACCGTTTTTCTCGCCATTAAATGGACTTTCTAAAGATACCATTATTTTCATCATAAAGAAGCAGAGAAGGCGCCACATAGCATAATTCCGTATGGTATACCAAATATTATATTGCAGCTCAATTGCACTCACGTGTAGGAAAGCACTGAGCACTTAAATTTATTTGAAAAACCCTTTCAGGACAGATATATTAGTATACATATTAATCACATTAAAATTTATTTACATAATATATTAAACATACACATAAAACACTTATGTATAACCAATAAATACACATAAATAGATTAAACTTAAGGGTACGAAACCAAATAACTAATTACGTTGCACAACTCACACTTAGTACTATAATATATCATATCACTGAATTTCACATTGCCACACCTTATGATGTATTTATATTAGTATTTTGTATTTTTATTTTATTTTATTTTGTCTGAGATGTGAAAAATTAGCTCACATTTAGGAAACTCATATGTACACGTCACTAGGATAGTAGAATTCATAAGTGAAGATAGAGGCCATCCAACGATCTATAGTGTGGTATTTAAATGCACACTCGATGTAGAATTAATAACAATGATAGTAATAGATATGTGTCTAGCGCATCGGTTCTGATAGTTAGCGTCTACTTTGTTTATACATCAGCTATCACACCTATCAAAACAATCTTACGATGTTGCCGTAGCTTCAACCAAACATAAACACAAAGGAGGTGTGATGTTATAACATAGGTTAATCCTCCTATGACCATTTGACACGACATATCATTGTAACACCAATAAGAATTATTTAACAGCACACACCCACCGGAGACGTTGTCCTTGGTAATACCAATGAAAAACAGACACGTCAGTGTGCAGGAAAAGGTTTGATTACCTGACATACAATAACATAGTCACCGTATACTTATACTTTGTACGATGAAACTATGTAGAAACAAATTCACGAAATAATAGATGCAAGCTTTCAGCAACATTGGGAGATGGAAGCTAAATTTAGATTTTAGATTTGAGACGCGCAGGACTTATAACTATGTAAAGACGCATGAGAGCGCGATCACAGAGGATAAGTGAATTTAGATACAAAAGGTAGGATAAGGATTGATCCAATAATAGGGATCGGATTTGAATATAAATAATGATTTTGTTCTTTATTGGTTACTAAATGTATATGGGGATCGGATCTGAATATTAATAATGATACTGTTTTTCACTGGTTACTAAATGTATATTAAATTGCCTGAATATTTCTACATACACTTTTAAATGTGTTAGAAATTGTTTATAAACAAATGTACAATGAATTTTGCTGTATATGATGTTTAGATGTATGCAGGAAACAGTATTGTATTAATTTAAATGTGACATGAACGTTATTTACAAACACCTGGCAATCATGTGACCAATTAAGAGAAACCAGGGTGTGTTTGTTAAACAGCCATTTTTATTGGTTAGTATAGGGTATATTAAGTAGCAAGATTTGTATAGTTTTATTCAGCCTGAGGAAACAGTACATGATACTGAGAAACGCGTAGCTGTGGTTTTAATGTGTTATAATAAACACTTTTATTGATACATACTTGCTACTTTGCTATTTATTTGGATATCCCTGCTTGGAGTAAGCCTCCAATTCCCTGAGGAATCAAAGGGCCTTCCTGACACCCACACACCTTACCTTTGTTGGTGACTACTAACCTGGCTGCTGGAAGCTTTAGCCTGAGAGGAGAGTTTACCGGGCAACTCTGAGGTTCCGGTCTGCCTAGCCAGCACCACATCTTGGTGCTTTCCTACACGTGAGTGCAATTGAGCTGCAATATAATATTTGGTATACCATACGGAATTATGCTATGTGGCGCCTTCTCTGCTTCTTTATAGATTGATTCGTTGTGGACGGCCTTGTACATCGAGGAGAGCTGCCTTACACACCCCTATAGTCATTGGGGATTTTGTTAGAGTTTATTTGGACTCTGATCTGTTTATTTTGATATTATCAACTATACAGGTTCTTTTTTCTTTTTTTATTCTGTAACCATCTACATATATGTGTGTATGCCTATGTAAATGTAATATACTGTGAACTGTGATATCACTATCTTGGTATATTTAGATATTTGGCATATATAGATAGCGCCCCTATTTTATATATTATTGTATTATATATACCCTATAAATCGGGTGTGTATATATATATATATAATTCATTATTTTCATCATGTCTTATAATTTACTAAAAAAAAAATAATAAAATATGAGGAAAAAATGGAAAAAAACACACTTTTTCTAACTTTGACCCCCAAAATATGTTACACATCTACAATCACCAAGAAACACCCATGTTAAATAGTTTCTAAATTTTGTCCTGAGTTTAGAAATACCCAATGTTTACATGTTCTTTGCTTTTTTTGCAATTTATGGGGCAATAAATACAAGTAGCACTTCGCTATTTCCAAACCACTTTTTTTCAAAATTAGCGCTAGTTACATTGGAACCCTGATATCTGTCAGGAATACCTGAATATCCCTTGACATGTATATATTTTTTTTTAGAAGACAACCCAAAGTATTGATCTAGGCCCATTTTGGTATATTTCATGCCACCATTTCACCGCCAAATGCGATAAAAAAAAAAAAAAGTTCACTTTTTCACAAAATTTGTCACAAACTTTAGGTTTCCCACTGAAATTATTTACAAACAGCTTCTGCAATTATGGCACAAATGGTTGTAAATGCTTCTCTGGGATCGCCTTTTTTCAGAAATAGCAGACTTATATGGCTTTTGGGTTGCTTTTTGGTAATTAGAAGGCCGCTAAATGCCGCTGCGCCCCACACGTGTTTTATGCCCAGGAGTGAAGGGGTTAATTAGGGAGCTTGTAGGGAGCTTGTAGGGTTAATTTTAGCTTTAGTGTAGTGTAGTAGACAACCCCAAGTATTGATCTAGGCCCATTTTGGTATATTTTATGCCACCATTTCACCGCCAAATGCGAGCAAATAAAAAAAAAACTTAACATTTTCCACAATTTTAGGTTTCTCACTGAAATTATTTACAAACAGCTTGTGCAATTATGGCAGAAATTTTTGTAAAATCTTCTCTGGGATCCCCTTTGTTCAGAAATAGCAGACTTATATGGCTTTGGCGTTGCTTTTTGGTAATTAGAAGGCCGCTAAATGCTGCTGCACACCACACGTTAATTATGCCCAGCAGTGAAGGGGTTAAATTAGGTAGCTTGTAGGGAGCTTGCAGGGTTAATTTTAGAGATCAGCCTCCCACCTGACACATCCCACCCCCTGATCCCTCCCAAACAGCTCTCTTCCCTCCCCCACCCCACAATTGTTCCCGCCATCTTAAGTACTGGCAGAAAGTCTGCCAGTACTAAATAAAAGAGTTTTTTTTTTTTTTAAATAAAAATAATAAAGTATTTTAGCTGTGATGGACCCCTGCCTTAGCCCCAACCTCCCTGATCCCCCTCCAGCTCTCTAACCCTCTCCCCTACCAAATTACCACCATCTTGGGTACTGGCAGCTTTCTGCCAGTACCAAGTTTGGCCCCAAAACCCCCCAAAAAAGTATTTTTATTTTATTTTTACTTAAAAAAACTATTTCTGTAGTGTAGCAGCCCCCCACAATACCCCCACCCCCACCCCCTCCCAGATCCTTTTATATATTTTTTTTTTTTTAAATCCCTTTTTTTCCCCTTTCTGCCCTCATTCATTGGTGTCAGTGTGGCTAATGGGTGCACGTGCGTGCACGCGCGCGTGCATGCTCACGTGCACACGCGCGCATAGTGAATGCGCGCGCATCGTGCACGCGCACGCGCACCCTCACACCCGGCACTATCGCTACCGGTGCAGAGAGGGCCACAGAGTGGCTCTCTCTGCATCGGGGGCTTGTAAAATGGTATTGCAGGATGCCTCCATATCGAGGCATCACTGCAATACCCTCAGAGCTGCTGAAAGCATTTGTGATCGCTTCCAGCACTCTGTTAGACAACTGACGTACCAGGTACGTCCATTGTCATTAACTGCTTGTTAATGCATGACGTACCTGGTACGTCAGTTGTCATTAAGGGGTTAACCAGTTCGCTAAGATAGCCGTGAGGATTTTATAATCAGCGTTTGAAACAGAGATCGGACTATAGGAAGCTGGCTCTTCGACATCCTTGCCTTTTTTATGAATAAGAGTAATATTAGCTGCGGAAAAGTAGCTTGATATTGGCATATTAGTAATATAATACGAATTAAAGAGTTTAGTAAGTGTATACTTAATATCTTCTACTAAAACTTTATAAAACTCTGCCGGGAGCCAATCTGGGCCCGCCGCCTTATTCAGTTTAGATTCACCGATAGCCTCACATATCTTATCAACTGAGAATGGTTTATTGATCAATTCAAGATCATTTTCTGAAACCTTGGGAGGTGAAATTTTGGACCAGAAGTTTGATCTATTAGATAGATCTTCATCAACTTTTTTATATACATTTTGATAAAAATTAAAAAATGCCTCCCTGATATTTTCGTTGTTAGTATATCTATAACCCCCTTTCTTAATTGCTGCTATATTGTTTTTACTCTTCCTATTCTTAGTTATTTTTTTTTAAATATTTAGCTGAACAACCAGTATACCCCTCATATCGATTGTTGATTTTCTTATCTTCCTCTAAACACTTTTACTTTAAAAATAACCTTTCGGTTCTAGAGTGGCAGTATTTATCCCAGTTAAACTTGAGTTCTCCGATCTATATCGTAAAAATGCATTCCTGATCTGATTAGATAGCTGTAATTCCCTAGCTTGCCGTTTTCTTTTCCAGTTACACATATATGCTTTATCTTTCCCCTCAAAACCGCTTTTGCCGTTTCCCAATATACTTCAATTTTATCATAATACCCTCTGTTATTATGATGGAAATCTTTCCATTGACCGGACATTCAAGTATTAAATTTAGTATTCTCTAACATAAAACATGGAAATGTGAAAAAATTATTTAAACGCTTTTCAGCTTTTATTAATTGAAATTTGATGGAAATTATTGCATGGTCCGAGACCAATATATCATGGATTTTGGGTTCTGAATCTAATAAAATGAGCTCCTCTGAAACAAGAATATAATCAGTTCTGGAGAATGAACGATGGGTCTTGGGCACACATGTATATTCATAGCTTTCTGGGTTTTTAATTCTCCAGATATCGTTAAGTTTTAAGGCCATACAATTTTTTTTTTTTAAATACTGGGCAATTTTTTCATTCTTAACCTTCTCTTTAGTTGAGGATCTGTCTAACTTAGGACATAGTGTCATGTTGAAATAGTCACCAAGAATTAATCGTTCACTAGCAATTGAGTATAATTTACTTTTAATTGTGTCCCAGAACTCTGGAGAAAACACATTTGGCTCATATATATTACCTATCATATATTGTTAAGTGAACAAATATATACCTATTATTTGGATCACGCTCCACTTTTAATACTTGATATTCTAATTTTTTGTGTATTAAAATTGCAACACCACAGCTCCTTTTAGTGGAAGGTGTGGCCAATACTTCCCCAACCCATCAAGTTTTTAACTTGCTTAATTCACTCTCCTTAAGATGCGTTTCCTGAATCTTGGCAATGTCGGGGGCGTGTCTACCCAACCGTGCTATTATTTGTTTGCGTTTTATTGGGGAAGAAATTCCCCCGACATTCCATGACAGGATATTCAACTGTGTACCCATTTAAAGATACTCTGTATACTTAAATGACACATAGAGAGATGGAGCAACAACAAAAAAAAAGTTTTTATTAACCCTATTTTCCATAAGGGTGAACCTTGGTTCCTTAAAAAAAATAATTTAAATAGCAGCCAGCAATTCCTGCGCTTTTTGGACATTATTTAATATGTTAATTTTTCCCTTAACATCCACCCATAGTTTGGCTGGATATAACATTCTAATTTTACAGCCTTTTTCGGTAAATTAAGAAAAATAGGGGGACATACTTTTCCTTTTTTTTTTTGAGTTTCGTTAGTGAAATCTTGGAACATCAGTATTTTATGATTATTTATTTTAGTTAATGTACCAAGTTCCCTATAGAGTTTAAACATTTCTATCTTGTCTTGGTAATTCAGGACTCTAAATATGAGTGTTCTGTTAAACCCTGTATCCTCCGGTTTAGACCTAATAATACTCACCCTATGAACTCTCTCTATTTTTAACGGAAGATTTTCCTCAGGTATACCTAGAGCTTGTGGTAGTGTTAGTGAGGTAAATTTGATTAAGTCTGAGTAATTCTTATTTTCTGGAAGGCCTACAATATGTACATTGTTACATCGAGACCTATCCTCAAGGTCTTCGAGTCTAGTATTGATCGACTGAATATATCTTCCCTGTTCCTGGATTAAATTATTTTGGGTACTAACCTAATCCTCCAGTTCCGAAATTCTGCTCTTTGCTTCTGTCACCCTTATCGCAAATTGCCTAATTTCGTTGGATAATAAGGATACTTCAGAGGTGATAGAACCCAGCTCTTTCTTAATTGCATCCAATTGGGGAGTGAAAAAAAGCAGAGAGCTGAAACATAAGGTGGGAGGAATCGGTGATCTGAGGCTGTATTTCAGAGGAGGATTCAATACTATGATCTGTACTCTTGGCTTTCCTATCCTTACCTTTAGCCGGCCTTACGGGTGAATGTGTTTTCACCTGTGACATAAATTTATCCATACGCTTATACTTGTGTGGTAGCTTCTGAGTATCAGCTACTAGTTACATTTTTAAAATTTTAATAAGTGATAAATCCACTAAATAAAATAAATTAGAGGCTTAATTAGCCATGACCACACAAAATTGTGTACAAATCAAAAAAATTAAAGTGGAAGAAAAAAAAAAAGTGTAGTAGTGTAATAGTGATTTAGTGCTTTAAGAGCCCTAGCTAGATTTGCAACCTAAGAATTAACCCTTATAGATGAATAACCTTCCTCTCCTACTATTTACTTACGCCTAGATTTAGAGTTTGGCGTTAGCCGTCAAAACCAGCGTTAGGGGCCCCTAACGCTGGTTTTGGCCGCCCGCTGGTATTTAGAGTCAGTCATGAAAGGGTCTAACGCTCACTTTGCAGCCGCGACTTTTCCATACCGCAGATCCCCCTACGCCATTTGCGTATCCTATCTTTTCAATGGGATCTTTCTAACGCTGGTATTTAGAGTCTTGGCTGAAGTGAGCGTTAGAAATCTAACGACAAGACTCCAGCCGCAGCAAAAAGCCAGTAGTTAAGAGCTTTCTGGGCTAACACCGGTTCATAAAGCTCTTAACTACTGTGCTCTAAAGTACACTAACACCCATAAACTACCTATGTACCCCTAAACCGAGGCCCCCCCACATCGCCGCCACTCTAATAAATTTTTTTAGCCCCTAATCTGCCAACCGCACACCGCTGCCACCTACATTATCCCTATGTACCCCTAATCTGCTGCCCCTAACACCGCCGACCCCTATATTATATTTATTAACCCCTAATCTGCCGCCCCCAACGTCGCCGCCACCTACCTACACTTATTAACCCCTAATCTGCCGACCGGACCTCACCGCTACTATAATAAATGTATTAACCCCTAATCCGCCTCACTCCTGCCTCAATAACCCTATAATAAATACTATTAACCCCTAATCAGCCCTCCCTAACATCATCGACACCTAACTTCAAGTATTAACCCCTAATCTGCCGACCGGACCTCACCGCAACTCTAATAAATTTATTAACTCCTAAAGCTAAGTCTAACCCTAACACTAACACCCCCCTAAGTTAAATATAATTTTTAAATAACGAAATAAAATTAATCTTATTAAATAAATTATTCCTATTTAAAGCTAAATACTTACCTGTAAAATAAACCCTAATATAGCTACAATATAAATTATAATTATATTGTAGCTATTTTAGGATTAATATTTATTTTACAGGTAACTTTGTATTTATTTTAACTAGGTACAATAGCTATTAAATAGTTAATAACTATTTAATAGCTACCTAGTTAAAATAATTACAAAATGACCTGTAAAATAAATCCTAACCTAAGTTACAATTAAACCTAACACTACACTAGCAATAAATTAATTACATAAAATACCTACAAATAAATACAAATAAATAAACTAACTAAAGTACAAAAAAATAAAAAAAGAACTAAGTTACAAAAATAAAAAAATAATTTACAAACATTAGAAAAAGATTACAACAATTTTAAGCTAATTACACCTACTCTAAGCCCCCTAATAAAATAACAAAGCCCCCCAAAATAAAAAAATGCCCTACCCTATTCTAAAATACAAATAAAAAAGCTCTTTTACCTTACCAGCCCTTTAAAAGGGACTTTTGCCGGGCATGCCCCAAAGAATTCAGCTCTTTTGCCTGTAAAAAAAAACATACAATACCCCCCCAACATTACAACCCACCACCCACATACCCCTAATCTAACCCAAACCCCCCTTAAATAAACCTAACACTAAGCCCCTGAAGATCTCCCTACCTTATCTTCACCACGCCGGGTATCACCGATCCGTCCAGAGGAGCCTCCGAAGTCTTCATCCAAGCCCAAGCGGGGGCTGAAGAAGTCCATCATCGGGCTGAAGAGGTCCATCATCGGGCTGTAGTCTTGATCCAAGCAGGTGCTGAAGAAGTCCATCATCGGGCTGAAGTCTTGATCCAAGCGGGCGCTGAAGAGGTCCATCATCGGGCTGAAGTCTTCTATCAAGCGGCATCTTCAATCTTCTTTCTTCTGGAGCCATCTTCTTCCAGCCGACGCAGATCCATCCTCTTCTACCGACGCCTACTCGCCGAATGACGGTTCCTTTAAATGACGTCATCCAAGATGGCGTCCCTCGAATTCCGATTGGCTGATAGGATTCTATCAGCCAATTGGAATTAAGGTAGGAAAATTCTGATTGGCTGATGGAATCAGCCAATCAGATTCAAGTTCAATCCGATTGGCTGATCCAATCAGCCAATCAGATTGAGCTTGCATTCTATTGGCTGTTCCGATCAGCCAATAGAATGCGAGCTCAATCTGATTGGCTGATTGGATCAGCCAATCGGATTGAACTTGAATCTGATTGGCTGATTCCATCAGCCAATCAGAATTTTCCTACCTTAATTCCGATTGGCTGATAGAATCCTATCAGCCAATCGGAATTCGAAGGACGCCATCTTGGATGACGTCATTTAAAGGAACCGTCATTCGGCGAGTAGGTGTTGGTAGAAGAGGATGGATCCGCGTCGGCTGGAAGAAGATGGCTCCGGAAGAAAGAAGATTGAAGATGCCGCTTGATAGAAGACTTCAGCCCGATGATGGACCTCTTCAGCGCCCGCTTGGATCAAGACTTCAGCCCGATTATGGACTTCTTCAGCCCCCGCTTTGGCTTGGATGAAGACTTCGGAGGCTCCTCTGGACGGATCGGTGATACCCGGCGTGGTGAAGATAAGGTAGGGAGATCTTCAATGGCTTAGTGTTAGGTTTATTTAAGGGGGGTTTGGGTTAGATTAGGGGTATGTGGGTGGTGGGTTGTAATGTTGGGGGGTATTGTATGTTTTTTTTACAGGCAAAAGAGCTGAATTCTTTGGGGCATGCCCCGCAAAAGGCCCTTTTAAGGGCTGGTAAGGTAAAAGAGCTTTTCTATTTGTATTTTAGAATAGGGTAGGGCATTTTTTTATTTTGGGGGGCTTTGTTATTTTATTAGGGGGCTTAGAGTAGGTGTAATTAGCTTAAAATTGTTGTAATCTTTTTCTAATGTTTGTAAATTATTTTTTTTATTTTTTGTAACTTAGTTCTTTTTTATTTTTTGTACTTTAGTTAGTTTATTTATTTGTATTTATTTGTAGGTATTTTATGTAATTACTTTATTGATAGTGTAGTGTTAGGTTTAATTGTAGATAATTGTAGGTATTTTATTTAATTAATTTATTGCTAGTGTAGTGTTAGGTTTAATTGTAACTTAGGTTAGGATTTATTTTACAGGTCATTTTGTAATTATTTTAACTAGGTAGCTATTAAATAGTTATTAACTATTTAATAGCTATTGTACCTGGTTAAAATAAATACAAAGTTACCTGTAAAATAAATATTAATCCTAAAATAGCTATAATATAATTATAATTTATATTGTAGCTATATTAGGGTTTATTTTACAGGTAAGTATTTAGCTTTAAATAGGAATAATTTATTTAATAAGAGTTCATTTATTTCGTTAGATAAAAATTATATTTAATTTAGGGGGTGTTAGTGTTAGGTTTAGACTTAGCTTTAGGGGTTAATACATTTATTAGAGTAGCGGTGAGGTCCGGTCGGCAGATTAGGGGTTAATACTTGAAGTTAGGTGTCGGTGATGTTAGGGAGGGCAGATTAGGGGTTAATACTATTTATTATAGGGTTAGTGAGGCGGATTAGGGGTTAATAACTTTATTATAGTAGTGGTGAGGTCCGGTCGGCAGATTAGGGGTTAATAATTGTAGGTAGGTAGCAGCGACGTTGGGGGGGGCAGATTAGGGGTTAATAAATATAATATAGGGGTCGGCGGTGTTAGGGGCAGCAGATTAGGGGTACATAGGGATAACGTAAGTGGCGGCGGTGTACGGAGCGGCAGATTAGGGGTTAATAATAATATGCAGGGGTCAGCGATAGCGGGGGCGGCAGATTAGGGGTTAATAAGTGTAAGGTTAGGGGTGTTTAGACTCGGGGTACATGTTAGGGTGTTAGGTGCAGACTTAGGAAGTGTTTCCCCATAGGAAACAATGGGGCTGCGTTAGGAGCTGAACGCTGCTTTTTTTTGCAGGTGTTAGTTTTTTTTTCAACTCAAACGGCCCCATTGCTTCCAAGGGGGAATCGTGCACGAGCACGTTTTTTAATCTGGCCGCGTCCGTAAGCACCGCTGGTATTTAGAGTTGCAGTGGCGGTAAATTATGCTATACGCTCCCTTTTTGAAGCCTAACGCAGCCCTTCTGTGAACTCTAAATACCAGCGGTATTTAAAAGGTGCGGGAGAAAAAAAGCATGCGTAGCTAACGCACCCCTTTGGCCGCAGAACTATAAATCTAGCGGTTAGTTACTAACCCTTTAAAGGGCAAAAAGACCAGAATAATACCCTGGGATCCACTACCTTCACTGTGTTATAAGAATTAAATATATAATTTCAATAAATCTTAGGTTAATTCCTTTACAATAGAGGGACCCAAGACCCCTATGCAATTTATATAGTTTTTCTTAAGAAAATGTGCAGATAGTCATATAATTACCTAAACCCACAAAGTTTCAATTTCTATACAGCTCAAGTTGTCATATCTGTAGTTTATATGAACAGTAATAGCTATTTAGAAAGATAAACCAACATGCAACATGACATTTTTCAGGGAACCATTATGACTTTTGTAATTTTTGACACTGCTCACAACTTTTTTTTTAAAATCTTTATTTATAACAAAAAGTGCAAAGTAAAATATTGTACACAAATTTTGCCTCGCAGGGCCCAAATAGGAATATTCTGGGGCAACACAAGTTTACATTGAAATATAAACTTATAAGATTAACCAACATGTGTACACTTAACATAGTATAAATATTCCAAGGCCACAATTTAAGGTACACCATATGATGGATATAACATTTTATACATCCTATATATGCACATTCTTGAGTTTTTATGTTTAAACCACATCAAAACAAAACAAACACACAAAACAACATAACCTAACAAAACAAAAAAACTCTCTTCCTATCTCTCCTCTGTCCAATATTTGGAGAAGTGGCCAGCATATATATTTGTTTGGACAAATACAGAATTAAGTAATGGTTTAATCAATTTTTTGGCATAATATTGGTAAAGAGAAAATAAAGGATTCCCATTTCCTAAAAAAGGAGGCTAGATGTTCTTCCTAGGGATATGGTAGGTTAAATTGCTCTGCAAATTAGGTTTACCACAAATAGGTAGATAGTAAGAGATATACGGGGAACAGCCCAGCTCAACACACAATTTCTGCCACGAAACTATAACATTTTTAAACATGGTTAAATAGAATATATTCAAAGGAAGAGAAGTTAATGGGCAATGTAGTAAGGCCTTCAATTGGAAGGGTGCCACCAATTGGGATTCCCAAATAAATGTAGTAATTTGTTCTTTCTCAATAATCCAATCTAGAGCAAATCTTGCGGCTGCAACTAGATTTTAAGCTTGAATGTTAGGGAGTGCTAGACCGGCTGCCAATTTAGAGTTCATAAGTCGATGGCAGGCAATCCGTGGTTTAGCTCCTCCCCACAAGAATCTAGAACAAGCTTTATTATACTTAAGAATATCCATCTTGTGCATAGGAATCGGGATATTTTGGAAAATATATAGTCATTTGGGAAAAAGAATTGTTTTAATCATAACAACACGGGATGATAGTGAAATAGGCAGAGAAGTCCACTCCTCTAGCTTTGTTAAGCAATGCTCCAGACAATACACGTAGTTTAATTTATACCATTCATCTGGGTTTTTAGATAGTCTAAGACCCAAGTATGTAATTTGAGATAATTCAGAGAAAGGATGATTAATTCTAGATGTAGGGTTTTTGTACAGCCATAAAAGTTCTGATTTCAGTATGTTAACCTTATAGCCTGAAATTGCTCCAAACTGTAGAGTAATATTCTGTAGTATTGGAAGTGAGTTCCTAAGATTAGACAGAAATGATCAAAGGTCATCTGTATATAATAGCAGGACCAAATTATCACCTGCCAATGGAATACCTTCCAGTTCCTGATGGAGGAATATGGCTAGAGGTTCTAAACAAATGTTGAATAGCAAAGGAGAGAGCGGGCAACCCTGCCTGGTCCCTCTATGTAGAATAAACCGTTGGGAAATCATGTTGTTAATAATGATCGCTGAGGTAGGAGAACTATAGATTAATCAAATGTAATTGTTAAAATGTCCTAACAGCCCAAATTGTTCCAGAGAAAAAAACAAGTGATCCCAGCTAATCCGGTCAAAACCCTTCTCTGCATCGACCGTTAAGATGGCCTTATCCGGGATCTCATGAGATCTAGAGGCCCTATGTTTATTCCAAAAAGATTCTATAAGCACTAAAACCTTCCTCATATTTCTTACGGGATTCCGCCCTGGCATAAACCCTGTTTGATTTTCGTGTATTAAATCCCCAATATAGGGCTTAAGTCGATTAGCAAAAATAGCGGCTAAAAGCTTATAATCGTTATTAAGAACTGAGATGGGCCTCTACGAACTCGGAAACTCAGGGTCTTTGCCCTTTTTTAAGATTAAAAAAAAGCAAATTATGGTGAGCATACAGTATTTTCAGAAAAGTAAAAATTAAATAATTTATTCAAAGTGGGAGTATGGGTTTGTAGAATTCTATACAGTTCTATGGGAAGAGCATCCAGCCCAGGGGCTTTATGTAACTTAGCCTTCTTAATGGCTAGTAGGATATCCTCTTCTAGAATAGGAGCATTAATGGATCTCATAGATTCTGACGATATTTTGGGTACTTTGATCTTATCCCAAAATTCTTTTTTTTTAGTTGTACTATGGGATTCTACTTTGTACAGATCATTAAAAAAGTCAAAAACACTCTTTCAATATCTAGATAGTTAGTAAATCTATTCAGATCCTTTTTAATGGCGGGAATAGCATTCCTGTAGCTAGATTTAGTGATTCTTGCTAGAAACTTAGCGGATCCTCCGGTATAACCACCATATAAAGCTTTTAATCTTAGTTCTTCTTGGACATTATTCTGCTTGATGTGAATATCTCGGGCTGCTTTCGCTCTCACATATTTATCCAAACAGCGTTTAATAGGATTATTTATATAAGCTCTATAGGCATTTTTAACTTGATTAGCTAACTCCCTTCCAATATGACTACATTTTTTCCTCTGGTGGGACATATAGGATTTAATCTCACTACGTAAAACAGCTTTGGCCGTCTCCCAGAACATTTCTATTTTCCCACGATAGTTTGCATTATGATTATAGAATTCTAACCATTTTTTATGCAAGCAACTTTGGAAACTAATATTAATACTTAAATATTTAGGGAAGTAAATATGATTATTACCTAAACTTCTCATATCAGAATTACAATTCAACGATATGGCAGCATGATCCGAGATTATGATGTCCTCAATTTTGGCCACCCATCTCCACTTGAGTAAAGACTCAGAAATAAAAAAATAGTCAATTCTAGATAGCGATTGATGTGCTTTGGACATACATGTATAAGCACGAACATCTGGGTTCTGAACCCGCCATACATCAATAAGACCTAACTGCGAAAAAAATTTAGAGAGAATCCGTACTTTCCTGTCCTAAAGTTTACAGATTTTTTCTTTAAGCTATCGAGAATTGAATCAGCTAATAAGTTAAAGTCTCCAGCAATTATTAAATTCTGTCCTATATATCTATGTAATTTCACTGTTAGAATAGTCCAAAAATCACGATCAACCTGATTAGGACCATAGATGTTGCACAATATATATTTGATCTTATTAATACTTATTTCCATGATTAAAAACCGGCCGCCAGAGTCGACTTCTGTATTTATAATATGGTATTCTAGGTTTTTATTCAAAAGTATAGCTACCCCCCTTTTCCTAGAATCGTGTGTGGCGGCGATAACCTCCCCAACCCACTTGGTTTTAAGCTTAGGAATTTCTGGGGGTTTAAGATGTAATTCCTGAAGTAGAACTATATCAGGCTTAAGTTTCCCCAAATATTTTATTATAGATTTTCTTTTGATTGGGGAGGTTATCCCGCCAACGTTCCAGGAAATTAAATTAAACTTGGGTTCCATCAGACCCAATTAAGTATAAATGGAACAGAAAGAGAGCAAAAAATAAAAATCCGGTAATGGAAACACCAGGGAGAGGGAAAGAGAGAGAGAGAAGGAAAGAGAGGGAA
This sequence comes from Bombina bombina, assembly GCF_027579735.1. Lineage (NCBI taxonomy): Eukaryota > Metazoa > Chordata > Amphibia > Anura > Bombinatoridae > Bombina > Bombina bombina. The sequence goes on from NC_069499.1 coordinate 918,320,590, forward strand.
AAAAAACAAACAAACAAAAACAAAAAAAAAACAAAAAAAAACACATAATACTACCATATAGTCCATTTCATAAATTCTCTGAATAATGGTAATACAATTTGACAACCAGTGCTAACCTAAGATACACCCGCTTCTCTGCAGAATACCTCAGCTTCCATAGGCCTAGATTTGGAGTTTGGCGGTAGATGGGCTGTTAACGCTACGCGGGCTTTTTTCTGGCCGCACCATAAAATTAACTCTGGTATCGAGAGTTCAAAAAAATGCTGCGTTAGGCTCCAAAAAAGGAGCGTAGAGCATTTTTTCCGCAAATGCAACTCTCGATACCAGAGTTGCTTACGGACGCGGCCAGCCTCAAAAACGTGCTCGTGCACGATTCTCCCATAGGAAACAATGGGGCTGTTTGAGCTGAAAAAAAACCTAACACCTGCAAAAAAGCTGCGTTCAGCTCCTAACGCAGCCCCATTGTTTCCTATGGGGAAACACTTCCTACGTCTGCACCTAACACTCTAACATGTACCCCGAGTCTAAACACCCCTAACCTTACACTTATTAACCCCTAATCTGCCGCCCCCGCTATCGCTGACCCCTGCATTATATTATTAACCCCTAATCTTCCGCTCCGTAAACCGCCGCAACTTACATTATCCCTATGTACCCCTAATCTGCTGCCCCTAACACCGCCGACCCCTATATTATATTTATTAACCCCTAACCTGCCCCCCACAACGTCGCCGCCAGCTACTTACAATAATTAACCCCTAATCTGCCGACCGCAAAGCGCCGCCACCTACGTTATCCTTATGTACCCCTAATCTGCTGCCCCTAACACCGCCGACCCCTATATTATATTTATTAACCCCTAATCTGCCCCCCTCAACGTCGCCGACACCTGCCTACACTTATTAACCCCTAATCTGCCGAGCGGACCTGAGCGCTACTATAATAAAGTTATTAACCCCTAATCCGCTTCACTAACCCTATCATAAATAGTATTAACCCCTAATCTGCCCTCCCTAACATCGCCGACACCTAACTTCAATTATTAACCCCTAATCTGACGACCGGAGCTCATCGCTACTATAATAAATGGATTAACCCCTAAAGCTAAGTCTAACCCTAACACTAACACCCCCCTAACTTAAATATAATTTACATCTAACGAAATTAATTAACTCTTATTAAATAAATTATTCCTATTTAAAGATAAATACTTACCTGTAAAATAAATCCTAATATAGCTACAATATAAATTATAATTACATTGTAGCTATTTTAGGATTAATATTTATTTTACAGGCAACTTTGTAATTATTTTAACCAGGTACAATAGCTATTAAATAGTTAAGAACTATTTAATAGTTACCTAGTTAAAATAATAACAAAATTACCTGTAAAATAAGTCCTAACCTGTTATAATTAAACCTAACACTACCCTATCAATAAATTAATTAAATAAAATACCTACAATTACCTACAATAAAACCTAACACTACACTATCAATAAATAAATTAAATACAATTTCTACAAATAACTACAATTACATAAACTAACTAAAGTACAAAAAATAAAAAAGAACTAAGTTACAAAAAATAAAAAAATATTTACAAACATAAGAAAAATCTTACAACAATTTTAAACTAATTACACCTACTCTAAGCCCCCTAATAAAATAACAAAGTCCCCCAAAATAAAAAAATGCCCTACCCTATTCTAAATTAATAAATTTAAAAGCTCTTTTACCTTACCAGCCCTGAACAGGGCCCTTTGCGGGGCATGCCCCAAGAAAATCAGCTCTTTTGCCTGTAAAAAAAAACATACAATCCCCCCCCCAACATTACAACCCACCACCCACATACCCCTAATCTAACCCAAACCCCCCTTAAATAAACCTAACACTAAGCCCCTGAAGATCTTCCTACCTTGTCTTCACCTCACCAGGTATCACCGATCGGTCCTGGCTCCGATATCTTCATCCAACCCAAGCGGGGGCTAGACATCCACTGAAGAAGTCCAGAAGAGGGTCCAAAGTCTTCCTCCTATCCGGCAAGAAGAGGACATCCGGACCGGCAAACATCTTCATCCAAGCGGCATCTTCGATCTTCTTCCACCGGTGCGGAGCGGGTCCATGTTGAAGCAGCCAACGCGGATCCATCCTCTTCTTCCGGCGTCTCCCGACGAATGACGGTTCCTTTAAGGGACGTCATCCAAGATGGCGTCCCTCGAATTCCGATTGGCTGATAGGATTCTATCAGCCAATCGGAATTAAGGTAGGAATATTCTGATTGGCTGATGGAATCAGCCAATCAGAATCAAGTTCAATCCGATTGGCTGATCCAATCAGCCAATCAGATTGAGCTCGCATTCTATTGGCTGTTCCGATCAGCCAATAGAATGCGAGCTCAATCTGATTGGCTGATTGGATTGTACCTGGTTAAAATAATTACAAAGTTGCCTGTAAAATAAATATTAATCCTAAAATAGCTACAATGTAATTATAATTTATATTGTAGCTATATTAGGATTTATTTTACAGGTAAGTATTTATCTTTAAATAGGAATAATTTATTTAATAAGAGTTAATTAATTTCGTTAGATGTAAATTATATTTAAGTTAGGGGGGTGTTAGTGTTAGGGTTAGGGTTAGACTTAGCTTTAGGGGTTAATCCATTTATTATAGTAGCGATGAGCTCCGGTCGTCAGATTAGGGGTTAATAATTGAAGTTAGGTGTCGGCGATGTTAGGGAGGGCAGATTAGGGGTTAATACTATTTATGATAGGGTTAGTGAGGCGGATTAGGGGTTAATAACTTTATTATAGTAGCGCTCAGGTCCGCTCGGCAGATTAGAGGTTAATAAGTGTAGGCAGGTGTCGGCGACGTTGAGGGGGGCAGATTAGGGGTTAATAAATATAATATAGGGGTCGGCGGTGTTAGGGGCAGCAGATTAGGGGTACATAAGGATAACGTAGGTGGCGGCGCTTTGCGGTCGGCAGATTAGGGGTTAATTATTGTAAGTAGCTGGCGGCGACGTTGAGGGGGGCAGGTTAGGGGTTAATAAATATAATACAGGGGTCGGCGGTGTTAGGGGCAGCAGATTAGGGGTACATAAGGATAACGTAGGTGGCGGTCGGCAGATTAGGGGTTAAAAAAATTTAATCGAGTTGCGGCAATGTGGGGGGACATCAGTTTAGGGGTACATAGGTAGTTTATGGGTGTTAGTGTACTTTAGAGTACAGTAGTTAAGAGCTTTATGAACCGGCGTTAGCCCAGAAAGCTCTTAACTCCTGCTTTTTTTCGGCGGCTGGAGTTTTGTCGTTAGAGCTCTAACGCTCACTTCAGAAACGACTCTAAATACCGGCGTTAGGAAGATCCCATTGAAAAGATAGGATACGCAATTGACGTAAGGGGATCTGCGGTATGGAAAAGTCGCGGCTGAAAAGTGAGCGTTAGACCCTTTAATCACTGACTCCAAATACCGGCGGTAGCCTAAAACCAGCGTTAGGAGCCTCTAACGCTGGTTTTCACGGCTAACGCCAAACTCCAAATCTAGGCCTAAGTGTTGTTAAGAGTGTGGGAAATCCCCTCTCTTAACACTACTAGATTGGCTGGATAGATCAATTTGATATTGTAGTTGGCACTCAATAACCTACCATAAAAGGAGGACATTTCTCTTCTTTTAGTTAAAGTTTCTGTTGAAAAATCTTGAAAAATTAATAGTCTATGTGTGCCCAATAAAAAGGGGTTACATTTTCTGTAGTGTTTAAGATATAGCAATTTGTCTTGGAAATTAATGAATTTGAATATCACAGGTCTTGGCTTAATATTCTCACTATTCTCTTTGCGGTATCCAATTCTTTGTACCCTCTCTACTTGGAGGGGATATCTGGAGCGGGTACTTGTAATGCCTGAGGTAGAGTAATAGTGACAAAGGTCATCAGCTCTTGGAATTCTAACGATTCCGGAAGACCTATAATTTTCAGATTATTACGTCTTGAGCGATCCTCAAGATCTTAAATTTTTGCTTGTAATGTCGCCATTACTTCACTGTGAGCCATTGTAACAGTATCTTGTACATTATATCTATCTTCCAAGTCGGATACTCTATTCTCAACCTCATCTAGCCTTGTAGAGAACTGTCTGACCTCTGTGGTTAAATTGGATATCTCCTTTCTAATCTCGAGTTTAATCAAATCAAATTGAGGGGTCAAAATTTTTGCGACTTCAGCTGCAAATTCTGCCATATTGTTACTCATGGGGTTAATTATCCCTTTATCTTGGGATGTATCAATACTGGAATTGGGATTCCTACTATTCCCTTTTTTTCCCTTTGTTTGGGGGGCGAAGAGCTCAATTTGAGCATATATTTATCCATGGACCAGAAATTATGGACAAATAAGTGCTTTAGTGAAATGCACAATACAAAATAACACTATAATATAATGCAACTATAAACAATAAATCACAATTCCAATCAGTAATTATTATATTACTGTGCCTATACTGTAAATCCCTGGTGAAGTGTCTAATTGCGAATATTACTAATGCTTTATAACTCAAAACAGTGATATAAAATTAAAATAGATCGTGTAGTTATCGTGAGAGTTATTGATACAAAATAACTATATAGCCTTAGAAAAATAAAAACTTAGAAGCTGGAATCAGGTAATTAAGTAGAATATAACCTAAATATATTCCAACTATGCAGCACCTTTGTATTTTTTTCTTTGCCTCCCTTTGTTCCCCCTTTTCCTTTCTTTTTATACCTAGACTGGAATAGCTTTACATCTATGTCCCTTTATGTGAGTAACTCTTTGGTGTGCTTTACATATCATGCCACACTATTTAAGCGTTTAGTCCCAACTAATCCACATACATAGCCATGGCAGCTCTCACTTAATTCACACTTGAGTTATGAGCAGTGTTACCCAGTCTTCCGAACTACAAGTGCCTGCTAGCATTCAACTTAACTCCACTCTGCTTCCATTTGCAGCACATAACTTCTATAGCCAAAAAAAACAAACACTGATCATACAATACCTTCCTGGATAAATATGCCGGAGTCGTGCAATAAATCCTAGGTTCTCTTCTTTTTTACCAGCCGGGCGGGCCAAGAGATAGACAGACAGTAGGCCCAATCAACAGGCCGAGCTGTATTGAGGCTTCGGTAGAGAGGGGTATACACGGCTCACTATAGCGAGCCCAGGGATCCGTGCATTGCCGGCAAAGCTACGACCATAGGCAACTATGCAGCTCACTTCCACAAGAGTTCCGCAATGCACCAACAGTACCCCAACCATTCAGGACCAGGCAAAAGGCGATCCTACTTGGCAGTCACAGATGTAACCAGGCACACCTGAGAAAAGCTTTCCACAAAGCAAACACCTTAAGAGCCTGGCCGCGCCGTCCAGAATCCGACTTGGAGCCCAGCACAGCCACACAGCGTTTCGTCTGACCAGAGCCAGGTAGGTAATCTATTACAGTGGTTCCATTCACCAGCAGGCCATTGCAATAAGAGTCAGGCAGATGGGAACAACTCAGTACAACTTACTCCTGCACACCACTGCTCACAACTTAATTCTTCACAGATTGCATCATAATATGCCCCATTCAGGGTATAACCGAAGATTTACACAGAAATCTGCAGACACCAAATATGTTACACAACCAGGATACAATTTTTACTCCCAAACTCTATTTGCACTGTATTTCAGACTCTGCTCACTACTATTTCCTTGTAAGATTACTATTCAGCATATACCAAGATGTACCCAATACATGACATTTCTCAATAGACGCTGTATTTGCTTATACAAATAGAGATTCCAAATCGGTGGGAGTGATCTGTAATCAATTGTTCCCAGCTGACCGGAGGGGATATCTCTTTAAGGGGAATCCCTGGATATATGTCCTAGTCCCTGAGCCAAGATTCATCTTATATTCCAAAGCTCTTTTTGCCTTGTAGTTGAAGCTTTTAAATCTGCTCACTGCCACTTCTTTATAAAATTACTGCTCAACATATACCAAGATGTACCCATTAAAGAAATCTCCAACTATAGCTATGTGCAGATATAGCGAACAAATATTCCATCTACCATACAGGTATAAGATTGACCACCTCAAATCCAATGAGATGACTCTCTTAGCCGGATTTACCTAGATCTATAGCCAATCTCTTATGATGTTACTGCTCAGCATATACCATGATGTACTCAAAACAGAGATTCCTAGCAAGTGCTATGTATGTAGATAGCAGACAGATACTGCAGGTATCATGACGATTATGAATTATCTACAATACAACCAATAGGTGTTTAATGCCCCTTTAAGTAAAGGGAAAGTTAGAAAACATTTACCATTTTGTATTTATTTGTATAGTAACAACAATACCATGCAACCTCCAGTGACTCATAAAGGGATTGTGTTAAATAAAGTTGCAGCAATATTCCCACATGAAAGGAGAGTACATGCACCAACCAGCAGCCCCAGCCATAGCTGTGTCCCTGCCCTGTCCCTCTGCACAGAACAATCAGATGAGAGACATAAGGGCAGTCAGGAGTTTGGCAGAAGCTCAAACTAAGAGAACAATGCCATGCTGTGAGGGAGCATTAGAAAGGACCAAACCCAAGATCATACACTTATGTGCTAGCCTTGTATACATTTATAACACACTCTATACAGTAACCCATTAACTGATAAAAGAGTCCAATGATGAATACTGATGCACATTTAAGGGACAGTAAACAACTTGAGTTTTATGAAAAATGTTTAGTTCTGCATAATCCATTTAATTATTTATTGTGCCCCTTTTCATGTAATGTAGCTCTGAAATGTGAGCACTTTCTAATTCTCAGTACTTGAAATGCACCCTATTGCCCTCTTGAGGCCAACCTTGCTACATATATGTCCTTAATTTTCCTTATCAGATAACCAAAACAATTCATTTTATACTAACTTTATGACAGCGACTAGCCTTGTTGTCTGTGGACTAAAGCACATATTAATTCCTACAAATAAGGCAAATAGTGGGTGGAAGGCTATATATTGGCTGATATATTATTCTATAGCAACACAACAGAAATGTATTTTAATTGCAGGGTGTTCACTCTCCATATAAAGCAGTGTTTCTCAACTACAGTCCTCAGGCCAGATTTTTCATGGTGTCTTAACTAGAGCACAGGTGGATTAATCAGTTGATCAGTAACCATGGTTACTAATTTGCTCTCACCCATCAGCTGATTATTTTACCTGTGGTTTAAAGGGACAGTCAACACCAGAATTTTTGTTTTTTAAAAATATCGATAATCCCTTTATTACCCAATCCCCAGTTTTGCACAACCAACACAGTAATAATAATACATGGTTTACCTCTGTAATTACCTTGTACCCCCTTATTTCAGTTCTTTTGACAGACTTGCATTTTAGCCAATCGGTGCTCACTCCTTGGTAAATTCACGTGCATGAGCTCAATGTTATCTAAATGAAACAAATGAACTAACGCTCTCTAGTGGTGAAAAACTGTCAAAATGCATTCAGATTAGAGGCGGCCTTCAAGGGCTAAGAAATTAGCATATGAACCTCCTAGGTTTAGCTTTCAACTAATAATACCAACAGAACAAAGCAAAATTGTTAATAAAAGTAAATTGGAAAGTTGTTTAAAATTATATGCCTTATTTGAATCATGAAAGTTTTTTTTTTTAACTTAAACTGTCCCTTTAATTAATTTAATTTATACCCAAATGTTGAAGCACTTGAAAGTGATGCAGCATATCTGTAAAAAGCACACTAGAAAATACCACCTAAACATTTCTGCAAAAAAGGAAGATATTTTACCTCAAAATGTCTTCAGTAGCCAAATCCCACTGTGAAGGGGACAGTCTGCAGAGGCTTAGATACAAGGTAATCACATAGGTAAAAGGTATATTAATATAACTATGTTGCGGAATGGATAATAAAGGGATTGTCCATCTTTTTTAAAGAATAAAAATTCTGGAGTAAACTGTCCCTTTAACATAACAAAATAATAGTTTTTTGTTAATGCCAGCAACACATATAACTATAAGAAGAGATAGCTGCCTGTATTTTACAGTTGTTTTCAATAAAGATGCACATGCCCAGTGTCACTTTTCCATAATGGTGACCATCTTGGAAAAATAGCTGCCTCATAAAGGATTAGTTCACCTTCATGTTTTTATTTTTGCAGCTCTGATCTAATAAAATACTGAAAACGTGTGGGTACATTATTTTATCATATCACACTAGAGGATTCTAATACTACTTTTTATTAAATTATGTCACTGTTTGGCTGCAGAATGTTATTTGAGCCAGAGTATTTCTGTTTAGTATCTGGCTGTTTGGCACAGACAGCAGGCTACATTTGACTTTATAATTTTAGTGTCTGAAGAACCCTGAAACAAAGACTATTTGTCCTTAGGAGACAAATTCATACATATGTGTCTCATTCATCCATTTAACCCTGAATTTATTCTCAAACATTACCATAAAACTGCTGGGTGCAAAACTATGTACAATATTTTTAAACAGGATGTGAAATCTTAGAATTCATGATCAGAGTACTCTGTTTTTTTATGAAAATGTGAGGTCCAGTTAAAATATACCCTTATTTGACTTTCATTCTCCATTCACCGCAAATTAATTTATATCCATTTAAAACCTGTACTTTTTTTGTTTGCAAGTTTTTGCTATTTTAGAGTAGTCAAGGAATATACCCATTGAAAACCCTCTTAAAATGTTTTTTTTGTGGACAATTAAGGACAAATATAATAGAGCGTCTGCCCTGATTAAAGTAATCTCTGTATAGCATGTAGCAGGGTCAGTTAAACTGTATCATTTTTAGACTGTGGTATGCATGTCTGTCTGGCGGAAGTGTAAGCACAATTTGCTGTGGTAAAAAAACAGGAAAAGTAAGTAAAAATAACCATGTATGGGCAATACATTTTTTTTATTTAGCTTATCTTTTTGCAAAGGATTTTACACTTTATTTGTGTGGTAAAAAGGAGTCTCTGAGCCTTTTTCTCATTGCCCTACTTGTTTATTTTCAAAATGACAAAGGAACAATGTGTAGTGTCATGATGGTACATAGCGTGAGGAATGCCCAAAGGCAGATGCGTTTCCTCATAGATCAGGGTGCGATGAGTCCTTTAACAAAGTCTCTTATCAACTTACTAGAGACATATGTAACCACTCCTTTGAAAAATAGATTTTACGTCCAAAATTAGTTAGCTAAAGGCATATTAGCCTTCTAAATATATTGTTATGTTGAAAAAAAGAAGAGGTGGGCAAATAAAAATATGCAGATGAGGTTAATAAGAATCCATTCCAAAGAACATTTATAATAATAGCTGGGTGAAGTTCAATTTGCAAAAAAAATATAACTAGAGTCAGGTAAAACAGATGAGTAAAGAACTTTTTCAACAATTAACAATGCGGTAGGAACCTAAAACGATAGCTATTTCAATGTTAACTTAAAGGGACTGTTTACTCAAAAAATGTCTCCCCTTTAATTTGTTTCCAATGATCCACTTTACCTGCTGGAGTGTACACTGTGTGCAGAATTATTAGGCATATGAGTATTTTGACCACATCAACCTCTTTATGCATGTTGTCTTACTCCAAGCTGTATAGGCTCGAAAGCCTGCTACCAATTAAGCATATTAGGTGATGTGCATCTCTGTAATGAAAAGGGGTGTGGTCTAATGACATCAACACCCTAATTAAATAATTATTAGGCAACTTCCTTTCCTTTGGCAAAATGGGTCAAAAGAAGGACTTGACAGGCTCAGAAAAGTCAAAAATAGTGAGATATCTTGCAGAGGGATGCAGCACTCTTAAAATTGCAAAGCTTCTGAAGCATGATCATCGAACAATCAAGCTTTTCATTCAAAATAGTCAACAGGGTCGCAAGAAGCGTGTGGAAAAACCAAGGCGCAAAATAACTGCCCATGAACTGAGAAAAGTCAAGCGTGCAGCTGCCAAGATGCCACTTGCCACCAGTTTGGCCATATTTCAGAGCTGCAACATCACTGGAGTGCCCAAAAGCACAAGGTGTGCAATACTCGGAGACATGGCCAAGGTAAGAAAGGCTGAAAGACAACCACCACTGAACAAGACACACAAGCTGAAACGTCAAGACTGGGCCAAGAAATATCTCAAGACTGATTTTTCTAAGGTTTTATGGACTGATGAAATGAGAGTGAGTTTTGATGGGCCAGATGGATGGGCCTGTGGCTGGATTGGTAAAGGGCAGAGAGCTCCAGTCCGACTCAGACGCCAGCAAGGTGGAGGTGGAGTACTGATTTGGGCTGGTATCATCAAAGATGAGCTTGTGGGGCCTTTTCGGGTTGAGGATGGAGTCAAGCTCAACTCCCAGTCCTACTGCCAGTTTCTGGAAGACACCTTCTTCAAGCAGTGGTACAGGAAGAAGTCTGCATCCTTCAAGAAAAACATGATTTTCATGCAGGACAATGCTCCATCACACGCGTCCAAGTACTCCACAGCGTGGCTGGCAAGAAAGGGTATAAAAGAAGAAAATCTAATGACATTTCCTCCTTGTTCACCTGATCTGAACCCCATTGAGAACCTGTGGTCCATCATCAAATGTGAGATTTACAAGGAGGGAAAACAGTACACCTCTCTGAACAGTGTCTGGGAGGCTGTGGTTGCTGCTGCACGCAATGTTGATGGTGAACAGATCAAAACACTGACAGAATCCATGGATGGCAGGCTTTTGAGTGTCCTTGCAAAGAAAGGTGGCTATATTGTCACTGATTTGTTTTTGTTTTGTTTTTGAATGTCAGAAATGTATATTTGTGAATGTTGAGATGTTATATTGGTTTCACTGGTAAAAATAAATAATTGAAATGGGTATATATTTGTTTTTTGTTAAGTTGCCTAATAATTATGCACAGTAATAGTCACCTGCACACACAGATATCCCCCTAAAATAGCTATAACTAAAAACAAACTAAAAACTACTTCCAAAAATATTCAGCTTTGATATTAATGAGTTTTTTGGGTTCATTGAGAACATGGTTGTTGTTCAATAATAAAATTAATCCTCAAAAATACAACTTGACTAATAATTCTGCACTCCCTGTATTAAATTGTTTACAAGTCTTCCATTACCCTTATATTGGCATTTTAAATAGTTGATTTAGACTGTGGTATCCTATCCTGAAAGCTTTTGGCCTTAAGGCCAAGCTGTGTAAACACAGACAGCAGAGGAAATTACACTCCCAGTGGGGTATAGAAGAGATAAGGTAATATAATGTAAATTTTCCATTGTTCTCTCCAAGTATTGGTTTACAGACAGTTATACGATAAAGAAGCATTTATATGTACCCAATGTGATAAAGTAATGAGATCTGATTATACCTACAAGCTCAAGCCATTTTATTAGGTTGTGGCTTCAAAACACAAGATCAACTAATTCATATACACAAATAAACCTTAAAAAGCTAATCTCATACATTTCATACTCTGCAGCTGGTAAAAAAAAAAAATCATTGGAAACATATTAAGGGAAAAACTATTTTATAGTATACTGTCCCTTTATAGAAGAGAGGAATAAACACTTTCATATAGACCCACTTTAGTCAGTTCTTAGCCCATTCCATTTGATGTACTCATAAGAGAATATGTATAAGCCTTGTGAGTTCCTAAAGCCTTATGGAGATTATAATAGGTCAGTCCACATGCAATGTTATCAGATGGAAAACACAATAACTCAGTTGTTCTCCTGAAGAGGGTTAAAATGTCCCGCCATCAGTCTATCCAGTAGTTGCCAAAACCCTTTCTGGGCACAGTTAGAAGCATTAGTACACTTTAAAACGCTGGCCTGTGCTCCAAATATAGGATGATCCTGTTGTGTTGTAGACGTTGTAAGGAGATATAGTGCTATATACACAGGGGTGGAAGAATATCACTATAGTTTACTAGTCGGATTAAAAGTTACTAGCCCCGACACTGCATTAGACCAATAGAGAAAGAGAGAAATATTGTATATATATATATATATATATATATATATATATATATATATATATATATATATATATATATATATATATATATATATATATATATATATATATATAGTTAGACCAATCACTGAAGGGCATTTTCAGGTCATAAAAAAATTATACTTTATTTCCTCAATGGTAAAACATCAAATTTGTCGACGTTTTGGCTCATCCATATGCCTTTTTCAAGATATATATATATATATATATTATTTTTTTTTTAAGTTTCAAAAGTTTATTTAAATTCAGGCATTTACATAGAAATAAACATACAAAATGAAATCAATTACACTTCTGAGTCATTTTGTGAAGGTATGAATAAAAGGGATGAAGGGGTGGGGGGGAAAGGAATATTCAAATACGGCTACAATAAATACCAGAATTAAGATAGAGAGTCGTTGTACAATAAGGTATACCATCCAAACCTACGTGTTTCTCTAACGTTACTAAGGGCTTTTCTATGACCTATTCTTTTCTAGGGCTTGTTTAAGCTATTTAGGATAAGAGTGTATGTAGGTTTCCCATACAAAAAGCATCTGAGCGTATAGGTCTAAATTTTTATTTTTCATGTAGGAATATTCCTCCAGTGATATTGTGCGATTACACTCTGAGTGCCATTGTGCCAGGGAGGGGATCTTATCTGACTTCCAGTTTCTCGCAATCATGATTTTAACGCTATTGCTCAGAATATAAAATATTTTTTTTAATGGAGTAGAGAGTTTGCTCGGGACCTTATTAAAGAGCCACAAGCAGGGATCCAAGGGGGTGGGTACTCCTAGTATTTTACTGGTTTTTTGAGCTATCTCGTTCCAAATAGGCTTTATTTTGCTGCATTGCCACCACATGTGGGACATGTGGCATTCCACAGATCCACATCTCCAGCACTGTGCTGATTTGAGTTTATATATTTTTTTACACCGCTCTGGGGTTAGGTACCATCTCTGTAGTAATTTTAAATTGAGCTCAACAAATTTGCAGGAGACTGAGGTTTTTTTTATGTTGGCAAAAATTTGCAGGGCATCTGTATATGTGATTTCTATACCTAATTCAGAATTCCATCTGTCTATGTAGTATGGAAGAGCTCCATGCGGTTGTTGTGATAAGAGGGAGTGAGTAATAGACAGAGCGTGTCTGGTTGGAGTGCTTTTATGACAGATATATTCGAAAGGTGTCATTGACCTGATCATATTATTGGTTTGTGGATGAGATGTGATATATGAATGACACTGTCTGTAGAAAAGCCAATCTTTAAAGACAGAAAAGCCTGTGGAAATTAGTTCATCTATGCTAGGAGAATATTGTTTGTTTCCTAAGTGATAAATCTGCAAAGATCTGACAGAGGCACCTGCGAGTTTAGCTGTCATTGAAAGACCAGGCCGGAATTCGTTGTTATGTGTTAACGGTGTTAAAGGTGAAAATTTTGACGATATATTGGGATATTCGGTCAGAATCCTGTCCCAGACTCTGAAGGTTTCTGAAATAGTTTGTGTGGTGGATTTTAAGAATCTGTCTCTATCTTTTGGTGACCAGCATAGTTGGCCCAAGTGTTGATTTTGTGTCATATCGTGTTCTAATTGTACCCATGCTTTGTCATTCAGGTTTGAGTACCAGTCTATAATTCGCTGTAGGAAGGTAGCTTGTCTATACCGGTGGAAATCAGGGACCCCGAGGCCTCCCATATGTATGGGGAGAAGCATTATCTTTTTACCAATTCTCGCTCTATTGTTGGACCAAATGAAGTCTAAAATGTTTGATTGCAGGGTGTTTATATAGTTTACAGGGAGGGGAATGGGTAGGGTTTGAAAGAGATAAAGGAGTCTCGGAAGGATGTTCATTTTAATAACGTTGATCCTCCCTAGCCAGGAGATATGTTTCCTTTTCCAGGAGGATAGATCTGTAATTATCCCCTTAAGGAGCGGTTTATAATTTAGTGTGAAAAGTTGATCTGGTGATGGTGTTAGTTGGATGCCTAGATATTTGAGTGAGTTTGTTTGCCAGCGGAATGGGCATATTTGTTTGATTAAGTCTATATCTGTTGGTGGGACATTAACTGTTACGGTACCAACAGTGTACCAAGGGTTAATACCAGATGAACAATGTCCTGCATAGACAATCAGCAATTCACAACCCAGCCAGTTTCAGGTTTAAAACAGAATGACATTTATTAAAAGGCTATGCCTAGTATTTATGCAGGTCTGACCCCCCCAGATGGGGGTTGAAAGGCTGTTGTACATTACATGGAGGGAACAAGCCCTTTGACATGATACAATAGAATTATATTACTTAAACACTTCAACCACAAGACACTCTTGGCCCTTCTTATCACTTAGGCGTTTTCTCTCTGGAGGTGATCAAACAATAGAATGCTTAGCACTAATTAGATTATAGCTGGAGCCAGCAACTCTGTCTTTAGAAATTAGTTTCTTAGCTAAACACAATTAACTCCTTCAGTCCTGACAGAAGGGTCTGTCACATATCTCCCCCCTTGTGGAACACTCCGGCAGACCCGGCTTGACCCTTTGGCGGGTCAACCTGGGGATGACCGGACTAGGAGGTGGTAGGCATGTCAGTTTGCCAGGACAATCCATCTGTATTCCCGTTATGAGAGAGAATTCCTGTCCATACAAAGAAGGGTTCAACTTCCTCAGTGCCCAGACTAGGGCTAAACAGTCCTTAAAAATCCCATCAGCTTCTTTACGAGTTTTCTGTACCTGCTCTTTATAGGTATCCACAATCCCTTCATACTGACATAGGGTGCCCTTGAGTTGCTGCACCTCACTATGAGCCAGCGTCAGCTTCTCCTCAAGTGTCGCTAAGTTTGTCTTTAATGTTTCATGTCCCACTCTCAAGCTGGTGTTTTCTGCAGTCTGTCGGTGCAGCTTGTCTAGCAGAGATTCACGTTCTAAACGTGCTTTTTCCTCTGCGCTCCTCTTCTCCTTCATCAGCGCATTGTAACGGGACTTCCACGTATCAATAGCGGATAGAGATTTACTGAGCTCAGCGTCCTGGGGCTTAGCAGCAGGGGGGTCAGTCTCTGCTGCACGGATCTGAGCGCGGGTAGTCACAGGGTTAACATCAGCGGGACCCATGGGAGCATAGGCAGAAACAAGGGGAGCCAAGTCATTTCCAAGAAGAACATCAGCAGGTAAGTCCTTCTTGACCCCCACATTCACAGGTCTAGCGCCCACTCCCCAATCCAAATGTACCCTGGCAACAGGTAGGCTGAACACATCGCCCCCTGCTACCCTCACAGCCACAGTGTCTCCAGTGTACTGTTTCTCAGACACCAAGTTCTTTTGAAGCAAGGTCATGGTAGCACCAGTATCCCGTAGACCACTGACCTTCTTCCCATTCACTTTAACCAGTTGCCGGTTATTCCGGTGGGCAGCTTGCACAAGGTCTGCCTCATGTAGGATGCTCCAGCATTCTTGCGCCTCTACGTAGTGGGCCGCAGGCTGAGAGTTACGTGGGATTCCGCCGGCGGGTCTTCTCCAGGACTGTGCTTGGTTCGCTGCATTTAGGGGACACTCTGGTCTTTTGTGCCCTAGTTGCTTACATCCAAAGCACCAAATAGGCTGTGAGTAGCCCCGTGAATTGAACCGGGCTCTCTGAGGGTAGTTCGTGGCCGGAGGCCGTGTGGTATAGCGGTGCGCCGGGGGTTGGTAACTGGCAGCTGCTGGGGTGACTGGGGGTCTGTACTCCACTCTAGCAGGGGGCTTAGTGGTAGCAGTGTCCAGTTTGCGGGCATCCATATACTCATCTGCCAGGCGAGCAGCTTCATGCAGGGTGGAGGGTTTACGGTCCCGAACCCACTCTCTAACTCCTGCTGATAACTTGTCAAAGCAATGTTCCAACAGGAATAGCTGCAGCACCTCTTCCCCAGATACGGCTTGGCACCCCGCTATCCAGTGAGCTGCTGTGCGGTGCACCTTACATGCCCACTCAACGTAGGAATCACCAGCTAATTTAACAGTGTCTCTGAACCGCCTCCGGTATGCCTCCGGTGTAACCGCATACCTGGAGAGCAGAGCCTCTTTCACAGTATTATAATCCCCAACCTCCTCATCTGGAATGGCCCGAAAAGCCTCACTGGCCCGGCCGGATAATTTTCCGGATAATATCGTGACCCAATCCTCTGCGGGTACCTTGTGTAGTGCACATTGCCTCTCAAAATCCGCAAGGAACCCATCAATCTCTCCTTCTGTTTCCAGGAAGTTTTTAAAAGCTGCAAAATTTACTTTTCTCTTTTCCACTTGGGCTGCTGCAGCGCTGCTTTGGCGAAGTAGGTTGGCCTCCACAGCTGCTATGACCCGGTCGATAATTTCCGCAGATGGGTTGGGGCCATAATATGCCAGTCTTATTTTAACCGCCCGATCAAAGCTTGCTTCTTCAGGGGTTCTGTCTGATATGCTGGGCCCATTGGTTCCTTCTGTCCCTGGTACTCTTTCCATCTTAGTCAGTATTGTAATAATCCCCCTCTTCCTGAGGTTACTGGCTTGTGTAGTTGCTCTTCTGGGCGATAAGGTTCATTCCGTTGCTTGCCACCAATTGTTACGGTACCAACAGTGTACCAAGGGTTAATACCAGATGAACAATGTCCTGCATAGACAATCAGCAATTCACAACCCAGCCAGTTTCAGGTTTAAAACAGAATGACATTTATTAAAAGGCTATGCCTAGTATTTATGCAGGTCTGACCCCCCCAGATGGGGGTTGAAAGGCTGTTGTACATTACATGGAGGGAACAAGCCCTTTGACATGATACAATAGAATTATATTACTTAAACACTTCAACCACAAGACACTCTTGGCCCTTCTTATCACTTAGGCGTTTTCTCTCTGGAGGTGATCAAACAATAGAATGCTTAGCACTAATTAGATTATAGCTGGAGCCAGCAACTCTGTCTTTAGAAATTAGTTTCTTAGCTAAACACAATTAACTCCTTCAGTCCTGACAGAAGGGTCTGTCACATTAACGTTCATTATTTCCGATTTCGTTTTATTAATTAGGAAGTTGGACACGATACTAAATTCATCTAACTGATGGATGATATGTGGTACAGTGGTTAGGGGGTTAGTGATGCAAAATAAGACATCGTCGGCATATAACATAATCTTGTGGTGTGAGTTTTGAATTTGTATACCTGATATAAGGGGGTGATTTCGAATTTTATGTGCTAGTATTTCTATTACACAAGCAAATAGCAGTGGGGAAAGGGGGCAGCCCTGTCGTGTGCCATTTGTGATATGAAATGGGGCTGAGAGAGAGCCATTTATGTGAACTCTGGCTGTTGGGGTAGAGTACATGGCGAACACCCGATTTATAAAGTCCTGCCCTATACCCATTTTTCGTAGTACCGCTCTCAGAAACTACCAACCAACGCGGTCGAATACCTTCTCCGCGTCGGTCGACAGAACCAAGAGCGGAATATTTTTGTGTGTAGCATATTCTATTAGTTGTATAACCCGGACTGTATTGTCTTTCGCTTCCCTGGTTGGCACGAATCCGACCTGGTCTTTTTCAATTACTTGTGGCAATACTGTATTTAATCTTACTGCGAGAATTTTGGCAAATATGTTTAGGTCTGTGTTTAGAAGAGAGATTGGTCTATAGTTTTCTACATATTCAGGGCTTTTTCCAGGTTTTGGTATAATGGAGATGAATGCTTCCAGTGTTCGAGTGGGAAAAGGGTTCTCTGGGGTTATCGAGTTAAAGAGAGAGAGAAGGTGTGGGGAGAGGAGATCTATGTATTTTTTATAATAGTAGTTAGTGTAGCCGTCCGGGCCTGGTGCTTTGTCTTTTATGGTCTTTCTAATCTCAAGTAGGGTAAAGGGGCTTTGAAGATATGTTTGTTGTTCTTCTGTCAATTCTGGTAGTTTAACATCTGATAAATATTGGTCGATATAGGATATGTTGGTCTCTGAGGCTTGTGGATGTGAGTCTGTAGGTTTTGTAGTCAAATTGTATAGTTGTTCATAGTAGGAGCGAAAGGATTCGGCAATATTTGAAGTGTCATAGTGTGTTTTATTAGAGGACTTAATTGTGAGGATGTAGTCACGGTGAGCTTTGCGTTTTAGTTTGCGGGCAAATAGCCTGCTGCATTTATTATCACCTTCGTAATGTGTCTGCTTGAGTTTAAAGGCAAATGCTTTACACTCCTTATCTAGAAGGTTAGTCGTGGTCTGTTTTATCTCTTGTAAAGCTTTAGCTAACTGTGTATTTTTAGGTGTTTTTTTAAGTTGTGTTTCTAGATCATTGACTTTATTCATGGAGTTATGTAGCAGTTGTCTTTGCTGTTTTTTAAAGTGGGAGTGCATGCTCATCAGTTCACCTCGTATAGTTCCTTTGTGTGCTTCCCAGATATTCTGGAATGAGGATATTGAGTTAATATTGAAGTCAAAGAATTCTCTTATAGCTTTTTGAATTTTGTCATTGTATTGTGGAAGGTATAATAGTTCCTCATTAATTTTCCATATGTAGGTGGAAGGGGAAGCCGAGGGCCATAATATTGAGCATGTTACTATAGAGTGGTCTGACCAGGACGAGGGTATGATGGATGAGTGTGTAGTTAGTGATAGGGTGGTTACATCAGTTAGTATGTAATCTATCCGAGAAAAGCATGAGTGTGGGTGGGAGAAGAAAGTAAAATCATCTGTCTCAGGGTGATGTATTCTCCACACATAGTGGACCGCCAGATCTCTCAAGCATTGTTTTATAACAGTCAGCGCCCTATGTGGTGTTGATGAAGTGTGATTCGAGTGCGGGTCTAATGAGACGTTAAGGTCTCTGCATACTATTAACATCCCCTTGGCCACTTCTAAGATTTTCACAGTTAGGGAGGTTATGAATTTGTCTTGCCCAGTGTTTGGGGCATAGGCACATACTAAAGTAGTAGTTGTGTTAAATAGTTTCCCTACCAATATTATGTATCTGCCTTCTGCATCTTTATATGAGTCAAACAGTTGGAGGGGTATTCCCTTTTTGATTAAAATCCCGACTCCATTAGTTTTGGAACTGTTTGAGGAGTAAAATGAGGGACCGAACTTATAAAAGAACGTTTTAGGCTCCTGGCCTTTCAAAAAGTGGGATTCCTGTATGAATGTTAGGTCTCCTCCCTTGCTTTTAATATCTCGAATAACAATATTTCTTTTATGTGGATTATTTAGGCCTTTAGTATTAATTGTTAGAAGGGACAGTTGACTGTTATTGGTTTTATTTTTATTCATTATGATTTATCCTTGGTGGTGATACGCTGTGTAAGATGTGTGAAAACAATGTTAGATTATTTCTCAGGTCTGGACGGTATATGAACTGATTTTGAAACATAAGAAAAAAGGAGCAAATACATTGTACATTTATAAGCATAAACAATATGAACATTGCAGGATGATTCATTATACTTAAGAGGTAACCGTTGGGGTCAGGGTAGATAACTAGGGAAGGGGGATGGCAAGAAGCCATATGGAGGATTGAAATTCTTTTCATTTCAATCTGAGGTCCTACAGCAGCAAGAATGCAAGTATTAAACATCAAAATAACAGTGTGAACAATTATACAAAGGGCTATCAACCAAAACCTTCAAACCTTCCTATAATATAAAAACCCTTATAGGGTTATGGTGAAGAAAACAAATCAACAAGAACAACATTTTGCTTAACACGACAAGCAAGGCACTAATCAATTAATGAACTATGTTCTGACTAGTAATGGTGGCAAGTATTACATTTCAAGATCTCACCCAATATAAACAGCACAAAGTGACCTCCGTCACGTTCAGTCTCTTAATGATGCAGGAGAAATGTTCAATCTTACTTTTCGTTTCTTGAGGGAATGGACTTTATTCCAAGCTGTTTTCTGCAAGCTTGAGAATTGAGTGTGAGAAACTGCGGGCTGAGGGCCGTCTGCTGAGGATGGAGGTCCAGGTAATTTCAGGGGGATTCCCAGTTCTTTAGAAAGTTTATCAAGGTCCTGTACACCTTTGTATATGATTGTGGTCCCCTCATGGGGTACGATTAAACTAAAGGGGAATCCCCAGCGGTATTTGATGTTTTTGTCCTGAAGTACTGAGGTGATGAATCAAGTTTCTTTTCTCTTTTGGATGGTGCTGGGGCTCAGGTCCGGATAAATTTGTTGCTCATGGTCCAGATATGTGATTGCATGAGAGGATCTGGCTTTCTGCCAGATAGCTTCTCTGTCATTGAATCTGAGGAATTTAAGGATAATGTCTCTGGGGGGAGCGTTTGGTGGTGGTGGGGGTCGGAGAGATCTGTGGGCTCTTTCAACTTCTATCGGTGGGGCCTGCTGGTCTCCCAATATCTGACGGAAAAGGCCTTGTAAATATTCCAACAGGTCTGCTGGCTTTATTAACTCAGGAATACCCCTGATGCGGAGGTTGCTCCTCCGACCCCTATTCTCTAAGTCTTCTATCTTTTCTTGTAGGGCTTCTATTTTGCTTTCATGTGTACTGGTTTGATTGTATAGTGAGCAGACCACTTCAGTATTCGTGTCCTGTGTTTCTTCGACTGTTACTATTCTCTCACCCATCTCTGTCATATCTCTTCGCAGCGTAGTTCTCTTGTTATGAGGGACTTGAGAGATTCAAAATCTTCCTTGGATGGGAGCTTAGCAATATCCTGCTTGAGTTGTATCATATAGTCCGGAGATGACATTGGATCATTATGTACAGGACAGTCTATGGAACTTAGTTCTTGCATGTCTGATGTGCTGGACTGGAAAAAGGAGCTGACCAGTGTATTGGTCTGCGACTGACCCTTAGTGTTTTTGTCCCCTTTATTTTTATTCTTGGATGCCATTGCTTCTGTGAGTGATCAAATTAGTTTAGAGATCACAGTATGCAACTCTCTGCTTGGGCCTGCGTAGGCCTAATGACTTCTGCTGGGGTTTATGCCAGATTTTCAGTTAAGTGCTGTGCTTTATTAACTTGTCAGGTCTGTTAACTAATTGAGGCAATTTTTACTTTATACCTTGTTTTGGATCTGTGTATAGCCGTTCTGTTTTACCTCATTAGTGTTTTTTTTTTACATCTGTAATATTCATTTTACTGCTGTCGTGTGGTCTGCCTATGTAGCATGTTATAGAAGCTGTGGATTTATTGGTACCATTACCTCTCCGTTGCGGAGCATATGTGGAGCCTTTCGTGATCGCTCTGATGTGTTCTCTTACCCCATCGGGTCTCCGCTCATCTGGCGCTATTAGAATTCCCTTCTGTCGCAGTTGTAATTGAGCCAAGATGGCGACGGAGCGGTTCTTTGCTCCTGCTTTAAGTAAAGTTGCATGTGGGTCCGGTCTCTCCCGGTTGTGAAATTGTTCACATTTGGGGCTTCAGGTGTTGAGCCACAGCCTGCTGTGGGTGAAGAGTGCTAGACACTGTTTTAGGGGTGTCGGGTCTTACTGCTGTGCCGGAGCGACGTGACTATGCGGCCATTTGCCTGCCTGGCCAAAGCTCCGCCTCCAAGATATATATTTTTAATGGTGTAAAGGCATTTTCAAGGGCGGCTGCTCTGCCGCACTCCCCTAGTCTTGGAGTGAATTTTATGTTTAAATATTGAGGAAACAAAGTACAATTGTTTTAAGACCTGAGAGTACCCTTCAGTGATTGGTCTGACTATAATATTACATAAGTAAGGATTGCACCCGGGCAAAATAATGAAAAATAGTTAAGGATAAGGATTGAGTGCTTGGACATACATGAAACGATAAATATTGATATATATATTTTTATATATTATATATATATATATAAAAAAATATTTTTTAAATAAAAACATATGAACATTGGGATTTCAAGTATCCCTATTTAAAACACACTAAAAATGTTATTACATGTTTCAAGGTACATGTGTATACTGTATATGTGTTTGTATATATGTATGTTTTGTGAACATTTATTTTTAACAAACAGTTCACTTCAGGTCTGAAGCCACGCTAAATAGTCTACAACCACAGAATATTGACAGCTAGACCACCTTTCAGTCTTGTGGGAGACATGATTTCAGACCAAGTCACAGACTTTTTTTTCTGGCCTATATGAATTTCAGTGTTTTTCTTTGAACACTATCTTCATCTGTCCTGATCAAAGAAACAGGAAATAATAAAACCTATTTTTGTTCTATTAAAATTTGCTTGTGATGTTTAAAAAAAAAAAAAAAATACTCGAACACATGAAGTTATTTCCTGTAAGGTATCAGCAGCTTTCTAACAACAGCTTTTTGTCTGGTTAACTGGGCAAAAAATAAATAAAAAAATGGTGCGGTGTCACAAGAACATTTTTTGACCGTCCTGTGACTTTTTAAAAAAAAAAAAAATGCCACTGATCTGCCGGATTCCTGCATGCCAGTCAGACCTTTTTTAGCCATTTTATTTTAGTTTAGAGAAGCTAGAGAGAAAAATGTTAGAGCATTTTACATCCTTTTAAATGCATAATAAATAGAGCATGTTAGAGAATTTTACAGCAGATTGTTTTATGGCTTTTACATCATTTTAAATGTATAATAAATAGAAAATGAATGCTAGACATAATAATGTATTCTAAACAGAGATTAGCCTAAACAAGTGAGTAGATGTATTTTTTTAATTATGTTAGTTGTTTAAATATTGAAGATATAATTGTAAAGATTGAGTTTCTATAAAGTACTTTATTTCCCATAAAGTAATAGGCACCGCCGTGTTGGAACCTAGGTTTTCCCCTTATCTTAAATAAAATAGAGTGTGCATGGCTGTGTGGAATATAGGCAGGGACAGCTCAAGACATTGTGCTGCCTGGGTCCAAGAATAAAATCATACCTCTCAACTCTCCACCTACTAAAGTCCAAACCCAACCAGAGTCAGTTGTTTGAAATATAAAAGTTCAGTAGACATTTCACAGGAGAACATGCAGATAGGAATCCTAGGAAATTAATTTCTCTTAAAAAATACTATTATCCAGAATGTCCACACTTTATATGCTGCCCCTCCCAAGTGATGCCTTAGGTACGTGTCGTGAGCACTTCATAGCAGGAAACAGTGCTGCCATCTAGTGCTCTTTCAAATGGAAATGGAAAACATTCTTGCAAAACTGTTACCATATAGTTCTCCAGATATGTGCACGCTTCTGAGATTGCTTCCCTGCTTTTTAACAAAGTATACGAAGAGAACAAAGAACATTTGATAATCGATGAAAACATTTAAAATTGCATGCTCTATCTGAATCATTAAAGAAAAATGTTGGGTTTCAGGTCCCTTTAAGCAATAACTAAGAATTCTAAAATAATAAAACAAAAGTTGAATAAGGAAGAAACCCTAATGCAAAAGGTTTAACATGTAAGGAACATTGCATAACACCTCCTTGATATTCCAGAAGAGGATATGGCCTATGACTGGAGCATACACATGTATGCTTACTTCTCATTTGCTCATTATATCTATTATCGTCTGGAGCGGCACAGGAGCACAACTTTGACTGTGTATTTAACCCTGTTTGCAAGGCGTAACACGTAGTAAAGGAAATGTATTTGATTAAAAATAAAATACTCTAACAAAATTTACACAAGAATGTCCCTTTATTGTCTAGAATGGTTCTTCTGTGATTGGATTTATTCTGTCCTTACCCCACTTTACATGTAGTACTGATAGGCCTATTTCTCCTGTCGTCTACTCACCTAAGTTCTCACTAACTACTCAAAATTCTATGATCGTTGTCACTGCCCTGAACCAATGCACAAAAATATCCACACTATTGTAAACTACCTTTCAGATGCGCACTATGGAACTTATGTGCAACAAGGTTACTTCTAACCATGACCTCTTTATGTTCTTCAGCTTCCTGGTCTCACCTAAATCTGTCTCTCACCCTCATACAAATTCCCCCTAGCTGCACTATAATATGGTAAGGCATCAACTGAGACCCAGGCCTGGCAACAGGGGAGGTGGTGTTGGCTTCCTAATGTCTCCCTGTTGTACATTTAAAAACATAATCCTGTATTGTCTTATCACATTCTCGTCTTTTAAAGCTCATGTGATTCAGTCATTCTTACCCCTCTTTCTATGTTACTGTTATAGACTGTTCCCCTACCACCAACACAGCATCCACACCATTTTTTTTATCATGTTGCTGGCTGACTAACCTGCTTTCTCTTCTGTAACACAGCAGCCCTCATTCTTGGTAATCTCAATATCATTGTTAATGTTGTTGTTTTATCACTTTGTGTCTACCTGTAAACTGTAATTTTGTACTGCACTTGGGCAGGGGTTTCAAAGGTCTCAATTGGGACTGGGCCACCAGATCTAGGAACCCTTTCTGTCCCTTTAGTCAAGTATGGGCCCGGTTGTGCCTAGGCTCCATCTCTGTCATGTCTGGTCCTTCTGTGTGCCCCCCTCCTTGAAAAAGAGGACATGTAGTATATGGAAAGTGTGTGAATTTGCCTTGTCAATAGGGATTCCAAGATGGCTGCAACAGTTTTGTTTTACAGAAAAGCCGGCAACCATATCTGTACAGGGAGCTTTTCCAAGTGCATATTTTCTGGAATGGACTAACCAATGGGGAAGGACGAAAATCACAGAGAAGCAGCTTTTCTTCATGGTGCAAAATACAGTGACAGAAGGGTGCTGAGAAGGTTGTTACAAACTTTTAAACATTTTTGTAAACCACAATATTACTTTATACTTGTCAGTTTTGCTGTAGGGTTAAGTAACAAAAGGGATGGTAGTGGGCTGCTCTACCCTAAAATTCCTGAACCTATTTTTGGTCCTGACATCTTGTGTTTTTTTTTTTGTTTTGTTTGTTTGTTGTTTTTTTAAGAAGGCATTTTTATAGACAATGCACATGACATGCAAAACACAGTTTATTAG
Organism: Bombina bombina; assembly: GCF_027579735.1. Taxonomy (NCBI): domain Eukaryota; kingdom Metazoa; phylum Chordata; class Amphibia; order Anura; family Bombinatoridae; genus Bombina; species Bombina bombina. The sequence goes on from NC_069499.1 coordinate 918,345,474, forward strand.
TTAAAATTAGTTACACACTATTACACAATGTTAAAGGGCTGATTCAATATGTGGAATGTTAAAAAAAAAGTCTTGTAGACTTCAAAGGTCTTTAAAAAGTATATTTCCTTGAAGTATATGAGATCTAACAAACATCTGTCATTTATTTTTATTGATTCTTAATAAAGCTCTGTTACAAGGTTTGAGAAACTTATGAAGCCAGCTAAACATTGTTTTAGTATATGCATAATGAATTAAGTTAGAAGCCATAAGTACTATATATATATATATATATATATATATATATATAAATATATATATATATATATATATATATACATATATACATACACACACAGTACTGTGCAAAAGTCTTAGGCCAACACTAGACTTGTTGTTTTAGCAATGGTATAATGATCATATATAATTATTTCTCAATCTGTCTCTTTATTAGAATACAACCAGAAAATCCAGGATATTTGTATGCAGTATTAAAAAACAGAAAAAATAACTACTATAGGCTAAAGTGGCAAGTATTTAGTGTGACCTCTTCTTACATTTGAGCAATAGCAGAAACCTGGCTCTCATAAACCTAAATGAAATGGATCCCTAATTAATGTCATTGCTAACACCTGTATTTGTCCTACTATTTCATGTCAAAATGACTGCTGTGAAAAAGGTCTATTACACCAGGTTTGTGCAAGACATGCTTGAGCACTACATACACATGTGGAATGAGTTTAATTCATTGGAATCTTGCTAATAAGACCAACTTTGAATCACATCATTCTATTCAAAATGCCAAAGATTACAGAATTTGACACATAAAATCATACTTTTGCATCAGCAAGGCCACTCTCAAAGGGAAATCAGCAAACAAACTGGATACTCAAAAAGTGGTATTCAAGCTGTTATTAAGAAATTTGAAGAATCAGGAGATGTCATGAACAAACAAGGACTGGAAGGCCAAAAAAACTTTCAAAATCTGATGAAAGGTTTCTCAGAGTTTCTTCTTTGAGAGACTGGAAGAGGTCCAGCAAGGACCTGGCTCCGCATCTGGCAGCTTCATCAGGATCCCAAGTTGACCCTTCTACAGTCTGAAAAATCTTGATCAGGAATGGTCTTTGTGGAAGGGTAGCAGCCAAGAAACCACTTTTTCGGAAGAGGAATAGGGTGAACAGGCTAAGATATGCTAAAGCTCACAAAGATTGGAATGAAGATCAGTTGAAAAGAGTATTATGGAGTAATGAATCCAAGTTTGAAATGTTTGTGTCCAATCGTCAACAATATATGAGAAGAAGAGTTGGAGAGAGATGAAATAATGAGTGCTTGCAACCTTCAGTGAAACATGGTAGATGGTCTGTCCTGGTTTGGGGCTGCATTTCTGCCAGTGGTGTTGGAGATATTGTCTGAATTGATGGGACCATGAATGCTGAAGAGTACAGACAGGTTTTAATTCACCATGACATTCCTTCCTTAAAGATCCTGATTGGAAGTGGTTTTATTTTTCAGCATGATAAGCATCCCAAACACACTGCTAATGCAGTGAAATAATATTTGGAGAGAAAAACAGCTGATAAAACACTGACAGTCATGGACTGGCCTCTACAGAGTCCAGACCTGAATATTATAGAAGCAGTATGGTATCATCTGGATAGAGAAATAAATAAACAACAACCTAAATCTAAAGAAGAACTCTGGGAAGTGCTGAAGAATTACTTCAGAAAATGTCAGGACAGTCTCCCCAAAAGAGTTCCATATGTGCTTAGTGCCAAGGGAGGTCACACTAAATACTGACTTTTGCCTGAAGAAGCCATTTTGTTCTGAAAATTTTGATTATTTTATATTTTGTGTACATATTTCCTGTATTTTCTTTCTGTATCTTAATAAAAATAAATATGGATGGTCATTAAAACTTTGCTAAAACAACAAATCTAATGGTGGCCTAAGACTTTTGCACAGTACTGTGTATGTGTATATATATATATATATATATATATATATATATATATATATATATACAGGGTTTAAAAATTCAAGTCCTAAGCTACTAGCCTGGACAAAATGTTATTCATTACTACTAATCCCCCAAATCACCCATCTACACCTAGGGTTGCCAGGTGTCCGGTATTTGACCGGACAGTCCAGTATTTTAGGTTACTGCCCGGTAATATGTGTTAAAAAGACCCGGACATAGGCTCTAAGATGATTAAATTGTGTATTAAATATTTTTATGTCCGCAGAGTTCAGGCCGCATCCGTCTGTGTACCCAACCTACCCAGGCCCAGCCTGTATTTTAAGTTCCACCCAACTGGCAGGCAGCGTGCTTCCTGATGTGCCATGCGTGCTGTGTGAGACTGTCGGACGTCACGTGATCACGCATGTGACGTCACATCAGCAAGAAGACCCGTGGGCCGCGCTGTGCTACTTACACATGCTGCTTTATGACTCTGAGCAAGTAAGATCATATCCAATAGATTACTTTGCAGCGCCAGCCTTTGACAAATGAATTTGTCAGTGTGTGACAGTACAGCAAGAGACAGTTGTACAGGTGACCTGCATAGAAATGTGATTGCACATCCACAAAAATAACTGTTCTATGGGTACAGAGCATTTCTTATTTCCCTACAATATTCCTTTAAATTAATGTTTTAAGCACATTCCCCTATTTTGCAACCTGAATAGGATATCTACCTGCCACATTTCAATTTCTACTCACCGATGGCTAGTAGGCGACTGGAAATTTTGAGCCGTGTATATATATATATATATATATATATATATATATATATAGAGAGAGAGAGAGAGAGAGAGAGAGAGAGAGAGAGAGAGAGAGTAAATATATATATATATATATATATATATATATTTGTTTTCCTGTTTTATCCAGATACCTATTTTGCCTTACCCCAACTAGGCCTCTGTCTTAAGCATCAGTAGTTATTGGGAGGGAAATATTTTGAGAGATAGTTGATGCCTTCCCACTCTTAAAATATGTTATTTATTTTGTTACAAACAATTATCTGTGGTTGTATTGTGTGGGAGTGCATGACCCATCCATGTAACCCTGGCATCTTATTATGATAAATATATCAGGCAAATATGGGCTAAAATAGTTTGGGGTGGGAGGGTTTGTGAGGATGACAGATGCACCAGTGCTTGGGTCAGAAAAGAAAAATTGTCATGATAATATCCTGAGGTAAATAATATGTGGGATGGCAGGAGTTAAGATATATATATATATTTTATTAAAAAGGGAATTCCTTTGAAGTACAAAAGTGGACATATGCTTTTTTCAGTAAACGCTGGTGAATATCTAAAATCAACCTACAGTAACTTTTATTAAGTAAAGGCAATTTATTTTCTTTGCTGGACTGAGTTCTCAATCCTTGTTGTAAATCTGTCATGCGGGTAATGGACAAAAAGTATTACCAAAAACACAACCCTTACATCATACAAGACACTGTAGAATATCTCAGAATATATTTTAATCACTTTCATGCTGCTGGGTGACCAAATATGACAGATATATGTCATGTTTGGTATCGAAATAATCCCCATAATGCCGCAATGTTTGTGATCCACAGTGTATTGTTACTGAATGGACCTAAATACAGTAGAATTATAAAGTATCATATAATGTTAGCCATGGCTTGAGAGCTAGTTTATGGCCTGCTATAAAAAGGTGTGTCTACATTTCTTGCCCCCTATCTGCGGACTGGCCAGAAACCTGACCTCAGCCAAAAATATATTTAAAGGGACAGTCTACACCAGAACTGTTATTGTTTAAAAAGATAGATAATCCCTTTATTACCCATTCCCTAGTTTTGCATAACCAACACAGTTATATAAATATACTTTTTACCTCTGTGATTACCTTGTATCTAAGCCTCTGCAAACTGCCCCCTTATTTCAGTTCTTTTGACAGACATCCATTTTAGCCAATCAGAGCTGGCTCACTGGATCTCCATGTGTGTGAGCACAGTGTTATCTATATGTCACACATGAACTAACACCCTCTAGTGGTGAAAAACTGTTAAAATGCCCTGAGAGAATAGGCGGTCTTCAAGGGCTTAGAAATTTGCATATGAACCTCCTAAGTTTAGCTTTCAACTAAAAATACCAAGACAACAAAGCAAAATTGGTGATAAAAGTAAATTGGAAAATTGTTTAAAATTACATTCTCTATCTGAATCATGAAAGTTTATTTTGGACTAGACTGACCCTTTAATGTTGAATCGGCTTAATAATTTTGGAAGGCTGCAGGCAGTGAATAACCATTATTCCTCCTATGCTGGTTAAGTTAACGGTTCTGTTATTTTCCCTATTTTATTTTAAGACTGTTTGCTTTGTGTAATTATGTTTGTTATATATTTTTTATATACTAGCACTGTAACAAGTTTTTGTTCATAATACATTTTCTTTTATTAAGTTTTGCTTTTGTCTAATATCTGAAACATATTGCCAAAGAGACAAATATAAAGTATTGTGTTTTAGATTGATTTTTGCCAAATTATGTTTTGCTTCTGTTTGTTTTTTAATCTATTAGTCTAAGTTTGACTGGTGACTTCCCATTTAATATTCCTAGTGCTGGCAGCAGAGATAGTTTGGTGTGGGTGACATTAAAATTAATATGTTATTCGTTTTCATTATTGCACTAATGATTGTGTTTAACGCCTAGCAAAGGGATTAAACACATAGGGGCCTAGTTATCAACGTGTCTACTTTACCTGCCTTCGCCGGTTCAATACGCCCGCCTAAGCTCGCCTACCATTGCCGCCGCGGACCTGAATACGTTTGCCTAAGTTATCAATAAAGCTGTCAAAAAGCCGTGCACCAAGTACGGGGCGATGAGCAGCGGACTGTGATAGTTATCACTCATCCGATCTTGCTTCTCTTTGGCTTTTTTACAGCTTTATTGCTAGCCTGTCACTAAGCACCCACACTAAACTACACTGTTCTACCCCCTATACCGGCGCCCCCGGAGCCCCCCGCAACTCAATAAAGTTATTAACCCCTAAACCGCCACTCCTAGACCCCGCCGCAACTCTTATAAATGTATTAACCCCTAAACCGCCGCTCCCGGACACTGCCGCCACCTACATTATACCTAGTAACCCCTATCCTGCCCCCCCTATACCGCCGCCCTCTATAATAAAGTTATTAACCCCTATCCTGACGATCCCGGACCTCGCCGCAACTAAATAAATAGTTTAACCCCTAAACCGCCGCGCCCGGACCCCGCCGCAACCTATATTAAACTTATTAACCCCTATCCTGCCCCCCCTACACCGTTGCCACCTATAATAAATTTATTAACCCCTATCCTGCCCCCCCTACACCGCCGCCACTGTAATAAAATTATTAACCCCTAAACCTAAGTCTAACCCTAACCCTAAAACCCCCCTAACTTAAATATTAATTAAATAAATCTAAATAATATTTGTCTTATTAACTAAATTAATCCTATTTAAAACGAAATACTTACTTTTAAAATAAACCCTAATATAGCTACAATATAAATAATAATTATATTGTAGCTATCTTAGGATTTATTTTTATTTTACAGGCAACTTTCAATTTATTTTAACTAGGTACAATAGTTATTAAATAGTTATTAACTATTTAATAGCTACCTAGCTAAAATAAAGAGAAATTTACCTGTAAAATAAAAACTAACCTAAGTTACAATTACACCTAACACTACACTATACTTTAATACATTATTCCTATTTAAAACTAAATACTTACCTGTAAAATAAAGCCTAAGATAGCTACAATATAATTAATAATTACATTGTAGCTATTTTAGGATTTATATTTATTTTACAGGTAACTTTGTATTTATTTTAGCTAGTTAGAATAGTTATTAAATAGTTATTAACTATTTAATAACTACCTAGCTAAAAGAAATACAAAATTACCTGTAAAATAAATCCTAAACTAAGTTACAATTAAACCTAACACTACACTATCATTACATTAATTAAATAAATTAGTTACAAATAACTACAATTAAATTAAATAAACTAACTAAAGTACAAAAAATTAAAAAAGCTAAGTTACAAAAAGTAAAAAAAATAACTTACAAACATTTAAAAAATATTACAACAATTTTAAGCTACTTACACCTAATCTAAGCCCCCTAATAAAATAACAAACCCCCCCAAAATAAAAAAATTCCCTACCCTATTCTAAATTAAAAAGTTCAAAGCTCTTTTACCTTACCAGCCCTTAAAAGGGCCTTTTGCGGGGCATGCCCCAAAGAATTCAGCTCTTTTGCCTGTAAAAGAAAAATACAACCCCCCCCACATTAAAACCCACCACCCACATACCCCTAATCTAACCCAAACCCCCCTTAAAAAAACCTAACACTACCCCCCTGAAGATCATCCTACCTTGAGTCGTCTTCACTCAGCCGAGCCACCGATGGAACCGAAGAGGAGATCCGGAGCGGCAGAAGTCATCATCCAGGCGGCGCTGAAGAAATCTTCCATCCGATGAAGTCATCATCCAGGCGGCGCTGAAGAAATCTTCCATCCGGGCGATGTCATCTTCCAAGCGGCGTCTTCAATCTTCATCCATCCGGAGCGGAGCCATCTTCAGATCAGCCGACGCGGAGCCATCCTCTTCTTCTCGACGCCTACCGACGAATGGATATTCCTTTAAGGGACGTCATCCAAGATGGCGTCCCTTCAATTCCGATTGGCTGATAGGATTCTATCAGCCAATCGGAATTAAGGTAGGAAAAATCTGATTGGCTGATTGAATCAGCCAATCAGTTTGAAGCTCAATCCGATTGGCTGATCCAATCAGCCAATCAGATTGAGCTCGCATTCTATTGGCTGTTCCGATCAGCCAATAGAATGCAAGCTCAATCTGATTGGCTGATTGGATCAGCCAATCGGATTGAACTAAAAGTTTAGCTTTCAACTAAAAATACCAAGACAACAAAGCAAAATTGGTGATAAAAGTAAATTGGAAAATTGTTTAAAATTACATTCTCTATCTGAATCATGAAAGTTTAATTTGGACTAGACTGTCCCTTTAATGTTGAATCGGCTTAATAATTTTGGAAGGCTGTAGGCAGTGAGTAACCATTATTCCTCCTATGCTGGTTAAGTTAACGGTTCTGTTATTTTCCCTATTTTATTTTAAGACTGTTTGCTTTGTGTAATTATGTTTGTTATATATTTTTTATATACTAGCACTGTAACAAGTTTTTGTTCATAATACATTTTCTTTTATTAAGTTTTGCTTTTGTCTAATATCTGAAACATATTGCCGAAGAGACAAATATAAAGTATTGTGTTTTAGATTGATTTTTGCCAAATTATGTTTTGCTTCTGTTTGTTTTTTAATCTATTAGTCTAAGTTTGACTGGTGACTTCCCATTTAATATTCCTAGTGCTGGCAGCAGAGATAGTTTAGTGTGGGTGACATTAAAATTAATATGTTATTCGTTTTCATTATTGCACTAATGATTGTGTTTAACGCCTAGCAAAGGGATTAAACACATAGGGGCCTAGTTATCAACGTGTCTACTTTACCTGCCTTCGCCGGTTCAATACGCCCGCCTAAGCTCGCCTACCATTGCCGCCGCGGACCTGAATACGTTCGCCTAAGTTATCAATAAAGCTGTCAAAAAGCCGCGCACCAAGTACGGGGCGATGAGCAGCGGACTGTGATAGTTATCACTCATCCGATCTTGCTTCTCTTTGGCTTTTTTACAGCTTTATTGCTAGCCTGTCACTAAGCACCCACACTAAACTACACTGTTCTACCCCCTATACCGGCGCCCCCGGAGCCCCCCGCAACTCAATAAAGTTATTAATGCCTAAACCGCCACTCCTAGACCCCGCCGCAACTCTTATAAATGTATTAACCCCTAAACCGCCGCTCCCGGACACCGCCGCCACCTACATTATACCTAGTAACCCCTATCCTGCCCCCCCTATACCGCCGCCCTCTATAATAAAGTTATTAACCCCTATCCTGACGATCCCGGACCTCGCCGCAACTAAATAAATAGTTTAACCCCTAAACCGCTGCGCCCGGACCCCGCCGCAACCTATATTAAACTTATTAACCCCTATCCTGCCCCCCCTACACTGTTGCCACATATAATAAATGTATTAACCCCTATCCTGCCCCCCCTACACTGCCGCCACTGTAATAAAATTATTAACCCCTAAACCTAAGTCTAACCCTAACCCTAAAACCCCCCTAACTTAAATATTAATTAAATAAATCTAAATAATATTTGTCTTATTAACTAAATTAATCCTATTTAAAACTAAATACTTACTTTTAAAATAAACCCTAATATAGCTACAATATAAATAATAATTATATTGTAGCTATCTTAGGATTTATTTTTATTTTACAGGCAACTTTCAATTTATTTAAACTAGGTACAATAGTTATTAAATAGTTATTAACTATTTAATAGCTACCTAGCTAAAATAAAGAGAAATTTACCTGTAAAATAAAAACTAACCTAAGTTACAATTACACCTAACACTACACTATACTTTAATACATTATTCCTATTTAAAACTAAATACTTACCTGTAAAATAAAGCCTAAGATAGCTACAATATAATTAATAATTACATTGTAGCTATTTTAGGATTTATATTTATTTTACAGGTAACTTTGTATTTATTTTAGCTAGTTAGAATAGTTATTAAATAGTTATTAACTATTTAATAACTACCTAGCTAAAAGAAATACAAAATTACCTGTAAAATAAATCCTAAACTAAGTTACAATTAAACCTAACACTACACTATCATTACATTAATTAAATAAATTAGTTACAAATAACTACAATTAAATTAAATAAACTAACTAAAGTACAAAAAATTAAAAAAGCTAAGTTACAAAAAGTAAAAAAAATAACTTACAAACATTTAAAAAATATTACAACAATTTTAAGCTACTTACACCTAATCTAAGCCCCCTAATAAAATAACAAACCCCCCCAAAATAAAAAAATTCCCTACCCTATTCTAAATTAAAAAGTTCAAAGCTCTTTTACCTTACCAGCCCTTAAAAGGGCCTTTTGCGGGGCATGCCCCAAAGAATTCAGCTCTTTTGCCTGTAAAAGAAAAATACAACCCCCCCCACATTAAAACCCACCACCCACATACCCCTAATCTAACCCAAACCCCCCTTAAAAAAACCTAACACTACCCCCCTGAAGATCATCCTACCTTGAGTCGTCTTCACTCAGCCGAGCCACCGATGGAACCGAAGAGGAGATCCGGAGCGGCAGAAGTCATCATCCAGGCGGCGCTGAAGAAATCTTCCATCCGATGAAGTCATCATCCAGGCGGCGCTGAAGAAATCTTCCATCCGGGCGATGTCATCTTCCAAGCGGCGTCTTCAATCTTCATCCATCCGGAGCGGAGCCATCTTCAGATCAGCCGACGCGGAGCCATCCTCTTCTTCTCGACGCCTACCGACGAATGGATATTCCTTTAAGGGACGTCATCCAAGATGGCGTCCCTTCAATTCCGATTGGCTGATAGGATTCTATCAGCCAATCGGAATTAAGGTAGGAAAAATCTGATTGGCTGATTGAATCAGCCAATCAGTTTGAAGCTCAATCCGATTGGCTGATCCAATCAGCCAATCAGATTGAGCTCGCATTCTATTGGCTGTTCCGATCAGCCAATAGAATGCAAGCTCAATCTGATTGGCTGATTGGATCAGCCAATCGGATTGAACTAAAAGTTTAGCTTTCAACTAAAAATACCAAGACAACAAAGCAAAATTGGTGATAAAAGTAAATTGGAAAATTGTTTAAAATTACATTCTCTATCTGAATCATGAAAGTTTAATTTGGACTAGACTGTCCCTTTAATGTTGAATCGGCTTAATAATTTTGGAAGGCTGTAGGCAGTGAGTAACCATTATTCCTCCTATGCTGGTTAAGTTAACGGTTCTGTTATTTTCCCTATTTTATTTTAAGACTGTTTGCTTTGTGTAATTATGTTTGTTATATATTTTTTATATACTAGCACTGTAACAAGTTTTTGTTCATAATACATTTTCTTTTATTAAGTTTTGCTTTTGTCTAATATCTGAAACATATTGCCGAAGAGACAAATATAAAGTATTGTGTTTTAGATTGATTTTTGCCAAATTATGTTTTGCTTCTGTTTGTTTTTTAATCTATTAGTCTAAGTTTGACTGGTGACTTCCCATTTAATATTCCTAGTGCTGGCAGCAGAGATAGTTTAGTGTGGGTGACATTAAAATTAATATGTTATTCGTTTTCATTATTGCACTAATGATTGTGTTTAACGCCTAGCAAAGGGATTAAACACATAGGGGCCTAGTTATCAACGTGTCTACTTTACCTGCCTTCGCCGGTTCAATACGCCCGCCTAAGCTCGCCTACCATTGCCGCCGCGGACCTGAATACGTTCGCCTAAGTTATCAATAAAGCTGTCAAAAAGCCGCGCACCAAGTACGGGGCGATGAGCAGCGGACTGTGATAGTTATCACTCATCCGATCTTGCTTCTCTTTGGCTTTTTTACAGCTTTATTGCTAGCCTGTCACTAAGCACCCACACTAAACTACACTGTTCTACCCCCTATACCGGCGCCCCCGGAGCCCCCCGCAACTCAATAAAGTTATTAATGCCTAAACCGCCACTCCTAGACCCCGCCGCAACTCTTATAAATGTATTAACCCCTAAACCGCCGCTCCCGGACACCGCCGCCACCTACATTATACCTAGTAACCCCTATCCTGCCCCCCCTATACCGCCGCCCTCTATAATAAAGTTATTAACCCCTATCCTGACGATCCCGGACCTCGCCGCAACTAAATAAATAGTTTAACCCCTAAACCGCTGCGCCCGGACCCCGCCGCAACCTATATTAAACTTATTAACCCCTATCCTGCCCCCCCTACACTGTTGCCACATATAATAAATGTATTAACCCCTATCCTGCCCCCCCTACACTGCCGCCACTGTAATAAAATTATTAACCCCTAAACCTAAGTCTAACCCTAACCCTAAAACCCCCCTAACTTAAATATTAATTAAATAAATCTAAATAATATTTGTCTTATTAACTAAATTAATCCTATTTAAAACTAAATACTTACTTTTAAAATAAACCCTAATATAGCTACAATATAAATAATAATTATATTGTAGCTATCTTAGGATTTATTTTTATTTTACAGGCAACTTTCAATTTATTTAAACTAGGTACAATAGTTATTAAATAGTTATTAACTATTTAATAGCTACCTAGCTAAAATAAAGAGAAATTTACCTGTAAAATAAAAACTAACCTAAGTTACAATTACACCTAACACTACACTATACTTTAATACATTATTCCTATTTAAAACTAAATACTTACCTGTAAAATAAAGCCTAAGATAGCTACAATATAATTAATAATTACATTGTAGCTATTTTAGGATTTATATTTATTTTACAGGTAACTTTGTATTTATTTTAGCTAGTTAGAATAGTTATTAAATAGTTATTAACTATTTAATAACTACCTAGCTAAAAGAAATACAAAATTACCTGTAAAATAAATCCTAAACTAAGTTACAATTAAACCTAACACTACACTATCATTACATTAATTAAATAAATTAGTTACAAATAACTACAATTAAATTAAATAAACTAACTAAAGTACAAAAAATAAAAAAAGCTAAGTTACAAAAAATAAAAAAAATAACTTACAAACATTTAAAAAATATTACAACAATTTTAAGCTACTTACACCTAATCTAAGCCCCCTAATAAAATAACAAACCCCCCCAAAATAAAAAAATTCCCTACCCTATTCTAAATTAAAAAGTTCAAAGCTCTTTTACCTTACCAGCCCTTAAAAGGGCCTTTTGCGGGCATGCCCCAAAGAATTCAGCTCTTTTGCTTGTAAAAAAACACATACAATACCCCCCCCCAACATTACAACCCACCACCCACATACCCCTAATCTAACCCAAACCCCCCTTAAAAAAACCTAACACTACCCCCCTGAAGATCATCCTACCTTGAGTCGTCTTCACTCAGCCGAGCCACCGATGGAACCGAAGAGGAGATCCGGAGCGGCAGAAGTCATCATCCAGGCGGCGCTGAAGAAATCTTCCACCCGATGAAGTCATCATCCAGGCGGCGCTGAAGAAATCTTCCATCCGGGCGATGTCATCTTCCAAGCGGCGTCTTCAATCTTCATCCATCCGGAGCGGAGCCATCTTCAGATGAGCCGACGCGGAGCCATCCTCTTCTTCCCGACGACTACCGACGAATGGATATTCCTTTAAGGGACGTCATCCAAGATGGCGTCCCTTCAATTCCGATTGGCTGATAGGATTCTATCAGCCAATCGGAATTAAGGTAGGAAAAATCTGATTGGCTGATTGAATCAGCCAATCAGTTTGAAGTTCAATCCGATTGGCTGATCCATTCTATTGGCTGTTCCGATCTTTTACAGGCAAAAGAGCTTAATTCTTTGGGGCATGCCCCGCAAAAGGCCCTTTTAAGGGCTGGTAAGGTAAAAGATCTTTGAACTTTTTAATTTAGAATAGGGTAGGGAATTTTTTTATTTTGGCGGGTTTGTTATTTTATTAGGGGGTTTAGATTAGGTGTAAGTAGCTTAAAATTGTTGTAATATTTTTTAAATGTTTGTAAGTTATTTTTTTTATTTTTTGTAACTTAGCTTTTTTTATTTTTTGTACTTTAGTTAGTTTATTTAATTGAATTTAATTGTAGTTATTTGTAACTAATTTATTTAATTAATGTAATGATAGTGTAGTGTTAGGTTTAATTGTAACTTAGCTTAGGATTTATTTTACAGGTAATTTTGTATTTCTTTTAGCTAGGTAGTTATTAAATAGTTAATAACTATTTAATAACTATTCTAACTAGCTAAAATAAATACAAAGTTACCTGTAAAATAAATATAAATCCTAAAATAGCTACAATGTAATTATTAATTATATTGTAGCTATCTTAGGGTTTATTTTACAGGTAAGTATTTAGTTTTAAATAGGAATAATTTATTTAAGTATAGTGTAGTGTTAGGTGTAATTGTAACTTAGGTTAGTTTTTAGTTTACAGGTAAATTTCTCTTTATTTTACTAGGCAGCTATTAAATAGTTAATAACTATTTAATAGCTATTGTACCTAGTTAAAATAAATTGAAAGTTGCCTGTAAAATAAAAATAAATCCTAAGATAGCTACAATATAATTATTATTTATATTGTAGCTATATTAGGGTTTATTTTAAAGGTACGTATTTAGTTTTAAATAGGAATAATTTAGTTAATAAGATAAATATTATTTAGATTTATTTAATTAATATTTAAGTTAGGGGGGTGTTAGGGTTAGGGTTAGACTTAGGTTTAGGGGTTAATAATTTTATTACAGTGGCGGCGGTGTAGGGGGGGCAGGATAGGGGTTAATAAATGTATTATAGGTGGCGACGGTGTAGGGGGGGCAGATTAGGGGTTAATAAGTTTAATATAGGTTGCGTCAGGGTCTGGGAGCGGCGGTTTAGGGGTTAAACTATTTATTTAGTTGCGGCGGGTCCTGGGATCGGCAGGATAGGGGTTAATAAATTTATTATAGGTGGCGGCGGTATAGGGGGGGCAGGATAGGGGTTAATAGGTATCATGTAGGTGGCGGCGGGGTCTGTGAGCGGCGGTTTAGGGGTTAATACATATAGTTGCGGCGGGGACCGGGAGCGGCGGTTTAGGGGTTAACATATTTATTATAGCTTGCGGTGGGCTCCGGGAGCGGCGGTTTAGGGGTTAATCAGTTTATTAGAGTGGCGGTGGGCTCTGGGAGCGGTGGTTTAGGGGTTAATCAGTTTATTAGAGTGGCGGTGGGGTCCGGGAGCGGCGGTTTAGGGGGTAATAAATGTATTTAGTTGCGGCGGTATAGGGGGGGGGCAGATTAGGGGTGTTTAGATTTTTTGATAACTAGCAAAAGTAGTCAGATTGTGCCGCACTTGTGTGCGGAACATCTGTAGTGACGTAAGAATCGATCTGTGTCGGACTGAGTCCGGCGGATCGAAGCTTACGTCACTAAATTCTACTTTTGCCGGTATCTAGGGCTTGATAACTAAGATGAATCAGCCTCGCCACAAATACGCTGCGGAATTCCAGCGTATTTGAGGTTGACGGCTTGATAACTAGGCCCCATAGTGAAAGTAATCTCTAGAGCAGCAATGCACTACTGGCAGCTAGCTAAAAACATGCAAGTTTAAATTTGACTTTACCATCCCCTTAAATATATCCCTTCTGATAAGGCACCACCTATAATTAAAGAGACATTGTACGGTAAAAAATCCACTTCAATGTGTTTGCAAAGGACCATTTAATCTACTGGAGTATATTTAATTGTTTGCAGATGTCTCATTTATCTTTATGTTATTTGAAATAGCTGGCTTTGCCTGCAGAAACCACCACGTATACTGAAATTATGAATAACAAACATTATCTGTAGACAAGTAATGTAAACAAGAGCACTATTTAAACTGCCATTGTAGGGGGGGGGGGGTGTATCTGAAATAGCTGGTTGGGCCTAGCCATAATTAGTATTTCAAAAGCTAACTATGTTTAGACATACAGGGAGTGCAGAATTATTAGGCAAGTTGTATTTTTGAGGATTCATTTTATTATTGAACAACAACCATGTTCTCAATGAACCCAAAAAACTCATTAATATCAAAGCTGAATATTTTTGGAAGTAGTTTTTAGTTTGTTTTTAGTTTTAGCTATTTTAGGGGGATATCTGTGTGTGCAGGTGACTATTACTGTGCATAATTATTAGGCAACTTAACAAAAAAACAAATATATACCCATTTCAATTATTTATTTTTACCAGTGAAACCAATATAACATCTCAACATTCACAAATATACATTTCTGACATTCAAAAACAAAACAAAAGCTGTGTCCATTGGGTGGTTTACACTCAGTAGTTCCTATCTAAACCTCAACACATCTTAGATGGTCCTATACGCATAATAACCACTTACTATTCTATGTGATTCCCAATGAGCATCTATGTCTGTGAAAACTAAGTCTCCCGAAGGAACCAGACTGCAGATCCCAAGAGTGGATCTATTTGATATTGTTGACGTTTGTATGTTTTGTTTATTAAAGTTCTAAAACGGGGCAGCATTAGGGTCAACTCCCTGACCTCATCGTTAGTCTGAGAATGTTTGTAACTCTGGGAAGTTAATGACTTGTATTATCACCTACAACACTGTACTTATTGCAATGTTTGTAAACCGAACTTTGTTATTGCCTCAATAAAAATATATTTTATAAAAAAAACAAAAAAACAAAAAAACAAAAACAAATCAGTGACCATTATAGCCACCTTTCTTTGCAAGGACACTCAAAAGCCTGCCATCCATGGATTCTGTCAGTGTTTTGATCTGTTCACCATCAACATTGCGTGCAGCAGCAACCACAGCCTCCCAGACACTGTTCAGAGAGGTGTACTGTTTTCCCTCCTTGTAAATCTCACATTTGATGATGGACCACAGGTTCTCAATGGGGTTCAGATCAGGTGAACAAGGAGGCCATGTCATTAGATTTTCTTCTTTTATACCCTTTCTTGCCAGCCACGCTGTGGAGTACTTGGACGCGTGTGATGGAGCATTGTCCTGCATGAAAATCATGTTTTTCTTGATGGATGCAGACTTCTTCCTGTACCACTGCTTGAAGAAGGTATCTTCCAGAAACTGGCAGTAGGACTGGGAGTTGAGCTTGACTCCATCCTCAACCTGAAAAGGCCCCACAAGCTCATCTTTGATGATACCAGCCCAAACCAGTACTCCACCTCCACCTTGCTGGCGTCTGAGTCAGACTGGAGCTCTCTGCCCTTTACCAATCCAGCCACGGGCCCATCCATCAGGCCCATCAAGACTCACTCTCATTTCATCAGTCCATAAAACCTTAGAAAAATCAGTCTTGAGATATTTCTTGGCCCAGTCTTGACGTTTCAGCTTGTGTGTCTTGTTCAGTGGTGGTCGTCTTTCAGCCTTTCTTACCTTGGCCATGTCTCTGAGTATTGCACACCTTGTGCTTTTGGGCACTCCAGTGATGTTGCAGCTCTGAAATATGGCCACACTGGTGGCAAGTGGCATCTTGGCAGCTGCACGCTTGACTTTTCTCAGTTCATGGGCAGTTATTTTGCGCCTTGGTTTTTCCACACGCTTCTTGCGACCCTGTTGACTATTTTGAATGAAACGCTTGATTGTTCGATGATCACGCTTCAGAAGCTTTGCAATTTTAAGAGTGCTGCATCCCTCTGCAAGATATCTCACTATTTTTGACTTTTCTGAGCCTGTCAAGTCCTTCTTTTGACCCATTTTGCCAAAGGAAAGGAAGTTGCCTAATAATTATGCACACCTGATATAGGGTGTTGATGTCATTAGACCACACCCCTTCTCATTACAGAGATGCACATCACCTAATATGCTTAATTGGTAGTAGGCTTTCGAGGCTATACAGCTTGGAGTAAGACAACATGCATAAAGAGGATGATGTGGTCAAAATACTCATTTGCCTAATAATTCTGCACTCCCTGTAGATAATCAGGTCTAGACATAGATGCTTTTATAGGCATTTCCTTGAAAACAACAGGTGATGGCTTTGATGAGCAATTGCTTTTTCAAATGAACTAGAAGGAACATTTCCCTTATATTTAATACTCTGCAGTAGGTATAACAAGTCATTTGGAACACATTAAAGAGAAATACTTGTATATAGTACAGTATCCCTTTAAGATCTAGGATATTAGAAGGATTGTTTTATGTTCTGCTATTCTCAAATCCAACTCATCCATTTAGATCTGACAGCAATAAAAGATACAGAGATTTGCTAATATTTCTCAGGGAATGAGTTGGAGACAGACAAGCAGATAGCTGGCATGATCAATTTTAAGACACTTGCATTCTTTCCAAGAAATACTTTAAATCTGACTACAAGTTTCTATTTCTCAAAGTATTTGACCTTCAAATTTCTTAGAACCCATTGCCCTTTATCATGTTTATTTCACTCATGTTTAAATTAGATATTTTTTCATCAGTATGCAAAATATTTTAGAGAAAATGGCAATATCAATTATTATTGTTAAATAAAAATAAATAAATAAAGACATTGGGCTAGATTACAAGTGGCGAGCTAAGTGTTGCGCACAAGCAATATCAACTTTTTGTGCGCCTCAGAAATAATGCCCATATTACAAGTTGAAAGTAAATGTGATCGCGAGAGCGCAATCACATTCTATGCTGGTTAGGTTAACCCAACTGAAACCCTTGCGTAAAGAGTAAAATTTGCACTACAGTACATAAATACATTTAAAAATACAGTTACACTTATATAAACACAATATGATAAAAAAAACTATTGGTATAAATATTAAAATAAAAGTTATAAGGGTTAAAAGGTATATGGTATATGACAAGGTGTTTGACTGGAAAGGGATATAATGTATAAATACATACATATACTGTACATGTTTAAATATGTTTATGTATGCATATCTATATGTATACATGTGTTTACATATGTATTTATGTGTTTTACTTTATAGCTACTGTACATATTTTACATTCCAATGTTCTTCACTTACAGGATAATATAATTTTTAATGTAAATACATATTTCCATATATACCTGTATATCTATTCCTTTAGATATATGTCAGGGTGCCAGGAATCAGACTGAGACGAGAAGTGCAAAAATAATCACACCTTTATTAATAGCAAAAAATAACAAAAAGTCCACTAGTCAAATAACAAGCCAGGAATCAAAAACCAGAGCTGGTAGTCAGACAAGCCGAGTCAGGAGCCAAAGCAAGTAGTCAGACGAGCCGGAAATTTGAACAAGGAAAACAGCAGAGTCAGGAACAAGCCAGTGATCAGGAACCAGGAGGGACGTCAGATAGCCAGGTTATATACAGGAGCTCTCACAAACAGGTCTGAGACAACGCAAAGGCAAAGCATACTGAACAGAGGTCCTTTAAATCAGTGATTTGCAACCTTTTTGTTGCCGTGGCACACTTTTTTACATTAAAAAATCCTGTGGCACGCCACCATCCCAACATTTTACAAAATCCCACATTGTAGCCTAATACAGGATATATATACAGTGTATATATATATATATATATATATATATATATATATATATATATATATATACATACACACACTGTACTGTGCTGTCATGCCATGCCTCCTACAAACTATACATGACATATTGACATTCATTCACAAACAATCATAATGATTGTCTGTGAATGAATGTCAATGTCATGGTTGTTAATGATACCTGATGAGCCTGTCACATACCTACCAATATTTCAAAATTTGAAAGAGGGACACCCCCGCACTGTTGTCAGTCTGCCGCGGCACACCTGAGGATCTCTCACGGCACACTAGTGTGCCATGGCACACTGGTTGAAAAACACTGCTTTAAATAATAAGTGATGACATCACAATTCTGAGACTGCATCCTGTCTCACACGGATGATGCACACCAGGATGATACATAGGCCAAAGGGCATTACAAGATACTCATAATGCCCGCTCCTGGTGTTAAATGCTGTTTTCCATTCGTAGCCCTAACGAGATTGTATGCTCCTCTCAAATCAAGTTTAGTAAAGACCATAGCTCCCTTGAGGCGGTCAAAGAGTTCCGTAATGAGCGGAATAGGGTAAGCATTCTTAATGGTAAGACGATTAAGACCCCTATAATCAATGCATGGTCTTAATTTGTCACCCTTTTTCTTCACAAAGAAGAAGCCAGCACTTGCAGGAGAGCAGGATTTGCAGATGATCCCCCACGACAGAGCATCGGCAACATACTCCTCCATAGCACAATTCTCTGTAACAGACAGAGGGTAAACCCGGCCCGCGGAGGAATGGCTCCGGGTTGCAGGTCTATGGCACAATCGTAAGACCGGTGAGGAGGCAACATACCGGCACGCACCTTGTCAAAAACGTCTAGGAACTCTCAGTACTCCTCTGGCAATTGATATACCGAAGAAGGGCACAAGACTTTAACGGGTTTCCCAAGACAAGTGGAAATACATTGCGGAGACCACAACACAATTTCGGACCTGCGCCAATCGAGACTGGGATTGTGCTTTTGGACGCTTAGGTGTGAGCGTTTCCCTGCCGTGTAGGACAAGACTTCAAAAGGTGGCCCTGTAACCCACAATAGAGGCAGAGCCCCTCCCTCCTCCTAAAGGCCCTCTCCACCGTGGAGAGACGCGTGAATCCCAACTGCATTGGCTCAGCAGCACCTGGTGACTCGGGACCAGGAGGCAAGGGAGGAGAGAGAGGCATGGGTGGGAAAGAACACGTAGGGACAACGGAACAGGAGTCTTCGACAAGCGCGCCTTGAAAGAGGGCCTCTCACTTAGTCTGATGTCAATTAGGATCAAAAAAGACACCAATGCCTCAAGATCCTCTGGTAAATCTCTGGCAGCAACTTCGTCTTTAATCGCATCAGAGAGCCCATGAAAGAAGGCGGCAACAAGGGCTTCATTGTTCCAACCTACCTCTGCGGCAAGTGTATGGAACTCAATGGCATACTGAGCAACAGATCTTGTACCTTGCTGAATAAACATGAGTCATTTAGCAACAAAGGAGGAGTGAGCCGGAACATCAAATACCCTTCAAAAGGAGGCCACAAATTCAGGGTAATTTGAAATCACAGGTTTAATAGTCTCCCACAAGGGATTAGCCCAGGCAAGAGCTGTGTCAGAGAGTAACGAGATGAGAAATCCCACCTTAGCTCTGTCAGAGGGAAACGCCTGAGGTAACATCTCAAAGTAAATGCCCACCTGGTTCAAAAACCCTCTGCACTGATTAGAATCACCTCCATATCGCTGAGGTAGAGGTGCAGAACCGGACATGCTCCTGGTAGGACTAGGTGCAGCAGCAGGAACAGGAGCAGCCGTAACTTGCGGGACATTTCGGTCCAAATGTGCAGTGCGAGTCAGCAGGGTTTGCAGGGCTAGTGCAAATTGATCCAAGCGGTGATCCTGTTCATCCATCCTGGAAATTATGGCAAGTAAAGGTGGATTATCAGCACCATCAGGATTCATGGCCTTTGCGTAATGTCAGGGTGCCAGGAATCAGACTGAGGCAAGAAGTGCAAAAATAATCACACCTTTATTAATAGCAAAAAATAATAAAAAGTCCAGTAGTCAAATAACAAGATAGCGAGGTAATATACAGGAGCTCTCACAAACAGGTCTGAGACAACGCAAAGGCAAAGCATACTGAACAGAGGCCCTTTAAATAATAAGGGATGACATCACAATTCTGAGACTGCATCCTGTCTCACACGGATGATGCACACCAGTCTGGCCATAAAAGGAAGTGCAGGACATGAGCAGCATCCCCCACAATGCACCATAGTCTGTAAGAGATACAGTATATATAGAAATTTGTATTTACATTAAAAATTACATTGTTCAGTATGTGTAGAACATTGGAATGTGAAATATGAATAACTCCTTATGTGTTAGCGCACGAGCGACAGGTGTATTTTTCTTCTGCGCTCTCCATTAACTGCTATGGAGAGAATACATTAACGTGGTTGCGTTATTGCGAAGTCCTTTGGTTAGCGTTCGTCTGGATTCACTCACGTGCAAACTTTTTGATTTCAACTTGTAATACATGCGCAACCTGTAGCGACATTTAAATTTGAGCGAAAGCACTAAATAGCACGCCACTTTTAATCTGGCCCATTGTATTTTATGTTTTTTAATTGTTTATATATACAAACAAAATATTGAACATTCTGCTTCTGTAAAAGGCATATTTTTCAAAGCAATTTGGACTAATTTTAAGAATACAAACTGCCTTTTCCTTCTGATAATATATTGGTTTGTGATAATATCATCCCCCATCATGCACATATAAAAACTCAGAGTAGTCCTCATTTTCTGCAGCCCCTGACAGTTATATAAACTGGAACCCAATCAATTTAGTACTTTTATTTATTTATTTTTACATTTTTTTACTGGACATGCAGTTAAAATACTGGACTATCCTTTCTAGTACTGAACACTGGGCAACCCTAATTGGACATTAGGCAAGATCACATTCAATTTGTTGTAATTGCAAAAATCCTTACAAATTTTAATGGGATTTTTCCACTGTTTTTTCAGTTTTGTAAATCCAATAAATTGTGAGATATGTAGTGTTGTTTTAGATTGTCTTATTAAGTAAATGCGAAGCATTTTGTGGAAAAGTTTGTGCATTTGTTGACCCCCACACTTGGTGTACATTTTGTTCAATTAACACTACACGCAGAAGAATGGGGTGTAAAGGCTGCGGCCAACATTAATTAAACAATAATTATGAACATCTGATAAAACATAACTTATCGACTAATAATACAGTAAGAGGAACCACCCATTGGTCCAACAGCTAAACTGACTTCCTCCACAGGGCAACACTCACCCTCTGCAGCAAACAGCCTAATCATCCTCCCAACTATCTCCTGGTCATTCTTTGCCATTTGTAACAAATTCACAGTTCGCTATTCTTAAATGACACATCCCCCATTTGTAGACCTCCACTAATTCCGAAATATGGAATGCTCCAAAGAATGGCAACACATACGCAGCCCAGAACAAAAGACATTTAAACTCACACTCCCCTCAAAACTCCCACAACATGCCCCAAAAACCACTGGCCTTCATCGATCCCCTTGCCCACTTACTCTACATATGCCTCTGACTGCCATTCAAATCACAAATGCCTTAGTCAAATCCGATTTTCTCAACAATTGAAACAAAAAAAGTCAAGGCTGCCATCCTCCTCTTCCCCATATACCTGGATAAACACTTCAGACTCCAAGTCTCAATCCAACTTAGAAGGCAATTCTTCCAACTGTCCTCCTCCCTCCGCACCCCAAACCCCACACATAGGCCTTCCATTTACTAGGAGCTAAGGCTCTCCTGGCCACCCCCATCAATCTATGAAACTCATGTTCTACAGGTCCTCCAGGCAACCTTCTCCCTCCTCCTCCACATCTGGTGCCACCTCCCAAAAATCTTAACAATGAAAGCGAGAAAGAGAGTCAACAATGATACTGATACAGCCCGGCACATATACAGCACGAAAAAAAGACATTCAACCTCAAACATTCCAGTTTAATAGTTTAAAATTTAGCCACCAATCAGCAAGCGCTACCCAGGTACTAAACCAAAAATGGGCCGGCTCCTTAGCTTAGATTGCTGCTTTTTCAAATAAAGATAGCAAGCGAACGAAGAAAAAATGATAATAGAATAATTTAGAAAGTTGCCTAAAATTGCATGATCTATATGAATGATGAAAGATAAAATTTGGGTTTAGTATCCCTTTAATGAAGTAGTTCAATGATTCTGCAGAACTGTCCTTAAGTGCTTAGAGCTGCTACCCTTTTTAATAGAATTCTTAAATCATTAGAATGTAACAGTAAATAAATCAACTAAGAATTTATACATTCAATGTATTTTGCCCTGTGCAATATGATCTTGTTTATGTTATTTTATCACGAAAAAATATGCACATCATTATTTTGCAAATTGCTCAAAAAACTGATGAAAATTACCCTTTGTTCTTTTTATCACGTTGTATTTAACTTTGTTTACTATTTGTGTACTGATGCATGATTACTTGTTGCTGTTTGATTATTTATTTCTACTGGAGAAGTATTTCCATATTATTATTTAAGTACAACTTTAAAGGGACATAAAACAAGTTATCATAGCCGTTGCTATGATCGTGGCATGACTCACAGTTCCGTGAGCATGACCGTTGCCATTGTCACGGGGGTTGTTGTGGTCACGCGGCGATGACGTTATCGCCGCACACCGTCATATCCGATGCCGCTCTGGATTCACCTGGGAGGTCTCCTTGGCGCGAAACAGGCGCCTATGTAAGTACCTCCTTCACTTCTCTTCACTGCTCAAGTATAGGTTAGTCTTGTGCTTCCCTGGGTGCTATTATTCTGAACTGCTGTTACTTTGATTGCCTTATTGTTACCGAACTCTGCCTGTCTGACCACTCTGGCTGTTTAACCCTTGAATTGCTGGATTGCCTTATAATTGCTGAACTCTGCCTGTCTGACCACTCTGCCTGTTTAACCCTTGAATTGCTGGATTGCCTTATCATTGCTGAACTCTGCCTGTCTGACCACTCTGCCTGTTTAACCCTTAAATTGCTGGATTGCCTTATCATTTCTGAACTCTGCCTGCCTGACCATTCTACTGGTTTATCCCCATAGTTGCCAACAGTCCCTGATTTCCAGGGACAGTCCCTGGATTTTGTTGTATGTCCCTGGATTTTTTTTGTCCCTGGAAATGTCCCTGAAAATCTCCTTTGCACAACATGTGTTGTTTGTATGGATATATATATATATATATATATATATATATATATATATATATATATATATATATACACACACACACACACACACATACACATATACAGATAGATAGATGATAAATAGATATAGTGTATTATTTAAATATAATTTATTCCTAATGGAATATTTTTATTATTATTGAATGGGTTTACATATTATTTGTCTTTCTAATTTTGATGCTGTGTTGTAAAAATAACCATATGCCCAGAATGTGTTCCAGAGACTGGGTAGGTGTAGGAGCTTGGTGCTGTAATCTGTATAATAAACTATGGATAAGTCTAAATTATACTATTACTTTCAAATGGGTGTGTTTTGATTGCAGAACTGAGTGGGCGGAGTAGTTGAACAGTAGGTCGTCAATACTCCAGTAACCCGCTTGCTTGCTCTGCTGCAAAGTGTCCCTGGAATTTTTTTTTTGAAATGTTGGCAACTATGTATCCCTGAACTGCTAAACCACTGCATTACCTTTGTTGCTGACCTCTGCCTGTTCCTGACCATTCTCCTTGTTTACCCCTGAACTGTTAAACTGCAGAATTACCTTTGTTGCTGACCTCTGCCTGTTCCTGGTTTACCCCTGAACTGCTAATCTGCTGGTTTGCTTTTCTCTTGTTGCCGTTAAGGACTACCCTGTCTACCGTGAGTACTGCTTACCTCATTTCTTATACCTACTTTGTTCTGGGATATTTCCTTATCCTTCCACTTGACGCTGGGAAAAGAAGACTACTGGCCAAGTTTGGTCTGATAGGGAAATATCCCACGAGCATTACAGGGATAGAGACAAAATATAATATGTACTTTAATTACTTTACCTGGAAATTTATACTGCAGTGCCTTGCCATTAACCCTTTCTTTTAAGTTTCCGAATTGTAAAGCCCCACATATTTCCTTCTATGGCTGTATCTATATCTATTGTTATTTTGGTAGAATGCAAAAGTGAACAGGGATTATTTGCTGGAGCATGCCTAGAAGCTGTGAACTCAGTTTAAATACAATGCCTGTGTCTAAACACTGATAAGGGGGGTGGAGCACAGTGCTCGAGACAGCATGGCTATGTAAGTATTTTTGCTTATTTTTGAAAATTATTTTAAAATACTTGCCAGAAATTTTTAAACAATTTTTTCATGCAAACTATTTTTAATTAATTAGTCCTTTTAGGATATGCACAGATCTCAACCTGTTTTATGGCACTTTAAGGGCTAGATTACAAGTGGAGCGCAATGATTTGTGCCCTAGCGATAAGGGGTACTTCACAAGGGTTTGCGCTCATTGGGCCTATTACTCGTATTACAAGTTAAGTAAACATGATCGCGTGAGCGCAACTGCGATTTACGCTAGAATCATTAGCGCGTACTCAAAGTTGTGGTTAACTGTTTTGCGAAAATAAAAATTTGCACAACACATTAAAAATACATTACAAAGTTCACTTACACTGTTTTGATTAATATTGATCTTTCCCTGGTTTCGGTGGAGACTTGTTACTGGAATCTTTTTTCTTCAATTAAATATTGATTTTCTGCCCAGGTTAAATTTTTTACATATATATAAAATGTAAATGTGATGGACTCTGGCTACCCTGACTGGGTAGCTCTGCCAAAAGGGTCCTTCCTGTACCTGGAACCTGTAGCTGTAGAGTGGAGAAAGTTATTTTCGCAAGAGCCCAGCCTAATAACCAGAAAAGACCAGTATTAAGGTGAAATACAAACAGACTTTGTTGGAAAAAATCACACAGCTTATATACACATTCTCATCTTGATAAGAGCCTTATTTGATCCCGCCATTCCCGCCCCTCCAGACAGGCCGGCGCCTCTATAGGAGCCATAGTCACATAGAGACCCCCCGTACCTAGGTCGCGGTTTCGGGGTGATCCTGGAGGAGCAGTGACCTTTCCAGTGTGTCATTGGAAAGCTCCTGGTCCCCAGATGCTACAGTCCAAAAAGCGACATGACCCGTTACTGGGGACTGGAGTGACAGTAACAATACAAGGGAAGCTGATGGGGGACAAAATAATCCACAATATGGGGAGGAGATAGCCTTGGCAGCCTGGTATCCGTGACAATAAATATATTTTTTTGATTCAGATTTTTCAGCCACATTTCTATAATGGATGCTCGATCACAAGCAGACTTGTTTTTTTTTTTTCACTTAAAGTGACGGGTGAGGATGAATTGGCACTATTGGATTTATCAACACTGATACTACCCACACCAAATTGGGAGATGTATTCCAAGATATGGAACACTTGAAACTTAAAGAACAGAAGCAAAGATGGAATAAGTGGATTTTGTCAAAGTATCTTGCTTTAAAGATGATCCCCAGGGGACTTAGGTTAAACAAGTTCCCCACATATGATATTAAGGATTAGGACTTTATTGACAGATGGAACCAAGCATTGACAGACTGGTCACTGAACCTTATATCTTTGTTGATTGAGTATAAGGATACCTTGTTAAAAGAGGGTTCATCTAAGATATTAAGTCTACAGGCAGATTTAAATAAATTCAAACAACAAGATATATATATATGCACAGTTTGCTAAAATACGTAGAGATGCAGTTGAGCAGTCTAAGAAATTGGTTTTGCAAGTAAAACATTCCAAGTTTCTTAAAGACCAGAAAGATAATACATCTGGTTTTGTTTATGTGTGGCAAAGGCAACAGCGTAGTAACCTTTGGTTTACCAGGAATTTAGACACTTCAACTAGGGAGGATAGTAGATCTAATAATAGACCACATGGAAATCATAAGAATCAGAATAGAAATAGAAACAAATATAGAATTATTTTCCCCCTTTCTTCCAAAATCTCCACCCCCAATCTCTCTATAACTGTTAACAACTCCATCATTACCCCTACCCCACATGCCCAAAGTCTTGGGGTCACACTTGACTCAGATATTTCTTTCACTCCTCACATTCAGTCCTTGGCTAAATTCTGATGCTTCCACCTTAAAAACATCTCTAAAATTAGAAATTTCCTTACATAAGACACAACTAAGATTTTAATCCACTCTCATTCTTTCCCGCCTTGATTACTACAACTCTGTCCTTTCTGGTCTCCCCAGCTGCCACCTTGCACCTTTACAATCCATAATGAATTCCTTTGCCAGGCTCATCTTCAGGGTCAGATTGGGCCGCCGGGATACCGCGAAAAATCCCGGTGGGCCAGCAGCTGGTGGGCCGGCAGAGGCAGCTGCATGTGGAAGCACAGTGACTTCTTTAATTTGAGTGGCTGTTCAATAATATACACCGCCCATCACCTCCTTAAAGATCCGCCCATATCCCTCCTTACAGAACTGCCCACCCAGTAATCCTATTGAGGATGTTCCAACAGATTCAGTTTCCGATTCCCCATTAGAATCTGTATTATCCCTGTCTCTCGCCGCACTTGCTTTCAGCCCCTCCCCTTTCCCACAGTGTAAAGCTACCATGGTCAGTAAATGTGGATTAATATGCTCAACTTCAGAATCACTATTAAGTATAGACACACTTTAATAATCTGTAATTATTATAGTGTGTCTATACTTATAAATGATTCTGAAATCGAGCATATTAATCCATCTTTATTGACCATGGTAGCTTTACACTGTGGGAAAGGGGAGGGGCTGAAAACAAGTGGGGTGAGAGTATCTGGCAAGAAAACCTACAAATGATGTGGAGAAAGATAAAAAACTAAAACCTGTAGAGCATCTGCATTGCTTCGTGCCAATTGTATAGATAAATTGGGATTTATGCTTCAGACAAGGTTGGTGGACCGTGGAAAGAAAATGACAGCCAGCATATAACAGGATTCACAATCTCCTGCACACGTCCATGTGAGTCTTCAGCTCTAGAGATCAAAGCTGCCTTCAACTAGACCAGGGGTCAGCAACCTTCAGCTCCCAGATGTTTTGGAACTACATTTCCCACGATGCTTAGACACTCTTTAGGCTAGCTGAGCATCATGGGAAATGTAGTTACAAAACATCTGGGAGCCGAAGGTTGCTGACCCCTGAACTAGACCAACAAGGAGGAAACTTAATGATGCTGATAGTGGGCCGGCAGCTGCACAGAGAGAGCACTGTGCTGTCTGTGCACAGCACTAATTGTGTGGGAATGGCTACACATAACGGAGCAAAGCAATCATGTTACGTATTTTATATTACAGCCCTAGTGGTTTTCTTCTAATAAGCACTGCTAGTGGGTGACCTTGTGCCCTCTCTGTTTTGCTCTGTCTCAGAAAGGGGATTTATTTCTCCAGCTTAAAGGCTTTTCGTTGTTATTTGCTAGAACTTTTCATGGGAAACTTTTGTTTGTGCATGATCTAAAATGGTTTAATTCTTAGGCTATTAGAGAGGATACAATATCTCTGTTAACCAAATGGATTGACTACTTTAGTGCTGTAATGAGGAAAATATAAGTTAATAATATTCACAATATTTGTGTACAGTTTTCTTTGCAGTTTGGTGACATGGAGGAATACAAGGTGACTCTGGATGGACCAGCCCCTTAGGGATTTAGACTACAAGGAGGCAAGGATTTTAACATGCCACTGTCCATCTCCAGGGTAAGTGTCTCCAAATGATCTGCAATAACTAAGGATTGCATTGAACTTAATCTTATACATTATGAAGCACCACAACCTCCCCCCACACACATTTTTTTTAAATCTGGGCAACTCTGGCACTGCATGGGTTATTATCAGGGGGCGGGTCTGAGTTGGAGGGGGCTGAGCTGGAGGGGGCGGGGCCGGGCCATACAAATTTCCAGGGCCGGTCTGATTTCCCAGTCTGGCCCTGCTTATCTTCCTTCCATGTTGTTCTTCATCTGCTGCACGCACCTCTCTGCCAATCACTTTACTGGCATCCTCTTGCCTCCAGGATTAAACACAACATTCTCACTCTGACATACAAAGCCCTCAACTGCACTGTTCCCCCCTATATATCAGACCTTGGGGCCTATCTATCAAGCTCTGAATGGAGCTTGATGGCCCGTGTTTCTGGCGAGTCTTCAGACTCGCCAGAAACAGCAGTTATGAAGCAGCGGTCTAAAGACCGCTGCTCCATAACCCTGTCCGTCTGCTCTGAGCAGGCGGACAGACATTGCCGCAATTCAACCCGATCGAATACGATCGGGTTGATTGACACCTCCCTGCTGGCCGATTGGCCGTGAGTCAGCAGGGGGCGGCGTTGCACCAACAGCTCTTGTGAGCTGCTGGTGCAAAGTTAAATGCGGAGAGCGTATTGCTCTCCGCATTTAGTGAGGTCTTGTGGACCTGATCCGCACTGTCAGATCAGGTCCGCATGACCTTTAATAAATAGGGTCCCTTGTCTCCATATACTCTCCCTCCCGTCCCCTTCGCTCTGCTCATGACCTCCTACTCTCCTCCTCTCTTGTTACCTCCTCACACTCCTGCTTACAGGACTTCTCCAGACTGGCTCCCATCTTGTGGAACTCTCTGCCTCGCTCCACAAGACTCTCCCCTAGTTTTGAAAACTTCAAGCGCTCCCTAAAGACTACTGTTCAGGGATGCATGCAACCTACACTCACCTTTCTTTATACCGTTTCCTCTCCTCCATTGCTATCCCCTTGAACCCCCTTAGCATGTAAGCCTAAGAGCCATGCTCTTGTTGGTGCTCTACAAATAACCGATAAAAATATAATTAATATAATTGCTGGTCCAATAGAGAAGGTCACATTCTCTGTTACAGATCCTGACAATACTGATGAAGAGAGGTTAGCCTCAAAGAGGAGGGCTTGGAATCGATGAGGCAGTTACTACAAATATAAGGAAAGGAGCCCCCAGGTATACTTTGAAAGACAGCAACAGCAGGAACAGAAACAAAACCAAGTATCAATGAATGATGTGATTAATCTTTCCTTATATCCTATTTCTGAATCAAAACATAGGGTGCTTAGCCTGGGTCCCTCACATAATTTTGACCTATTCCAAACTATATTGGATGTTAACAGGCTGATAAGTGATTTGACATTGAGGAAATATTTTGAATATAGCTCCCCTGATCAAAGGGATCCTTGGAGTAATATTTATACTAGATAGGATAAAACTTTGGAAAATTTTGAAGGTTTTTCCTTCATTGACATATGTAATCTAACTACGTTGCAAGACTTAAAGAGATCTAACTATTACTATCTTATGAAGACCAAGGGCGTTAGTGACAACAGGATGAATTTGAAACCTAGATCCACCTCTTATCTGCTCCAGAATCAAGGTAAATCTCTCGATGTATTCCATAAATGAGTGGTAGAGCACCTTACCGAACTTTCCCAGAAAACCAGATCTAAATCTAATCTTACCCAGAAATAAAGAAAAGCTATCACTAAGTTGCAACAAAACACTGAGATAGTGATTACACAATCAAATAAAGGTTGGTCCATTGTAGTACTTGATCATCGAAAGTATGTAGATGAATCTCTACGTCAGCTGAATGACAGTGACACATACCTACGTGTAGATAGAGACCCTACATTTAAATTTCAAAAGGATTTTAGTTGATGGTTTGAAGATGGGTTTCATTGATATTAACACCTTCAACTCTTTATTAGTTGATAATCGGGTTACACCCATTTCCATCACCTTACAAAGGTGCATAATTTTAATTGATGTGAAAGGGAGACCAATTGTGGCAGGGATTGGCTCCTTGTAAGAGCCACTCTCGATGTGGGTGGATCATTATTTGCAGCCGCTTGTCATGAAACTACCTAGCTACTTAAGAGATAGTTGTCAGATTTTTAATAATGGATTCAGCCAGTCCTTTAGTTGACAGCTTAGAGGGTCCGGAAAGCTGAATAACCTCTGCAGAGGAGTTGAGCTTCAGTTTGACAAGAAACAGAGAGGATGAGATGCAACAAATGGTCAGCACCAGAATGAGGCTGTGTAGTCAAGAAGTCAGGTAACAAACAGCTTATGCTTAACAGGGAATCTGTATCACTGGATCCAAATATGCTGCAAAAGACTGAAAGTAACAATATCCAGAAAGTGAAAAACAAAAGATCAAAAGAATATATTTTTTAAGTTGCCAAGAAATAGCTTCAATTCAGCTATCAGGAACTCAGCCAGGAAACCTTCAGGGTACAAATTTCCAAGCAATTTGGAAAAGGCAGGCAGCCTCCTTTTAAAGCAGCACAGCTTACAGCAGCTAACTATTTAAAGAAATAGTACAGCACAACTTGAAGTAACTAAATATTTAAAGAAACAGTACAGAACATGACAATAGTGTACATGCACTTGCTACTTTTGAGACAGTCAAGTGGCAAAAAGGTTTCAGCTGGCTAACCATAGACGTTATTCAGCCATTCCGCACAAATACGGCATTATAGCAGTACTTCCTTGATTATGATACCAGCAAGTCAGATGACTTCAAAGAGTTTTTGATAAAAGCTATTGGATTTTTATTGGAGCACAATTTCTCTATGTTTATGGGTCATTTCTATCTCGAAAGACGAGGGACAGTGATGGGGGCCACATTTGCCCCGTCGTATGCCAATCTCTTTATGGGGTGGTTTGAATGGTTCCATGTCTATGGAGATGAAAATAGGTTTTCCTTATCTATCAATAAATATGTGGGCTTTATTGATGATCTGTTGATCATTTGGACAGCAGATTTTGAAACAGCAAGTCTTTTTGTTGAGTACCTTAATCATAATGAAGTTGGGCTTCAATTTACTTTTGAATGGCACAAGAAAAAGATAAACCTTTTGGATATAACCCTAACAGGTGTCGTGTTACCAGGGGTGGAAAAAATAGAGAGTGGTGTATACAATTTATACACCACACTCATAGGGGGCGCTAACTGTTACCTAAAAAATAAATACAAAGGTAAAACAATTGGTGATAGAAATAATACAATCAATATATAGTAAAATCCCCCAGAAAAACAAATCCAAATATCTGGATGTAAGCATACGCGAGTATCACAATAATGTCCACAACAACAGTCCTGTTGCCTTCCTAAGGATTGTCTGGATTTGGAGTTTTGACTGGTGGTGATCAGTGAGCTGGACCACTGCTTTAGTTCCAGTCTGCTACAATAGCACCATCTGGGTGCGCCTCACTTGTGAGTATATTTTATCCTGTTGGTCCTGTGTGTGTTGGTGCCCTGATGTTACTAGGCCATGTTTGGCGCCTCTGTTCCTCTTTCCTTTTTCAGCGTTACCAGGGGTACCCTCTTACCTGGGCACAGATGGGGGGCTCGGCGGGTGACTGTCATGGTGTTCGCGGGTGTTTGTGCGGCTGCACAGGCGCACAAAGTCGCGGGTGTCTGCACGGGTGCAAGCTCAAATTCGCAAGTGGTGTGCACGCAATTTTTGTTCCTGACAGACAGGGGGAGTGTTCTGTGGCTACACCGTTGTCTCTCATAGGTGCTCAGGTGACTACTGCACCTGCGTTACCTAAACAATGGGGGCATTCCTGGCCCTTGCAGGGTTTAAAGCCTGGATGGCCCTCTTACTCATTGCTGAGTTATTCTTCTGGCTGATTCACAGAGACTAAGCACTTATCCTGTTTCCTCACCTTGTATTCTGGATTTCCCTGGCTTTTGACCTTTGGCTTGTTTTTGACGTTGCTTCTTTGCTGCCTGCCCTGACCTTGGATACTCCTGACTTCGATCTCTGCTTCAACCCTTGCCTGTTGTGATGCCTTGGACTTTATTTATTGTTCTCTGCCACTGGGTCCCTTTCCTGCTTTGGGAAGTTTCTCTTCCCGTTACATAATAACTCACCCTTACCATGGAGCCTGCAATAACACCTGACCCGCTGGCTGCACTTATCCATCAGCTGACCACTTTGACGCAAGCCATTCAGGAGTTGCAAGCAAGCCAGGAGAGCCTGTTGCAGAGAGAGAGGGACCGAGAGCAGCGATCCGCTGCAGCAGCAGCAGCTTTAACCCCCTCTCCTCCTCAACCATCTCTCCTGTAAGAGGCCTCTGTACCTGAGCCAGCTGTCGCCCTACCTGAGAAGTTCACAGGCAAGCGCTCTGACTACCGTGCCTTTGTCACTTCTTGTAAGCTACTGTTTTCACTCAAGCCTCGTACCTATGCCACAGAGTTTGTCAAAGTGCGCACTGCCATGTCCCTGCTGTCTGGTCATCCACAGACATGGGCTCATCAATTGTTGCATACTAGGAGTCATATCTTGGAGGCTTGGGAGTCCTTCATAACAGCAATGAACACCCTCTACGATGATCTATTCTGTTCCGCCACAGCAAGGAACACCCTCTGGTCCATGTTACAGAGAAAAAGACCGGTAGAGGAATACATAATGGAGTTCCATGAAGTCGCTCCTGATACTGCCCTTAACGACGGGCCCTCATAGACCAGTTCTGCCTCAGATTGAACAATTACCTGAAGGATGAGCTAACACGGATTGGAGTTCCTGCCACCCTAGATGGGTTGATCCTGGCTGTCACACAATTGGATAACTGTTATGTAGTATTTGTTGTAAATAATTGTGAATGTTGAATGCGAATCTGCTATGTTGCGATTGTTGCTTGTACATTTGACATGATTATTATTTGTGTCCATGTAATGTGACAGAGCAATGTGTAGTTCTTGCGATATCGAGTGTTAGATGAGAATTCTGTTTATTTTTCTGTTTCCATTGATCTCTATTGGGGAATCCATTACGCGGCCATGATTACGCAAGTGAAATAAACGCGGTATTCATGTTAACGCGATGCGTAACAACGTTCTTTTCAGACTTGTAATAACTACATTATGAAGAGTGCGCAAAAAACATTACTGTTATTATTGTTATTATTATTGTTACTGTTATTATATGTTATTATTGTTTCTAACTATTTTTTCTACTAAATTTAATAAAGGACATATGTATTTAATAAGCAATACACTATACTAAAAATACGTATACTCACAAATCTTTTTTTATTCACTGAGTTCCAAAGGGAACTGAATAGAACGCTTACGATAGACACGGATTGGATAGACAGAATCATGTGATTGGAACTTTCAACTCGTACCTGATTGGGAACTGAGGACATGGAAGTTCTTGATTGAGAACTGAAGTAGAATAATGTCGATTAGTCAGTTTTTTAGAATGTGATTGGCTGATTTAAATATGTGTAAACATAGTGACAGGTTAAACGCTTTTTATGTTAAAAGATTGTTTTATTGCATTTTCAAATTGGAAAATTATGATGTAATTTTAGAAATAATGCTTTAATTTTGAAAATGATGTTCTATTTTTAAACTCATTTATAAAATCCCTAAAACCAGACTACTTTGATTAGTTACTGGAAATGCGTGGGTTTTTATGTGTATTTAAACCGCTTTGTTGGCGGAAATGTTTGTATCTCTATTGTGAACCTTCAAGCTCTTGAGAAAGGCAGTGTAAGACCATTGAAATGCGTTGTATTTCTACACAGAGGAGCTGTTTTATTTGATCTACAATAAACTGGCCGTATATCATCTACACATCTTGTGAGTATTTGCTTTTTTAGGCTATCCGTTTACTGGCAATCATACTACACTTATTATAGATTTTCCTCTAGTGCCATTGAGACAAATACCTTTTGAGGTGGGAGTGGATAGCACCCGAAAGAGACTCCGAATATTTGATGTACCCCTGGGTCCAGCGCCTCTTATACAAGAATATATTAGTTTACTATACATGCCTTTAGTCCCTTGGAATATAACTGCCGTGCCTAACCAGAGTTAGTCGAGCAGCGATTGCAGCATTTTAAAATATATATCTATATGCTTATATATATATATTTATGTGTTAATATGTGTATATACACCCATTAACACATAAATAGCATATACATATATGTTTACTGGGAACACACAGTCCCTTTAGACCTCAATGTGAAGGCATTTTTCAGTGCCGTTATTTTTCCTAAAACCCCACACCCGCCAACATGAAAGCCCCAAAACTGCCTAGGGCAGTTGTTTTCTATTTAAATGCTACATTTTTTTTTAATAAAAAACTACAGTGCTCTCTATTTTGAGGGCATTTGGGGCACTTTTAGAAAAGTAACCAGAGATCTAAACTCAGGTTAATTTTCTGAGCGCTAATTGCTACCACAAGCTTGTGGTAGCAATAACCAGCCATTAGTAATGACTGGTTATTTAATAATTAAGGGCTCCATTTGTAATCTAGCCCTAAAACTTTACAAAAATAAACATCTACATGTTATGTTAAGACTAATCTT
This sequence comes from Bombina bombina, assembly GCF_027579735.1. NCBI lineage: Eukaryota > Metazoa > Chordata > Amphibia > Anura > Bombinatoridae > Bombina > Bombina bombina. Next base: position 918,380,063 of record NC_069499.1, read on the forward strand.
TTCTTTGAATGCATCATTTAATCTAGCATTTATTTAGTGTTTAATGTCCCTTTAAAGGGATATTCCAGCCAGAAGTAGAATGCACACAGGTGAATTTAAGTTTTGAATAGAAGCATTTTTGCAATAAACATGTATAAGCAAAAATGCTTCTCATAAAATCTCTAGCTTTTTCAGGAGTGAACTTAAGTGGACTATCTAGCTATGCTTCACAAGAAGGTGCAGCGAAACATTCTAACACTAAAACAAAGATACCTTTTACTAGAACCATTTTTGACAATATATGTATACTGTAAATACAGGTATGTTTCTATTCAAAGATTGAATTCTTCTATGTGCATTTTAGTTTTGACAAGAATGTCCATGTAACAGATTAACACTTGTTTGTAAAGTGACTTGTACATGGCCCTATATCAACTCAGTTTGTTAAATAAATGTATATACCAGCTTTATACCAGAAAATACTTCCTCTTAAACATGTATATATTGTATTAGAAATCTTCAATAGAAATAAAATAGTTAATCATTTTCATACTGTAGTTCTTCTTCACATTGTAAGGACATTACTGCCACCTGGTGATTATTAGTATAGTTGCAAGTAATTGCAAAATTGTAATGTGCATCAGCTGGGTTAGCCCCCAATTCAAAATGAAAAGAAAAAAAAAAAAAAAAACTAATTCAGCTTGTCTGATCTTTGTTAGCTCAGGTTAGATCAATTGTTGTTTTAATTATATCTAGCATACAATAAGTGGTATTAACTATTCATTATTTTTGGGGGGAATATAATTTGATAGATCAAGTATGATAAGTCAGTTGTTTTGTTAGATCTAACATAATTACAGAAATAGTAGGTATTAAATTAGCGGGCTAGTCCCCCCTTTTAAAATTTTAAGATAAAAAATAATTCAGGCTAATTAAACATTGTTAGATCAGGTTAGATCAAGTGTATATAACATTAGATCTAGCAAGCAAAAGCTGGGATTAACAATTATTTAATGGGGGGATAACCCATAATCAGCCCCCCTTAACAAAAATTTGATTTTTTTTTTATTATTATTTGCTAGCTATTTGTTATATCAGGTATGATCAGTCAGTTGTTTTGTTAGCTCTAACATTATTACAGAGATATGAGGTATTAAATTAGGAGGGCTGGCCCCCAAATCAAAATTTTAGAAAAAAAAATCAATCAAGCTGATAGACCTTTATTAGATCAGGTTAGATCAAGTGTTTATAATGTTATATCTAACTTGCAAAAGGTGGTATTAATAATCATATCGTGGGAGATTCTATGTATTCAATATATATCATTGATACATATTTGTTAGATCAGGTATGATCAGTCAGTTTTTTCCTTAGATCTAACATAATTACAAAGAAGAGGTATTAAATTAAGGGGGCTAGCTCCCCCCCCCCCACAAATCAAAATATCAGGAAAAAAATATTCAGGCTTATAGACCTTTATTAGATCAGAAAAGGTGGTATAAATAATCCTATTTTGGCACAAAAACAACTGATCTAACAAAGATCTAAACGCGGGCTAGATTACAAGTAGCATGCTAAATTTACCGTACACACAATATAGCAATACCGCGGGCGCATTCATTTGCACATGCATTACAAGTTGAAAGTAAACAAGCTCGAACGCAAACCATTTTAACACGCGTTGAGTTAGCGTGACTGAAAAAGATGCACCAAACACAGCATAAAAACATTAAAAAAAACTGTTACACTCATATAAACACTCGGCTAGATTACGAGTTTTGCGTTATGAGTAAAAAAGCCTCATAACGCTGCTTTTTCACTACCGCTGGTATTACGAGTTTCCGTAACGCAACAAAAATAACCATCTCGGCTCAAATCCATAACGTAAACCCAGACCCAGTAGTTAATGATATACCACTATCAAAAACATCTACAAATCACTTCAAAAACATTACACTAAGTACACTTACACTCATACAAACACTCCACAATATTTATTTTTCATATTAAAAATTTTCATAGAACGGATCAAAGTTACGAGATCTCGGGTGTTTGAAAAAAAAGCCACACAAAAACATTTCACGTTGATTTACATAGACAGACGGGAACATACATTCATCTAGCTACATCTAACTACAAATATTATCACATACATACACAAATCGATACATGCAAACAATATACAGCACATTACTTACACAAAACATTTTTTTATTATGAAATTAACACGATTTAGCTACTTTTTCAAACAAGAACATGACATCACTCACTTTACGCTCAACACAAGTGTTTGATTTTATTTCTCTTCAAATTTTTCTCGTCCATTGACTTCTATGGGGAAGACGTGCTTGTGCACGTGACCAGCAGATTTACCTAACGCACGCAAAATGCGTAGACTTGAAAACTCGTAATACCAGCGTTAGAATAGTGGCAATAACTCATTCTTTCTTGCGTTAGTCCCGCTATGACAAATAGATCAAGAATTTACTATTTCCCTATGGAGTTATGGCTTTTACTTGTGTGAACATCACTACAACATCACATTCTTAAAGGAAATTACATTACATCAACTACAAATCACCATCACCAATACGAAATCTGTTTTAAAAATTACATCATATTTAAACGGACAGAAAATTATTTTTTACATTTCATTATTCACAAACAGTAGTCAATTGTAAGCACGTCTCATTTACCTCTATTATGACATTTCATTTATTCAACTCATATGCTTGGATGAACAGCATATCTACATAGGCTCACCAGATGATGATTGATTGATGCACATACATGACTTTTGGCATTGACTCATAAATATGCATTGATATTCAGGCAAAAAAACAGATATAAACAATGAACACATTTACATCATACACCTACATTGGAAGGTTGGTTAACATTGGATTCTCTCTCTGAATCATGAAACATTAATTATGGATTTAGTGTCCCTTTAACATCACAATTCACTCATAATATACCATTAGGAATTACGTACAATAATACCAGATCATTAGAAAATATTACAGCTGTCACTTTTTTTGGAAGGAACAACAATGCTATACTGCTTTATATAAATCAGCATATGTGGGAGAGAATCACAATACATACATAAATGTACATAACACGCATCACACAACAACAAAGCACACATTTATCTTTTTAATCATCACACAATAAGAATGTTGCAAACTACAACAACAGAATGAAGATTTGCTAACTAGACAGGCAGGTTGCTAATATGATGATGTCATTCTAAGATTCAACCATACAGATTACAGCATTAGGACTGTACCGCCCCTTTCACCAGTTTCTCACTCAATACTACATATACGTAAACAAGAGGGTTGGAAGATCTTCATTATTATTGCGATTTCAATGGGACACGTAAAATATTAACATCTTGCAAATCACTTATATATACAATATTATAGATGTCAGCTGTTACTTTATCGTTTTGAAACAATATTGCAGCAACATTGATCGATCAGATTCTGTGCCATGTCTATGCACATTATACACAAGTATGCACTTTCATTCATGTTAGTGTGGACGTGTGCTTTTTACTTTAAGATCACGTTTAATAAGTATTTATTACGCATATGAACAAACATTACGAAGGTGCACTGTATATGTTATATTTTACACTTTCACATTACGATTCATTGGAGGGAAACAAAATTTCAGCAAACACCTAAAATTTCGCCCACTTTGAAAGCATTCGCGCCGCTCACATACAATCAAGTGTATATAATCAGCAATCATTACGAACTCGCTACCATTGGACATATTGCACTATAAATCTCCCAAACAACATGGCCAAAGCGTCCTTTGTGATCGACATTGTATCAAACCGCTTTTGTGTTTTTGCATACCTTGTTGCTCCTTGTGTGTTTGCTCTGCTGTTTGGCTTTGTGCTGCTTAGCTTGGCAAATATGGATGATCCGCAATTAGTTGTTGCTGGTGCTGTTGCACGAGTTGTGTACAACCGAATCAGACGGGCTCGGCGTCTCCATGAGAGACAAAGGGCTCGTCTGGTTAGAGGTCCTCCTGTTCACAGGTTGAGGCTCACCTTGGATAACATGAGCGACTTCGAGGTTTATGATAAGTATAGGCTCAATCAGGAACAGCTCATTAGCCTTTACGATGTACTTAAACCTCATATGGAGCCGCGTAGACATATGCGGACTGCAATCCCTGGCATGACCAAGATACTAAGTTGCATATACGTCCTGGCCTCCGAAAGTTTTCAATCCGGAGAGGGGTACATGCATGGGCTGTCTCAGGGTACCTTCTCTGTGGTTTTTGACAACTTTCTGGATGCCATGGTATGAGTCAGTAAGCATTACATAGGATTCCCTCAAAATGATGGTGATTGGAGGCACCTGACGAGGGAATTCTATGCAATAGCTCAAATGCCCAATGTCTTGGGAGCAATGGATTGCACCCACATTGCGCTGCGTGCTCTGCAGATGACCTGCCCTTCCGAAATCGCAAACACTTCCATAGTCTGAACGTGAAATTCGTTTGTGACGCATGGATGCGGATTATGCAGGTGTGTGCGAATTTTGGCAGGGCTTGTCATGATGCCCGCATCCTCTGACAGTCATCCCTGTGGCGGCAGTTTGAGGGCAGACAGTTTCCCCATGGGTGGCTCGTTGGTGAGTAATTGTGCACAACATGGTTAATTAGTTAGACAATTGCCACTGTAATCTTCAAAACAGTTGTATTTGTGTAATGTGCAAAAGGTGCAGCTATAGGATGCGCTTCAACCATTTATTTCTCTTTTAGCAAATGTCTAGTTTTAGCTCCAAACAGATATGTAGCATGTCCTAGCTTTAATGTGCAGCTCTAGGGTGCAATTTAACCATTTCTGTCTCTTTTAGCAAATGTCTCATTTATGAGAAATACGCATATTTAGCATGTCCTAGCTTAAATGTGCAGCTCTAGGATGCGCTTTAACCATGTAATTGTCTCTTTCAGCAAATGTCTAGTTTTAGCTCCAAACAGATGTGTAGCATGTCCTAGCTTAAATGTGCAGCTCTAGGATGCAATTTAACCATTTCTGTCTCTTTTAGCAAATGTCTCGTTTATGCGAAATACGTATATGTAGCATGTCCTAGCTTAAATGTGCAGCTCTAGGATGCGCTTTAACCATGTAATTGTCTCTTTCAGCAAATGTCTAGTTTTAGCTCCAAACAGATGTGTAGCATGTCCTAGCATAAATGTGCAGCTCTAGGATGCAATTTAACCATTTCTGTCTCTTTTAGCAAATGTCTCATTTATGCGAAATACGCATATGTAGCATGTCCTAGCTTAAATGTGCAGCTCCAGGATGCGCTTTAACCATGTAATTGTCTCTTTCAGCAAATGTCTAGTTTTAGCTCCAAACAGATGTGTAGCATGTCCTAGCTTAAATGTGCAGCTCTAGGATTCAATTTAACCATTTCTGTCTCTTTTAGCAAATGTCTCATTTATGCGAAATACGCATATGTAGCATGTCCTAGCTTAAATGTGCAGCTCTAGGATGCGCTTTAACATGTAATTGTCTCTTTCAGCAAATGTCTAGTTTTAGCTCCAAACAGATGTGTAGCATGTCCTAGCATAAATGTGCAGCTCTAGGATGCAATTTAACCATTTCTGTCTCTTTTAGCAAATGTCTCGTTTATGCGAAATACGCATATGTAGCATGTCCTAGCTTAAATGTGCAGATATAGGATGCGCTTTAACCATGTAATTGTCTCTTTCTGCAAATGTCTATTTTATGCAATTTTCGTGTATACAAATGCATTGTATTTTAATATAATAATTTTAACGATATTTTTAATATTTGACATTTTGTTATGTTCATTATTTATAGGTGATTCGGGTTACATGAGCCGGCCTTGGCTCATTACTCCGTTGGGTAACCCCACAGGCGAGGCCCAGGAGCGCTACAATCGGGCGGACTAGGGCTGTAGTGGAGAGGATGTTTGGGCTCCTCGATGCCTGGACAGGTGTGGAGGAGCCCTTCAATACAGCCCTAGTAAGGTGGCAAAGATTGTTATAGCCTGCAGCGTCCTGCATAACATTGCTCAGTGGGCTGGGATGCTGCAGGCCGTCCAGGCGCCCCGAGACCTCCTCCAAGATGAGGAGGACGACCCTGTTCTAGAGGGGCCATTCCGGGATGAGGGGCTCAATGTCAGAGCAAACATCATCAACCGCAACTTCAGACAGTAAATACTCGAAGTTATATAGGAGCATTGCGAATATGTGTGAATTTTAGGGAAATGTGAAGTAGAGAATTGTGCAAACATGTTAGGATTGTTCAACAAATGATTATATCAAAATCTAATTTTTATATTTTTATTATCATAGGTAATTTAGACATCAGATGATTCTGGCATTGGCTCCTGTAATGACTTCGCCACCTGATTTTAAAAGACAACATCAGATGGTATGTATTCACAATGTATGGACTGGGGGGGGATTTGCACAATGATCCATCATATGGCATACAATGTTAAATGTAGTATTTAGTTTACACATTACTAGATTTTTAGTTAATTAGAAAGGGACACTCTAGCAATACTATATGATTCTAAGTCATACATCAGTGGTTAGGTCTGCACAATGTATGACTCAGCTTCACACTTGATTGATAGAACATAAAACAATCTGATACACAGCCTCAATCCTACTCTATTTAGACCTCCCGGAATTCAACCACCAACATGACAGGTCCCTATTCCTTACCATGATCAATGGAGCTAAAGCTCTAATACCCAAGAAATGGAAGACTCAGTCAATACCCTCCATACTAGAATGGGAAAGCCTTGTTACTGCACACCTACAGCTTGAAAGATACCACTACATCAAGATAGGGAGACCTGACCTACATGAATACATGTATCTAACGTGGAAAGACACTCCAATCTGAACAATCCTCCCTACCCCTAGCCCTCCCCACACAAGACATATACACAGACATAAACCCCAACACGGGGCTTTAATCGCTCTCACCCGTGGCGGTCCATAAGTCACCCTTACCCCCCCCACCCCACCCCCATCTTACTTAATTCCCTACCTCCCCCTCCCCTCTCCAATAAGATGAATCCTTCCCCCCACAACCGGACTCCTTCCCCTCCTCCCCTCCCACTCCCCCTCCCCTCCTTAAGCCCCCCCATACCTGTGTAGGAACCAAACTGTAATCAATGTTATTGTTAAGTTTATATCTATTCACCAAAGTCAATGATTTAAGTTTCAAGAGGAAATGTAAAATTTAAAAACAAAATCTGCAAGGTAGAAACAAATTACAGGAACATGTTTATCTGTTCTGAAGCTAACCCCCATACTGGGTTGGACGAAGACAGTGAAATATCACAATAGGCATATAGGACTTTCCAGCTACATGAGGCCTCAAGGAAAAACGAAAAAATACCTTAAAGACTTTAAAATTTTGCTCAGCAGTCTGAAAAAATGTACCTGTTTACAGCCTTAAATGTCTTGTGACTCCTGTAATGTTACATTTGATATATATAAATAAAGCCTTGCAAAAAAAAAACAACAACAAAAAAAAAATCTGATACACACGCTTAGTAAGCTATTGATAAAAATAGTTTCAAAAATGTTGGGGGGGCGGATGCAGAACCGAGTCACACATTTTTATTAATGATTTTATTTACACTTAATCTTCCATTAGGGAGATGACTCCATCTACAGACTGAATGTGAAGAATTCCAGACTGAAAGTGAATACCAATGTGATCATGTCTGTGGCATTGTCTTTCAACTGTGTTGACTTTGAAAAACACACGTTCACATGGTAAGCGGCAACAAATCTCTGGAACAAGACTGGGGATGCAGGATGTATCTTATGGGAGACACTTATGGTTCATATTTTTTAGAATTTTTAGATGGTATTTCACAATCCTCTATTTTGAAAATGATGAATATGACACCTAATGAAGATAAACTGATATTTTGAATAGAATTGCCTTTCAAAGACCATACATCCAGGTAAGTTTGCACAATGCATGCTATGTAAGAATCATAGGAGGAAGAATGTTCAAATAATTCAGAATATATACATGTCCTATTTTAGAATATGTTTATTTTAGATACATTACCCCTACTTTGTGCTAGAGAGGATTCTGACCAATCAGACAAAGGGATACATTTTATAGTTGACATTTAGGTATATTATTATTATTTTAATGGACATGAAATATTACATTCAATTATGTCCCTCATACAATCGAATAATTTAATATTTTCAAATTTGTATATGTATTATTTGGTCTAAATGTGTAATTAAAATATTGATTAGACAATTTTATGTGATTATTTGCAAAATATGGATAGATATAGATTTCAAGTCTGAACCGTTTTTAATATCAAGACAAACAATACGGGCGCGATCCGATATACGGCGTAGTTTTCGGCGCAAGTGAGGGAACCTGCGGCGCCCGTAGTTTCACATCGCACATCGGGGTATTACATATACCCCGCCGGCAGTTGCTAAAGTGCCGTAAGTCAGACAAACTAGCGATGTCCAGAAATAAGCGTAAGTACAAATTTCTGGAGTCACCAGTGACTTACGGCACTTTAGAAACTGCCTGCGCCTACAAAAACTTACTAAAATATGAAATCTCCCGTAACTGTCTAACCTGCCTCCCAAACATCATCCCGACACGTATACCCCTGTATCCGCAATCCCCCCCTCTCACTCCTAATAATAAATGTATTAACCCCTAGACCAGGGGTCAGCAACCTTCGGCTCCCAGATGTTTTGGAACTACATTTCCCACAATGCTGAGACACTCTTTAGGCTATCTGAGCATCATGGGAAATGTAGTTACAAAACATCTGGGAGCCGAAGGTTGCTGACCCCTGCCCTAGACCGACAACCCCTCCACAACGCAATAAGCCTAATTATTAACCCCTAAACCGCCATAGCCCACACCGCAATAAATCTATCCTAGTATTAACCCCTAAACCGCCGCTCCCAGAGCCCACCGCCACCTACATTATATGTATTAACCCCTAAACCACCGCTCCCAGACCCTGCCGCCACTAAATAAAGTGTTTAACCCCTAAACCGCCGCTCCCGGACCCCACCGCCACCTACATTAAATATATTAACCCCTAATCTGACCCCCCTACATCGTCGCCACCTACATTAAATGTATTAACCCTTAATCTGACCCCCCTACACCGCCGCCACCTACATTAAATGTATTAACCCCTAATCTGACCCCCCTACACCTCCGCCACCTACATTAAATATATTAACCCCTAATCTGACCCCCCTACACCTCCGCCACCTACATTAAATATATTAACCCCTAATCTGACCCCCCTACACCGCCGCCACCTACATTAAATATATTAACCCCTAATCTTTCCCCCCTACACCGCCGCCACCTACATTAAATGTATTACCCCCTAAACCTAAGTCTAACCTTAACACCCCCTAACTTAATTATTATTTAAATAAATATAAATAATATTAATATTATTAACTAAAGTATTCCTATTTAAAACTAAATACTTACCTATAAAATAAACCCTAAGGCCTAGATTTGGAGTTTGGCGTTAGCCGTGAAAACCAGCGTTAGAGGCCCCTAACGCGGGTTTCTTACGGACTCCGGTATTTAGAGTTTATTTACCGCCACTCCAAAATCACCTAACGCTCAAATTTCTACCGACACCTCAGACCCAGTAGTAAACATATACCGACAAAATTAAATTCTACGAATCAAATTAAAAATATTACACAAAGTACACTTACACTCATACAAACACTACACTATGTTTAATTTTCATATTTAATAATTTTTCAGCAAAATACAAAGGATTAAAGTTGCGAGATCTCGGGTGTTTGAAAAAAAACAACACAAATCCATTTTCCCATTGACTTACATTGACACACGGGAAAAGACCCTCGTATACCTACATCTAACTAATAACATTATCACAAACATACACTCATCGATGCATACAAACAATATACACCACATGACATACACAAAATATTTATTTATTACAAAAAGAACACGATTTAGCGACTTTTTCACACAAGCTCATGACGTCATTCACTTTACGAGGAAAACCAGTCTTCGAAAAAAAAAATTGGAAATCTTTAGAGCCTCCATTGACTTCTATTGGGAAGACGTGCTCATGCACGCGAAACCCTCATTTCCCTAACGCACGCAAATAGCGTAGACTGAAAAACTCCAAATACCAGCGCTAGAAAATACATGATTTTATGCGTTAGACATAGCGATGATAAATAGATCAAGAAATGACTATGGTGGATTTATGTTTTTTAATTATTGAATATTCACAACACCATAAAATTGTTTCACACTTTTAGATTACATCAACTACAAATCCACATCACTAGTAACACATTATTATTTAAATAAAATTACATTTAAAATTAAAATAAAATTCACTAAACATTTCTTGATTCACAAACAGTACACAATGGGAAACACCTCTCATTTACCTTTATTATTGCATTTCTGTTATTCAACTCATATGCTTGCAGCAACTGCATATCTACATAGGCTTAACACATGATCAGTCATGGATGCACATATATTACTTTTAACATTCACTCATACATGTGCATTCAAATGATGGGGGAAAAACACATTACATTCTCTCGAGGAATCACAAAACAGAACATATGGATTTTACTGTACTTTTAACATCATGATTACATCCCCAGAAACCATTAGGAATTACGTACAACAAGAACATCATTACACCAGATTACAGATGTCACTTTATGGGAAGGAACAACAATGCCAAACCGCTATATACAAGTCAGCATATGTGGGACACAATCACAATATATACGTACATGTACATAACACGCATCACCCATCACGCAACCACAAAGCACACATTTAGATTTTATTCAGCACACAATAACAATGTAGCACAATACAACAACACAATGAGGATTTCACAACTACATAGGCAGGTTAATAATATCATGACGTCATTACAAGATTCAACCATACACATCACAGATTCACCACTGTACCGCCCCTTTCGGAACTTTAACACTCAATACTACAATACAACATATACGTAAATAACAGTTTGGAACAGCATTATTAGGGAAATTTCAATGGGACAATTAATAAATATTGTCAGATCGCAAATCACTTATATATATAATACTACAGATGATAGCCGGAAGTTATTCAGTATTAGTGCCATTTTTATGGGACGCATACAATATTGTCAGATCGAAAATCACTTATATATACAATAATACAGATGACAGCCGGAAGTTCAGATTTTTCATGGCGATTTGAATGGGACGCATACAATATTGACAGCTCGACAATCACTTATATATACAATACTACAGATGACAGCCGGAAGTTCTTCAGCATTAGTGCGATTTGAAAGGGACGCATACAATATTGACAGCTCGGCAATCACTTATATATACAATACTACAGATGACAGCCGGAAGTGCTTCAGTATTAGTGCCATTTTAAAGGGACGCATACAATATTGACATCTCGGCAATCACTTATATATACAATACTACAGATGGCAGACGGGAAGTTCGGAATTATTATTGCGATTTTAAAGGGACGCATACAATATTGACAGCTCGCTAATCACTTATATATACAATACTACAGATGGCAGACGGGAAGTTCGGAATTATTATTGCGATTTTAAAGGGACGCATACAATATTGACTGCTCGGCAATCACTTATATACACAATACTACAGATGGCAGACGGGAAGTTCGGAATTATTATTGCGATTTTAAAGGGACGCATACAATATTGACTGCTCGGCAATCACTTATATATACAATACTACAGATGGCAGACGGGAAGTTCGGAATTATTATTGCGATTTTAAAGGGACGCATACAATATTGACATCTCGCTAATCACTTATATATACAATACTACAGATGGCAGACGGGAAGTTCGGAATTATTATTGCGATTTTAAAGGGACGCATACAATATTGACATCTCGGAAATCACTTATATATACAATACTACAGATGGCAGATGTTACTTTATCGTTTAAAAACAATATTGCAGCAACATTGATCGATCACATTTGATGCACATTATACACAACTATGCACTTTCATTCATGTTAGCCTGGACGTGTGTTTGTTACTATAAGATCGCGTTTAAGAAATATTGATTACGCATATGAGCAAACATTGCAAACATGCACTGTATGTGTGATATTTGACACTTTCACATTGAGATTCATTGGGGGAAAAAAACATTTCAGCCAAAAAAAATTAAACGCCCACTTTGAAAGCATTCGCGCCGCTCACATACAAACAGGTGAATACAATCAGCAATCATTACAAACTCACTAACATTGGACTAATCGTACTATAAATCCCCCAAACAACATGGCCAATGCATCACTTGTGATCCACATCAGATCAAGTGCTTACCTTGTTACGCTGTTTTGAAAGATGGATGACGATGACATGGTAGACGCTGCTGGTGCTGCTATTGGCGAACTAGCTGTTGGTCGAATCAGGCAGCCTCGGCGGCTCAGACTGAGACAAAGGGGTCGTCTGGTTCGAGGTCCTCCTGTCTACAGGGTGAGACCCACCTTGGAAAACATGAGCGACTTTGAGATTTTTGATAAGTATCGGCTCGATCGCGAACAGCTCATTGGCCTTTACAAGCTTCTTAAACCTCATTTGGAGCCACGTATACAAATAAGGACTGCTGTTCCCCCCATGAGTAAGATGCTAAGCTGTCTATACGTCCTGGCCTCCAGGAGTTTTCAATCAGGAGAACTGTACATGCATGGCCTGGCTCAAGGTACATTCGCTGTGGTGTTTGATAACTTTCTGGACGCCATGGTATCAGTAAGCAATACATAGGATTCCCACAGAATGATGGTGATTGGAGGCGCCTGAAGCGGGAATTCTTTGATATTGCTCAATTGCCCAATGTCTTGGGAGCCATTGATTGTACCCACATTGCGCTGCATGCTCCAATTGATGACTTGCCCTTCAGAAATCGCAAACATTTTCATAGCCTCAACGTGCAGTATGTTTGTGACGCACGGATGAGGATTATGCATGTGTATGCGAATTTTGGAGGGGCTTGTCATGATGCCCGCATCCTCTCTCTGTCGTCCCTGTGGAGACAGTTTGAGGAAAGACAAATGCCCCCTGGTTATCTCGTTGGTGAGTATTTGTGCACAACATGTTTAATTAGTTTGACAATTGCCCCTGTAGTCTTAAAATGTTAGCGTCATGTTCATCTATAGGATGCAATTTAACCATTTGTTATTTACCGACGCTAATGTTTACTTTTATTTAAATGCAGATATGTAGCATGTCTTACCTTAAGTGCTCAGATAGAGAATGCAATATAACCATGTATTTAGCATTTAACACTATTTTTTTTTTGGATAAATATGCATATGTAGCATGTCTTAGCTGAAATGTGAATATATTATCTCATGCAATTTAACCCTGTCATTGTCTCATTCCGCTAATGTGTAGTTTTAGTTCAATGCAGATATGTAGCATGTCTTACCTTAAGTGCTCAGATAGAGAATGCAATGTAACCATGTAGTTAGCATTTTACACAAGGTTTGGTTTAGGAGAAATACGCATATGTAGCATGTCTTAGCTGAAATGTGAATATATTATCTCATGCAATTTAACCCTGTCATTGTCTCTTTCAGCTAATGTGTAGTTTTAGTTCAATGCAGATATGTAGCATGTCTTACCTTAAGTGCTCAGATAGAGAATGCAATGTAACCATCTAGTTGGCATTTTACACAAGGTTTGGTTTAGGAGAAATACGCATATGTAGCATGTCTTAGCTGAAATGTGAATATATTATCTCATGCAATTTAACCCTGTCATTGTCTCTTTCCGCTAATGTGTAGTTTTAGTTCAATGCAGATATGTAGCATGTCTTACCTTAAGTGCTCAGATAGAGAATGCAATGTAACCATGTAGTTAGCATTTTACACAAGGTTTGGTTTTGGAGAAATACACATATGTAGCATGTCTTAGCTGAAATGGCAAGATACAGAATAATATACAACTTTTTTTTTGGATGTTTCAGAAAAATTTTAATACGGATTATCGTGTACAAAAAATTATTTCTAAAACAATATACTATTTTAAGGATTCTGTTTGAATTATGTTCTGTTCATAATTTATAGGTGATTCTGGGTACATGAGCCGGCCTTGGCTCATTACCCCCTTGCGTAGCCCAACTGATGTGTCTGAGGAGCGCTACAATAGGGCTCATAAGAGAACCAGGGCGGTGGTTGAAAGGATGTTCGGGCTCCTGAAGATGAGATTCAGGTGCCTGGACCGTTCTGGAGGAGCACTCCAGTACAACCCAAAGAAGGTGGCTAAGATCGTTGTAGCCTGTAGTGTCCTGCATAATATTGCACAGCGGGCTGGGATGCTGCAGGCCGTCCCGGTGGACAGAGACCTCCTCAGAGATGAGGAGGATGATCCTGTTCTAGAGGGGGAATTCCAGGATGAGGGACTTGATGTCAGAGCAGACGTCATCAACCGCCACTTTAGACGGTAAAGAATAGAAGTTAGACTGGAGTATTGTCAATAGATGTGAACTCTAGGGAAATGACAAGTAGAGAATTGTGCAAACATGTTAGTATTGATCAAATTTTAAAAATATTTTTTATTTATTCATATAGGTGATGCTCTGGGCATTGGGTCCTGTAGCGAGTCTTTGCCACCTGGTTTTTAAAGAGGACACCAGATGGTAAGTAGAAATGTATGGACTGTTGCTGGCATGAATTGTACACAAATACATCATATGGCATACATTTTCAAAAATAGAATTTAGTTTACACATTACTTAAAATGTACATACTCAGAAAGGGATCCTCTAGAATGACTATGGTTCAATGTCACACATTAGAGGTTTGTTCTGCTCAATATGACTCATCTTCACACTTGATAGAAAATAACACAGGTTGATACACAGGCTTAGTAAGCTAGTGACATAAATTTAGTATGAAATGGGGGGTGGGAGAGGGGTACAGAACTGATTCACACACTTGTATGAATTTTATTTAAAATATTTCTTCCATTAGGGAGATGACTTAATCTAAAGACTGAAAGGGAACTATTAGAAGCCTGACAGTGAAGATTGCCCAGACTGACAGTGGGGGAAAAAGCCAAGATTGAAATTGAAGTATACCAATGGGATCATGTCTGGCATTATCTTTCAATTATGCTGACCTTGAAAACCATACAAAGACATGTTCACATGGTAAGTGCAAACTATTTTATAGAATAAGGCTGTGGAGACATCCTATTGGAGACACTTAGATGATTTTACTTTTTTATATGGTATTTCCCAGTCCTCTATTTAATGAACTGATGAATAAGACACCTATTGAAGATCAACTGTTTACCCCTGAATTGACTTTCAAAGACCATGCATTGTCCAGGTTGGTGTACCAATGCATGCTAGTGAAGACTGTTGAATATTATTAGCTTACATACATTAGTCATATTTAGTTCAAAATTATATATTTAGGGATCACAATCAGACACTTAGATGATTTTACTTTTTTAGATGGTATTTCCCAGTCCTCTATTTAATGAACTGATGAATAAGACACCTATTGAAGATCAACTGTTTACCCCTGAATTGACTTTCAAAGACCATGCATTGTCCAGGTTGGTGTACCAATGCATGCTAGTGAAGACTGTTGAATATTATTAGCTTACATACATTAGTCATATTTAGTTCAAAATTATATATTTAGGGATCACAATCAGACACTTAGATGATTTTACTTTTTTAGATGGTATTTCCCAGTCCTCTATTTAATGAACTGATGAATAAGACACCTATTGAAGATCAACTGTTTACCCCTGAATTGACTTTCAAAGACCATGCATTGTCCAGGTTGGTGTACCAATGCATGCTAGTGAAGACTGTTGAATATTATTAGCTTACATACATTAATCATATTTAGTTCAAAATTATATATTTAGGGATCACAATCAGACACTTAGATGATTTTACTTTTTTAGATGGTATTTCCCAGTCCTCTATTTAATGAACTGATGAATAAGACACCTATTGAAGATCAACTGTTTACCCCTGAATTGACTTTCAAAGACCATGCATTGTCCAGGTTGGTGTACCAATGCATGCTAGTGAAGACTGTTGAATATTATTAGCTTACATACATTAATCATATTTAGTTCAAAATTATATATTTAGGGATCACAATCAGACACTTAGATGATTTTACTTTTTTAGATGGTATTTCCCAGTCCTCTATTTAATGAACTGATGAATAAGACACCAATTGAAGATCAACTGTTTACCCCTGAATTGACTTTCAAAGACCATGCATTATCCAGGTTGGTGCATGCTAGTTAAGAATCACATGAAGAATGTTGATTATTGTTAGCTTACATACATTAGTCATACTTATTTAATCATTAGATATTTAGGGATCACAATCCGAAAAAGGAATACATATTATAGTTGATATAGAGGTATTTGAATGGACATGAAATATTACATTTATGTTCAGCATACATATATTGTTGAAATGTGATATACATTATTATGTATAATTTGAAATTTGGATATTTAAATAGAATTTTGATTCAACAATATAATGGTGTATGTATTTCATTTCTTTTAAATCAATTTAATAATTATCTTTAAAAAATGTTGAACAAAGTTAGAGCATAGACACAAGATGATTTTAAATGTATTTTATGAATATTTGACAACGTGTGTATTAACTTTGTTCCATTTTTTTATTTGTCATTTCAGATTGGCATCTGATGACTTCAAGGAATATTTTTAGTTTTTAGATAAACGTATTCTTTTTTATTTTTACATGTTAATAATAAACATTTTATTATTAAATACATTCTTTTGAACAGATTCTACTAAATATCAATATAATCTGGCAATAAATAAAAGTTGGACTCCCATGATTGGTAGTTGGCTATTTGACAAGCACATGCATAAGATCAAATAATGCATTAATATTATAAAATCAACTGATTCCGAGAATATTACATTAAAATATCTTTTAGAACATTAATTGGGGAGTGAGATCCTTCGATGCTTTTCTTTAGAAAATGTAGATATTAAATTAATTTTGGATATGTAGTCAAAAGTTTTTTATTTTAACTTTTAAGAAGGTGAAGTGGTTCAATTACATTAAAGTGACAGTGTTGTTGAATGTAAAATTAATTTTATAAGATCTTGTATCTTCCTTAGGTATCTCAAAACATTATTTTCTAAATTATTTTAATTTTTACATTTATAAATGGTAGGTCATTTAAGTTGATATTTTTCACAAGCTAGTTATTGGATGCCAGATTAATCTATGTAATTTTCTAGTGGAGTCATTTAACTATACTTAGTAATATTATGTATATTTTAAAATATTACCTCTTGGGTTAGACATCAAATATCTATATAGAATTTTAATTCCCCTTTAGTTTATTTTGTCAATGTTAAATCAAAATTCCAAATGTTTGGGTCCTTAAAGGGACATTCACAAAGTATATTGTGTATAGATTTTTAAAAATATCATACAAGAATTTCAACATATTTAGAAAGTACTATAGAATTACATTCAGTCTTTAAATATACTTTTCAAAAAATACAGCAATGCACATATCTTAGTCAATTACATAAGGCATCTATATGCAAAAAACAATCAGCATCAAAATAGCCTATGTAGAGATGTATTTAATCCAAGAATATATATATATAATTACAATATAATGATTGAATAACAAAACATATTAAGTTGGTCAAATATAAGAATATTATACAAAATGCATACATAACATATAGCTTAATGTCCCTCTAAGCTGAAGGCTCCAAAATACCTCCTTTAATAAAAATATTTCAGTCAGTGTGTAAAACAATATAGAAGTTAATCTAAATTTGCTTTACTCATATGTTAGACTAATTTAGCAAAAGGAAGGTGCCTAGGTTTATGATATTTTAAGCATTATTGTGAAATGTTTCTTTAAAGGGACATGAACTCAAAATATACTTAAAGGTAGACAGTTAAAAAAATAATGATTTATACATTCTGAATGAGTATACTATTTTAATCAACTTTAAAACTTGTCTCATATTATGAATGCTCCTTGTGATGTTGCTATCATTACTTTAAAAATAAGGCATTAAATAGCTAATTTATTTGCTTCAGTACTCTGGACAGAACTTGCTTGTTTTGTTTGGAATAATTGATCCAACAATCGTCAAGGACAACCCAGGTTTTTTTTAAACAATTGTCCGTAATATAAAATATCATTATTGATTTGCAAAGAAACATAACAAGACAACTGTTAACATTTGATAATCGGATTAAATAATAAAGTTGATTAACATTTCATGCTCAATCACCAATGCTAAATTTGTTTGGACAGTGTCCCTTTAAGAGCTTTAAATAGTGTATTTACTTCTCTTCTTATCTTGACATACTTTGCTGGAAAAGCATATCGAGATCGGCTCAGTAGATGAAGATTGGTGGATGCACAGAGATGCCTTATGTGATTGGCTCAACCATGTGCATTTAAATTTCTTCTGTTGAGGATATATAAATACTAAAAGAAATTTATTTACATTTTAAAGTCTAAACAATCTTCTATCTCTACAGATCATTTGATACAATTGTTTGTTTGTAATGTCTATTTAAAACTAAAGACGCCATTGCACAATAACATATATGAGCACTTCAGAGAAATACAAGCTCGAGGTTTATTTGCTAATAACAAACAAACATGTAGTTTAACATTTATAAACAGATTATCAAATTTACTGACATTCTAACCGGAATTTGAACATTAAGAAATATTGCGTGGGAAACGCATCTTGAAACACCATATTTTCATCTTTAAACATTAGAGTCTAATTTCACGCAATAGCACACAATCAATGTGCATTATAAATACATTTAATAGAGCAATGTCAATACTTCACAATAAGTTAATACATTTATTTAAAGAACAATAAAGACATACAATATTAAATGTGTATTTGTATTAAAGAAAAAGACCGTTATTAAACCGAGAAATGTCGACAACATTTAATAATGTGACAGTATTAGATTTTAAAGAGTATTTAATCATTAATATTTAACGGATCACGGATATTAAATCTGCGTCACACATATCCGCATGACAGGCCCATGAGTTACAAATAAGTCTACATGAAAAATGAAGTAACAGCACCACCAAGCGGTATGTGTAAGGAAGTTACTAAGATATGAAACATTAAGGAACGGCCAATCAGAGTTCATCACACAAACACAACTTGAGTCAGGATGGTCTCACAGACATTCTAACAATATTTCAAACTTTTATCCAATCAGATGTACAGATAACTTGTCCCATGGTGCATCTCATGTTTACTTCAACATATAAAAGTCCATTACACGTTGCCATCTTTGTCAGTTCTCTAATGCCTGCAGGCAGTGTTATATATTAATATTATTATAATATATTTAGTAGCCAACCGAGCAGGCATGTCAGCTCCCAGGTTCACCAAGGAGGAGAGCGCTGCACTGGTCCACGCCGTCAAGGACTTTTATCCCCAGCTGTTTGGGAACAAGAGGAGGTTGACAGATGCGCCTGTTAAGAAGGCCCTCTGGGAGTCTATCACCAATGCGGTTAGATTGGTGTGTGACGTCCAGAGGACCCAGGATCAGATCATGAGGAGATTCGGAGATATGAGGTTGCGTTTATCCAAAAAAGTCAACCTCATAAGGGACTGGGTACAAGCCCGTAAAAGAGGGGGCCAAAGAAAGGCCCCGCGGAAACTGTACCTACTCCCTTATGAGGTGACTTTATGCGAGCTCCTCAATCTCCGGGTCCCCAAAAGATTTCGATCCTCGCCATCCTCGGCCTCCTCTTCTTCCCTCCCAGCTGCGGGATCTGAAAGTCCTGACGCGGGGGACAGGGCAGATGCTTCTCCGTCCGGTGGCCTGGGAGGAGATAGAGAATCTGAACCAGGTAATTATCCAACTTCATATAATATCTTATTTATTTTTGTATAATCAAAAAATGTGTATATAGTCAGATACTAAACCTATACAGATCTCACAACATACACTACATATGATGTTTAGATATCTGATTTTAGATTAGTGACACATGAAATAGGAATGATGTTTCTTGCGCTCTACAGAATACGCGTCACAGAGCGGAAATGTAATTTCTCATCCACGTTAACATGGCTTTGCTGTAAGTTGCATTGCTTTATACATGTTGTTCAAATGACGGATGCGTAATTCCGCTTGGAATCATTGCGCAATGATCGCGAAAATGTAATTTCTCATCCACGTTAACATGGCTTTGCTGTAAGTGGCATTGCTTTATACATGTTGTTCAAATGACGGATGCGTAATTCCGCTTGGAATCATTGCGCAATGATCGCGAAAATGGAATTTCTCATCCACGTTAACATGGCTTTGCTGTAAGTGGCATTGCTTTACACATGTTGGTCAAAATTAAATGTGAATATAATACTATCATCATATGTGACATATTCTATTGCTAAATGTATTTTAAAATCAAGAAAGTACGTTTATGTGCATCTAAATTTTGGTTGACCAACCTGGGTTTTTATTGATGATTGGTGGATACCTTCAACAAACAATATTTATTGAATCCAATATTGCTTATCTACCTTTAAGATTAAAATCTAGCAACATTCTAATTATAATAGGAGTCAATGTTAAATCATTTTGAACAGTTTGAACATAGAAATCAATGATTTAAATTAATCATGTCAGTGTCCCTTTAAGACAAAATAGATTCATTCATCTTTACATTCTTTTGATTAAACAATATTGATATATAATTCACATATTCTCTGTTGGAGTTACTTTATAGATATCTGCATACTCTAACAGCACCATGATTACATATTTGTAATAATCAATTTTGTTTTGTATTGTGATAAATATGTGTTGTGTCCTAAACAAGATTACTGTACATTGCACAAATGGCTCGATGTGACACATGTGTTTGTTTAGATTTGTCAACAGATGCTCTTCAAAATGTGGTTTGTGTGTATTCTTTTAACCTCTTAAGGACATATGACGGAATTATTCCGTCATAAAACAATTGAGCAAACTGAAAGCTGTGTCCTTAAAGGGTTAAGAACATTGATCAATGGGTATATTTAGATATGCAATAGCATCGTATGAGATGATTTTGATGTCTAATATAGTCTGACATTAAACATATGTTCAATACAGAATATTTAACAGAATCCCCTTGATTCAATCAAGCATTTTCTGGTGTAATGACTGCTCTATTCTTCACATTTTAAAGTTGATTAATGGTAAAATTCGAGACAGATGTGATTTAGTGATATCCCAAATGTGTTTCATAATATATATCTATATCATTCATAGAGAGAGTTGGTGTGGTGAGCCCACAGGAATCCAGCAGTGACATAGAGCCGCCTTTGCGGTCTCCTGGTAAGTCCATTGACTCATTTATATGTAATTGAAGGTGTATTGCTAATCAATATTATGATCATGATTCTGATGAAGCATAACATTAGAAAAAAAAATAAGATTGTCTCTTCTGATTATATATTAATTTTCTTTTAATATTGAACGATTAATAATTTCAACTTTATTAGTCTCCACATTTGTTATTCAGAAGATGTATAACATATGTTTGTTTCCATGTTCTTTTTTTACAACAGTCATCAAGTGATACACACATGAGAAATCTTAAATGTTCTATGTACTATGCTTTTATGATTTTTACATTAATCCAAACAATACATCGAAAATATGAATCATTGAGAATAACAAATATAATGTAATTTGTATGCTCCATCAAAATGATGTAAATCATAACTTTGGGTGTGTATATCTTTAATGCAACATTGATGTGTGTCTTTGACCAACAGTAACATATGTTATAATATCTGTTGTTAACGTGTACACAACATGTTATGTTTTACAGAGATTGATTTAACATATGTGACGGAGGAGGAAGAGGCTGCCTTGGAGTCTAATGGTATGTGAAATATATCTATCATGTTTCCAACATGTTTGTTTATTTGAAATAATTTAATTGAAGACATTCAAAGTCTACATCTTTTGCACTTTAAAAAGGAATATTATTTGTCTGTTCAAATACACTACTGCCCCCTTTCTATATCAGGCAGCATGAAATATTTTTAATAGAAAATATGTAAAATTCATGACATCATTATGTCACATGCATATTCCAGGCCAAAACACAATAATAATGTTATAATTGTACAGACAGTCATTGATATTCATCTGAGTGCCTATATACATACCATATCCTCATTTCAGAATTGTTTACAAATTCAAACACACTTCGAAGTATATTGAAAACATAATCAATTTGAAATGCGTTGATTTGATGTCAGGATGTATGAGATGTTAATATATTTTCTTTAAATTTTCAGATGGATCCACCACTTCTGGTCATCTGGTTTCCGCCCCTGCCCAGTCACAGACCCCTCCCCATGCACAGACCCCTGACCATGGCCAGACCCCTGCACAGACCCAGACCCCTGCCCATGACCAGACTCCTGACCATGCCCAGACCACTGCCGGCCCTTCCCATAGTTCATATCCTGTCCCTCCCAAAAAACGCACCTACACCCCCCTTCGCCGCTCTCCCCGTATTATGGCCCGTACAGCTGCCCAGACCCAAACTCCCCACTCCCCGGCTGTACGGCCTACCCCGGAGCGGCAGCTCACCCCTCCCCAAGCCATTAACATCCCTCCCCAAGCCACTCCCATCCCTCCCCAAGCCAATCCCATCCCTCCCCCCTGTCTCAACCTTCATTGTCCTGGGTGTCGGATTGTCCTTCCCAGGCACAGCTGTAAGTATCATTCAAAATACACGTTATAATATACTTAAATGTACAGTGAAGTTAAATTTTGTAAATTGTGATTCCAATCCAGCATGCAATGTTAATCAAATTTATAATTTACTACTCTTATGAATTATTCTTCATTCTCTTGATATTTTTTTTGAAACAAAGAAATTCCTATAATTAGTTTAAACAATAAAATAATTCTGGCCATCATTTCTTTATTGTTGGATGAATGTATCCATCAACCAGCAGGGACAAACAAAGTTGATAAACAAATATTGGCTTCCATAAAAAGCAACATTCTTGCATTCAAAATCTAGCTAGAGAATTTAAAAATTTTATGAATATGTGTAAGTTTTAAAGATTTGTAATGTCATGCTCTATCTGAATCAGTCCATTAAATATTTAGGTTCAGTGTCCCTTTAATTGGATATCACTACATATACCAATCACCACTACTTGGATCCAACAATTTATGTACAAATGTTGATACATTATCTCTTGTCTAACCCAGTGGGAATGTAATTTCTTCAGGTTGCTATGTTTACACAGCTTGTCCTCAATGCCAAAATGTTTAAGGATAGGTGTGCCTACCACAGTATAATTTTAATTTTTTAATTGCTAATGTAAGTACAATGTAAATCCTTTAACAAGATTTGATACACTCAAGCTGTATAAGTGGATCATCTAAAACCAATTAAAGGGGACAACATGTTTGAGTTAAATGTCCCCTTAATGATTTCTGTCTGTCTGAATAACCTAATTCATGTGTAAAGAATAAATGTAAAATAATTGATGTAAAGAATTATTTGTCTTTATGATGACAATGTATGTTGTAAAATTTTTTCGTCTGTTGTGTAATTATCCTTAATATTTAATGTATTCTTTATTTTAGGCTGTGACTCAGCATGGCTCATGCTAGAAAGTATAGCAAGAGTAGAGCAGGCCGTGTTGAGGAACGCAGCTGTCCTGAGAGGGATGAACGACACCATGCAGGCCCAGCTCCGGGTTCAGGACTTGACTCTGCGTGCAATTATGAGATTAAGTTCAAGGCCTGAATCTGGAGCTGGACATGCACAGGACGATGAAGAGGATGACCAGTAAGTGGAGGATCTGGAGATGCTCCATGGTGGCAGATAAGAATCCTCCGTCCACATGTTGATTTTGTTTTTTTATTGTTGCCATTTGGCCTTTTTAAAAGTTTATTGTTGTGCCTGTTGCACTCTTTTACCTTGTCATATGTCTCCAATGGGGCTATGCTGGCCCTTGGCAACTCTCTTCATGGACTGTGATGCACTGTGTTACCTTGTCATATGTCTCCAATGGGGCTATGCTGGCCCTTGTCAACTCTCTTCATGGACTGTGATGCACTGTGTTACCTTGTCATATGTCTCCAATGGGGCTATGCTGGCCCTTGGCAACTCTCTTCATGGACTGTGATGCACTGTGTTACCTTGTCATATGTCTCCAATGGGGCTATGCTGGCCCTTGTCAACTCTCTTCATGGACTGTGATGCACTGTGTTACCTTGTCATATGTCTCCAATGGGGCTATGCTGGCCCTTGGCAACTCTCTTCATGGACTGTGATGCACTGTGTTACCTTGTCATATGCCTCCAATGGGGCTATGCTGGCCCTTGGCAACTCTCTTCATGGACTGTGATGCACTGTGTTACCTTGTCATATGTCTCCAATGGGGCTATGCTGTCCCTTGGCAACTCTCTTCATGGACTGTGATGCACTGTGTTACCTTGTCATATGTCTCCAATGGGGCTATGCTGGCCCTTGGCAACTCTCTTCATGGACTGTGATGCACTGTGTTACCTTGTCATATGTCTCCAATGGGGCTATGCTGGCCCTTGTCAACTCTCTTCATGGACTGTGATGCACTGTGTTACCTTGTCATATGTCTCCAATGGGGCTATGCTGGCCCTTGTCAACTCTCTTCATGGACTGTGATGCACTGTGTTACCTTGTCATATGTCTCCAATGGGGCTATGCTGGCCCTTGGCAACTCTCTTCATGGACTGTGATGCACTGTGTTACCTTGTCATATGTCTCCAATGGGGCTATGCTGGCCCTTGTCAACTCTCTTCATGGACTGTGATGCACTGTGTTACCTTGTCATATGTCTCCAATGGGGCTATGCTGGCCCTTGGCAACTCTCTTCATGGACTGTGATGCACTGTGTTACCTTGTCATATGTCTCCAATGGGGCTATGCTGGCCCTTGGCAACTCTCTTCATGGACTGTGATGCACTGTGTTACATTGTCATATGGCTCATATATTCCTTATTTTTACAAGATTATTTATAAACGTTGTGTATGTTTTCTTACATACTAATAAAATACATTTTATTTCACGAATCTTTGTCCTGATTCTTCATGTTATTTTTTGAAAGCTCTAGTTTATGTTGTTGATCCTTAAAGGGACCTACCAAATATATTTGTAATAATAAAATCATATATGTAAGACAATAGTAAATGACTTTAAGATTAACATCTCCAATGTAATCTTATTATTTGTCTTTATATATTTTTCTCTTAGCTTTATCATTGCCTGATTATGATTAGCATAGTAATTGTTTTATATATGTATATATAGATTGTTATTTGTGTATATATGTATATTTCAATGTTCAGATCCATGTGTGTATTTAGAAACTCTGCATGAATTGATGCACCTTTACCAAATGATCTGAGTATTGATACAATGATATAATCCCTGTAAAGTGTTCATTTTATTGAAATAGTATTGTCTATGTGTATGCTCTTTTTAAAAACAAAATAATGTCCCTTTAAGTGATGGTGAGCACAATTGTTAATGAATGTATTTCCATTTCTAAAGCGTTTTTGTCCTTTTTACATGAACAAGGACATATAATCTTATTAATAAACAATCTTATTGTAATGTTGACAGCACATGTATTTCATTTTCAATTCTATATTATTGTAAAAGTGTAACCAAATAAATCTCTGTGTGTAATGCAAATAATTTAGATGATGAATATTTGTTAACAAAGATGTTAACAAAATACTTATCCTCCCATATATGGTTATAGGTAGGCTGACAATAATTAAACTTGAATAAATGACACGTTTAATCAATCCATGTATAACTATTGTTATTCCACAACAATCCAAACATATCTTAAAACATCAATGGCATATGTATTTCTCATGTGTATCTTTTAAATGTTAAAGATATACACCATAGCTATAGTTCAAGGGACAGTCAAGTCCGAAAAGATGAATCATGATTTGGTGACATTCCTAGATAGCAATCTAGACACATACTAGTTCCGAAAATATAAATACGTTTCTTAGTGATATGCCAAGATGTCACTGAGTCCTTGTATTGTCTGCGGTTTTTCTGCGATCTCGGATGCGCCATGTTGCTTAAGACGTCACCTGCCAGGCTGTCCAATGATTCCTTGTATTGACTGACGTTCTTACGTGATCAAGAATGTGCCTTTTATTGGATTGCGTTTTGACGCGATCAAGGATGCGCCTTTTTTTTTGGGCGTTCTTACGTGATCAATAATGTGCCTTTCATTGGATGGCGTTTTAACGCGATCAAGGATGCGCCTTTTTTTGGCGTTCTTACGTGATCAAGAATGTGCCTTTCATTGGATGGCGTTCTTACGTGATCAAGGAAGCGCCATGTTAAGACGTCACATGCAAAGGTAAAAAAACGTCTGATTGGATTACGTAGTCCCGCAATATTTGTGCACGTTAAAAACGTTTGTGACTGCAGCCAATTTTAAAAACCTTGCGAATATGTATTATTTGCATCATGTTACATTGTTGACCCGTAGCTGATAAAGACCAACACA
Organism: Bombina bombina; assembly: GCF_027579735.1. Lineage (NCBI taxonomy): Eukaryota > Metazoa > Chordata > Amphibia > Anura > Bombinatoridae > Bombina > Bombina bombina. The sequence goes on from NC_069499.1 coordinate 918,406,759, forward strand.
TTCTCTTTTGCTGGATGTCTGGTTGAATAAACGAACGAAAGCAAAATGTTTTCATGCATATGATATTTCGAGGCAAGTGCAAATCTCTATAGTCCATGTTTAATATGTTTGTCAACAATGTTCCTTTTTCTGAAAAATGACTGTTGTGTTTAATGTTAAAGATATCTAATTAATAAATATGCGCTATTGTGTTTTAATAAAGTAATCAATATGCATTTATATTTATCATATGCTAAATATATGATGCCGACTTCTAAATGTAATTTCGTTGTATATTTTATTAAAGGTTCATTAGACACTCACATTATAAATCAAAAGCTTTGATTTTGTCTCTAGTTAGATAGTCCATTGTTTAACCAATACGTTTATTTTTTCTTCTGTTCTACGAAAATGTAAGTAATTTTCAGACTCCTCGCAAAGCCTCTGAGTTTCATGTGAGTACCATCTCCAGCTTTCTCCAGTTTGTGTAAAGGGTCTTTTCATATGTTAATGATGGGGTATTGTCTTGTTTTACGGTTGTAATGGGGGTTCATCTATATTTTAAATATAGCTAACCCTATTTTATTTTCAAGTGTTTGAAGCTTTGTAATATTGATATCAGTATATGTTAATCTTGTTGTTTGTAGTAGTGTCTATTACATACAGTTCTGTTAAAAATATAGTATACTGTCCCTTGAATGCAAATGTTGTTTTTTGTATCATGTATGAGATCCACATTGTTTAATCTTCAAATATATTATTGTTAGCATATTTTCACCCCCCCTCTCCTAAAAGGACTTTAAACCATATTCATTGTTCAAACAAATGTCTTTACAATAAAATATTAACACAATAATGTCTCTTAAAGAAAATAGACTTTATTTAACACATCAATATAAATGTGATTTCAATATTTATTTTTTCACAAAGTACATGTAGATATACCAACAAGCTTCAAATATGTGTTAGCATATGTAATGTTGTTAAAGGGACAGTTTCGAAAACAAATAATATTTTGCATTATTCTAAAAGTCAATTATGTAATATCAATGATATAAAATGTTTCTCAACAATTGAACATGTGTCTGTGTTTATTTAAATTTGCTAGCTAAACCTATGAGGTTGGTGTGCTCATTTCTTCGATCTTGAAGAGTGCTTGTAATCATTATACAATTTGAGCACTAGAGGGCATTTGGATAGCATTTGTATATGTAAAACCTTGTGCTCATACAGCATATTATTGACCATGTATTGATCATTGATATCTAAAATGTTGTTATGTCTGAACAACAAATAAGTGGTCATTTTTCATAGTCAGAGATACAAGGGTAAGCACATAAGTCACACGTATTTCTCCATGTTTTGTTGTTTCCAACTTTATAATGCGTAATACAGTGTTTTCTTTGTAATCAATAATTTTCTGACTGTCCCTTTAAGCTGTGTTATTGGCATTCAAACAGTAATATGCCATCATGGATAATTGTAATGGTAATTTTGTTTGCGATTCGGGAAACAGTTTGGACATCACATCACAGAAACCAATCAATATCATGAACAAGGATAGGTATGTGATGATGTGGTTTTCACACACTTATAACCCACACTCTGCAAACAATCTCCCTCCATGGACCCGGTCCCATAGAAGTCGATTATATACAGAGTGTGGTCCACAAGTGTATGAAAACCACATCATCACATACCTATCCATTACACATTAAATTAAAAAAACCAGAAAAGATGAAAAAAATACTTACTTCCTCTTCCTTCCCCTCTTCCCACGGGGCTGAGGCTCTGGGAGAGGCAACTGCCGACTCCGAAGAGTTCTCCTTGGAGCTGTTGTGGGAAGAGTGGAAGGAAGAGTACTGGGACGACCAAGGTGAGGAGAAGATGGATGAGGAGGAGAAGATGGATGAGGAGGAGAAGATGGCTGAGGAGGAGAAGATGGATGAGGAGGAGTAGATGGATGAGGAGGAGTAGATGGCCCGGCAGGAGGAGATGGGCCGGCAGGAGGAGATGTGCCGGCAGGAGGAGATGGCCCAGCAGCAAGAGGCCCAGCAACAAGAGGCCCAGCAACAAGAGGCGGACCAGGAGGTAGACCAGCATGCGCCTCCCGGAAAAAAGTGAACATTTCTTGGTGAAACTGAAATATTCTGGTTTGTCCTTCTTCAATTCGATTCAGTATGGTGATGATTTGATTTTGTCCTTGAATAATTTGATTTTGGCCATCAAGTAATCTGTTGCGTCCTTCGATATTTTCTATCCGGGAGGTACGCATCTGGTCTATGTAGTCCAGTAGAACCCGCACCTCCGCTATTTCCTCTTGTTGGGCTTGTTGTTGTACCCGTGCACGGTGGGGTGCCCGTGCACGGTGGTGTGCGGGTTCTTGAGGTGCCTCGGGTTCCACGGGATCCTCCTGTGCTTCCGGGGCCTCTTGATCATCTCCCGTGCGCTCTTCGTCACGGGGGGCCTCTTCCCTCCGAAGTGGAAATTCCTCCCCATCACTCTCATCCCGGGGAGATGCATGAGGCTGTGTTTCCTGTGCTGCCTCCTCCCCAGACTCTGTATATTAAAAAAACAAAAAAAAGAAAAATGTATATATTAGCATATTAGAAAATCAAGCTTTAAATGACTTAGCTTACGATACAATTACAAATGCAGAATCATTAATCCACTTAGAAACCTAACAAACAATCAATACGATTTCAGCTTTTTCATAAACCGTGTTTGTGATATCTCTGGTCAATCTGAATGTTTTAGCGTTTGTTTTCAGTCTGTTTAAATGCACAACTAACCTATAGCCTAGATACTGATGTAACCGCAAAGTAATTGAATGCGTGTAAACAACGTTATAGCATTAATCGGATCCTTAACACATGAAACCCAATGTTTTATCTTTCATGATTTAGAAGCATACATTTTTTATCAACTTTCGAATGTACTTTTATTATCTAATTCGCTTAATTCTCTGGATATTCTTTGCTGAAAAGCATATCTAAATATGCTTAGAAGATGCTGATTGTTAGCTCAATATAGCTGCCTCCTGTGATTGTTTCACCGTGTGCATGGCTATTTCTTCCTTAAAATATATCTCAAGAAGGATTCAAATTAGGTAATTTAAGTACATTTGAATGTTTTGTCAAATTGTATTCGCTACCTCAATCATGAAAGTAAATGTTTGCGTATAGTGTCCATTGAAATACATTCGTATGTGAAATTATTGTTCAATGAGCTTACCGTCAGATGAGAGTGGCAGGTTCCCGGTATCAATTCCTCCGATACCGACTACTTCCACCTCGGAGATGCTGGGCCGCAACATTTCCTCCCATCGGCAGTAATCGATTTCAAGGGCAGGTCCGCCACCGGTTCCTGCGGCATGTCGTGCCTCCAGACCTAACTTTTTTTTGAGTTCCTGTTTACAGTCCCGGTAGCGATGTTTGATAGAATCCATATCTCGGTTCCGGCCACCCACTGCATTGACTGCATTCCTGATCTCATTCCAGAGCCTCCTCCTGTCAGTCGGGGTTGTCTTTTTGTGCTGCAGCCTCCTATGCCTGGCCATATAGGCCTCTACGAGGGCCTCCTTCTCCTCCATCGTAAACCTCGCCTCCCTAGTCGCCTTGGCCTTCCCCTGTGATGATGCCCTCTGTTTCCCGGACTGTGAAGCCCTACTCTGACCGCCACTGGGCCCAGCCACTTGGTCATCTTGAACCAAGTGGCTGGGTCCACCCACCGCTTCCACCCCCGCTTCCTGCCCCCCTTCCTGCCCCCCTTCCTGCCCTGTTCCTCTCCCCCTCCCTCTACCTGTCCCCTGCCTGGCCTCCATCTCTTCCCTAAACTAAACCCCAAATAATCAAACAAAAAGTGAGTGTGATGAAATGAAAGGGGGTCAAAATAAAGAACTAAAAAGACAAAAAAGGTGCTTAAAGTGTGAGAGGGATGTAAAAAAAACAAAGAGGGTAAGGAGTATTTAAATAAACGAAAAGAAGAAGAAGACTAAAAGGAGGATATGTAAACTAAATGTAACTAGGGGATGGGTATGGGATGGGTATGGGGTATGGGATAAGAGTAAATGGGATGAAAGGGAATGGGACTACAAGGAATGGGGTATGGAGTGTAGTATGAGGGGGTAGGGGGTATGGAGTGTATGTAGTGTTATTGATAAGTGTATGTATGTATTGAATGTGTTTGCGTGTAAATGTGTTAAGTGTACAGAAAAATCACTCGCTCGCTAACTCACACTACTACTAATTCTCACTAACAAACACTCCCACTAACTCTCACTAACTACCAGTAACTTACGCTCCCACTAACAACTCTCACTAATAACTCCCACTAACTCACTCACGCTCCCACTAACAGACTCTCTCCCACTCCCACTAACTCCCACTAACTCACTCACTCTCTCACGCTAACACTAACTCACTCTCAAAAATTCTCAAACTCTCTAATCTTAAACCTCCAATCTCCAAAGACCCAACAGCAACACAGTCAAAGAAGCCCTGCTTGTGTGGTGCTTATATACCCTGTGTAAATGTTTAATGATGTACCAATTTCCGTTGTAAATAGTGTTCAGGTGTGCTTTATTAGCAATTAATATTATTGCAATGTGTATTAAGTGTGTGAATTTGCGCATGCTCATTTAGAGTTGGTATTTGTGGAATGTGTAGAATGCGATGATGTCATAGTGGTCGTTTTCTCTTTCATTGCACAATAGTATTCTTTTTAAATGTGAATTTGCGATGGTGTGTTCTTCGTGAAGTGTTGTATATGTATGTTTGTCATAATATATAGTGATATTGAATGCGATTTTTTTTCTAGTGTATGTATATCTTTTTTAATCCTTGTTGTTATTTTGCGATTTTCCGCATCTTAAAGTATATGCGTATTCCCCGTATAAAATTTTATTACAAATTCCCCCGCTTGTGAATGTGTAATGCTTGTGTGCTTTGTTGATTAATTGTTGTTGTGACATTTGCGGCGTGTTATTGTTGTGCATGATGTGGTATGCGTCATATGACCGAGCTGTGCGTATTCTCGCGAGATCGAGTGTTAGGGGAAAAAATCAATTTTTTGCCTTTCCCATTGATCTCTATGGGAGACTGTCTAACGCGGGCAGGATTACGCGTGTGACATACACGCGTTAAGAGCATCGTTAGATGGTATTATTTGAACTCTAAATACCGGAGTCAAACAATGCCGTGCGTTAGACATAAAACACGCGTGGCGTTAACAACCCATCTACCGCCGAACTCCAAATCTAGCCGTAAGATAGCTACAATATAATTAATAATTACATTGTAGCTATTTTAGGATTTATATTTATTTTACAGGTAACTTTGTATTTATTTTAACTAGGTACAATATCTATTAAATAGTTAATAACTATTTAATAGCTACCTAGTTAAAATAATTACAAAATTACCTGTAAAATAAATATAAATCCTAAAATAGCTACAATGTAATTATTAATTATATTGCAGCTATCTTAGGGTTTATTTTATAGGTAAGTATTTAGTTTTAAATAGGAATACTTTAGTTAATAATATTAATATTATTTATATTTATTTAAATAATAATTAAGTTAGGGGGTGTTAGGGTTAGACTTAGGTTTAGGGGTAATATATTTAATGTAGGTGGCGGCGGTGTAGGGGGGTCAGATTAGAGGGTAATACATTTAATGTAGGTGGCGGCGGTGTAGGGGGGAAAGATTAGGGGTTTTAGACCTCTTCTGCCCGATCTGATGAAGACTTCTGCCCGGCTGGGGGACCACTTGTGCCCGGATCGGATGAAGAGTTCGGCCCGGCTGGGTGAAGACGGCTCAAGGTAGGGTGATCTTCAATGGGGTAGTGTTAGGTTTATTTAAGGGGGGATCGGGTGAGTTTTAGAGTAGGGGTGTGTGGGTGGTGGGTTGTAATGTTGGGGGGGGTATTGTATTTCTTTTTTTTTTACAGGTAAAAGAGCTGATTACTTTGGGGCAATGCCCTGCAAAAGGCTCTTTTAAGGGCTATTTGTAATTTAGTTTAGGGTAGGGAAATTTTATTATTTTGGGGGGCTTTTTTTTATTTTATTAGGGGGCTTAGATTAGGTGTAATTAGTTTAAACTTCTTGTAATATATTTTTATTTTTTGTAATTTAGTGTTTGTTTGTTTTTGTAATATAGTTTAGTTTATTTAATTGTATTTTATTGTAGATAATTGTAGTTAATTTATTTAATTAATTTATTGATAGTGTAGTGTTAGGTGTATTTGTAACTTAGGTTAGGATTTATTTTACAGGTAATTTTGTAATTATTTTAACTAGGTAGCTATTAAATAGTTATTAACTATTTAATAGATATTGTACCTAGTTAAAATAAATACAAAGTTACCTGTAAAATAAATATAAATCCTAAAATAGCTACAATGTAATTATTAATTATATTGTAGCTATCTTAGGGTTTATTTTATAGGTAAGTATTTAGTTTTAAATAGGAATACTTTAGTTAATAATATTAATATTATTTATATTTATTTAAATAATAATTAAGTTAGGGGGTGTTAGGGTTAGACTTAGGTTTAGGGGGTAATACATTTAATGTATGTGGCGGCGGTGTAGGGGGGTCAGATTAGGGGTTAATATATTTAATGTAGGTGGCAGCGGTGTAGGGGGGTCAGATTAGGGGTTAATAAATTTAATGTAGGTGGCGGCGGGGTCCGGGAGCGGCGGTTTAGGGGTTAAACACTTTATTTAGTGGCGGCAGGGTCTGGGAGCGGCGGTTTAGGGGTTAATACATATAATGTAAGTGGCGGTGGGCTCCGGGTTAGGTATTGCGGTGGGGGATTGCGGTTGACAGGTAGATAGACATTGCGCATGCGTTAGGTGTTAGGTTTTTTTTTTGTAGGCATATTAGGGAGTTACGGTGCTCCAATACTCAGCGCAAGGCCTGCTATGGGTGCATTTTATGGCGAGGTGAAAATGGAGTACGTTTTCTCCATTTTCGCCACGTAAGGCCTTGCGCTGGATATTGGATACCAAATTGCGCAGGTTTTATATTTTAGTCTATGGGGGGAAAAACTTTGTCCGATGGGTGAAATATACGTGCCGCATTTATATGCGGTGCTGTAGATAGGATACCAAACCCGCGCAAAAACCGGCGTCGCTGGCTTTTGAGGGCGACGCTGCATATCGGATGGGGCCCTACATGTTAGAGCATAGACAGAAGATGATTTTTCAATTATTATATTTAAGGAATATTTTAAGACATGTGTTCATTAAATAACCTAAATGACTAATGTTTTTAATATGTCTTTTCTTTCTTTTTCAGATTTTCATTTTTGATGAATTCCAAAATCATTTTTTTTTTTTTTAAATAAATACATTTACATACTATATTTTTCTTTTTTTATTTAAATACATATTATTTGAGACATCTCTATCACAGTAAGATAAGAAATACATCCATCTAATATTCTGACATGTAAACCAAATATTAGTCCCATGACTGTTAAAGTTTCTATTTTTCAAGCACATGCCTGATATCAAATAGACTAATTTAGATTAATTCATATAATGTAAATATATCAACACAGCTTAAGCAGATAATGTTAAAGTCAAGTATCTTACAAAATGTAAGGTGGAGTTAGATACAGCCATCTATGATTTGATTGTGTGATTTATAGATGTTAAAATCATAAAATGTTTATGACAAGGATATGTAGTATAGATTATACATAACAACTTTGATCATTTCACTTTTAAGACTCACTTTTAAGAAATGAAAGTGTTTAAACTACACTGTCACTTTAATGTAAGAAGTTAATGTTAGATTTACATTATAATCTCTATAATCTTTCTTAGGTATCCAAAAACATTATTAAAATAAATATAGGTTATTATGCTTTAATTATTCGCAAGGTAATATATTTGAAGTTATCTTTAAATAAAACGTAAGTTAATTTCACATTTCTACCAAGCTAGTTATTGTATGCCATATTGATGACTTTTCACTCTAGTGGAGTCATTTGAAGGGTCAGTTAACTATAGATATATCAAAATATAATTTCTCACGATTATACTATTTACCTGTTGGATAGATATCACATATCTATAGGTATTTCCGTTAACCTTTTTTTTTTTTTTTTTTTAAATTTCTCAAATGTTAACTCAACATATTCCTAATGGTTTTGTCCTTAAAGGGACATTAAACACAACATTTTATTTCATGATTCAGACAGAGAATACAATTTTAAACAACATTCAAATGTAATTCTATTATCTAATTATAATTATTCTTTAGATAACCTTTGTTAAAGAAATAGCAATGCACATGGGTTAGCCAATTACACAAGGCATATATGTGCAGCCACCAATCAGCAGCACCTGAGCCTATCTAGATATGCTTTTCAGTAAAGAATATCAATAGATAAAATATGATGAGTTACTAGAAAAAAAATTTGTAAACGTTGTATTATCCATCTAAATCAGGAACGTAACTATTCTTGTTTAAAAAGGGATTATCTATCTTTTAAAACAATAACAATTCTATGGTAGACTGTCCCTTTAAGGTAAAGCTGTATAAAAACAGCTTTTGTAAGATATTTCATTCACAGTGGGGCATACAAAACATAAGGTAATACAAATATGCTTTATTCTCATGTTATCATAATTTTGAAAAAATGAGATGCATAGGTTTATGATCAGCAAAGCATTACTGAGAAATATCTACTTATTTGTGGGTGGGCAACAATGCATATTTACAATGTTTACACAGATATCTTTAGATAAATTTAAAGATTGCATATTAGCTCATTAAATGGACATTAATTCAAAAGCGTTTCTTTCATAATTCCTCACGAGAATATATTTTTAAACATTAAAATGTACTTCTATTATCTAATTTCCTTCATTATTTGTATAGAGTTTCATTTACAACCATATCTAGATATGCTCAGCAGCTGAAGTTTTGTGGATGCACAGAGATGCATTGTGTGATTGGCTCAACCATGTGCATTGCTATTTCTTCTGTAAAGCTTATGTAAAGAATAAGCTAAATACATCAAGTTATATTTTAATATTTAAAATTGTATTCTTTCTCTGGATCCGGAAATCAAATATTTGGGTGTAATGTCCCTTTAAAAATAAAGATGCCATTGCCCAATAAAATATGTGAGCAGTTCAGACCAATACGCGCTCAATGTTTATTCACTAATAATGAACAAACTTGGATTTGAAAATCTAAAAATATTTTATACAAGTTACGTCCATTATAAATACAAATTACGCATTTCAGAAATATAGCGTGGTAAACGTATCTTGCAACACGAGATTTGCATCTTTAATCATTCTTTTCTAATGTCACGCACTAGCACACAATCGATGTGCATTGTTGGGATTATAAATACATTTAATAGAGCAATGTCAATACATCACAATGAGTCACGATATTTATTTACTAAACAATGAATACATACAATGTTTACGTTTTACAATAAAATATATTTTGTTTAAATAAGCAGATCAATATTAAACATCCAAATGTGTAAAACATTTACTAATGTGACTGGATTATATTTACTATCGTGATTAAAAATCAAATTGAGATCAAATGTAAACTTAATAAATTAATATTTAACGGATCACGTATATTAAATCTGCGTCACACATATACGCATAACAGTCCCATAAATTAAAAATAAGTCTACATGCCAAATGTAGTAACAGCACCCCCAGGAGGTATGTGTATGGAAGTTACAAAGATATGAAACATTAAGGAACGGCCAATCAGAGTTCAAAACACAAACATAACTTGAGTCAGTATGGCCTCACAGACATGATAACAAAATGTCAATATTTTATCCAATCAGATGTACAGATACCATGTCCCATGGTATAGCTCATGTTTACTTCACCATATAAAAGTCCATTACAAGTTGCCATTTTTGTCAGTTCTCTAATGCCTGCTGGTGTAATAAAAAAAAAAAAATAAAAAAAAAAATATATATATATATATATTTATATATATATATATATATATATATATATATATATATATATATATATATACTGCATATATTTCTAAACAAACTCGGCGGGCATGATGTCTCCCAGGTTCACAAGGGCAGAGAGTGCGGCACTGGTCAACGCGGTCCAGGATTTCTATCTGCAGCTGTTTGGGAACAAGAAGAAGTCAACAAAGCAGAAAATTAGGAGTGCCCTCTGGTTGTCTGTCACCAATGATGTTAAATTTGTGTGTGACATCCAGAGGACCCCGGAGCAAATCATGCAGAGATTCGGGGGATATGAGGTTGCGGCTCCGCAAAAAAGTCCGCCTCATGAGGGAGTGTGTAAAAGACCGTCGGAGGGATGGAAAAAAGGATCCACCCCCATGGAAACTATACCTGCAACCTTATGAGGAGACTTTATGCACCCTCCTCAATCTCCGTTTCCCCAGCAGATTTGCATACGCACGCCCCTCGACTTCTTCTCAATCCCCAGCTGCTGGATCTGAAACTCCCAACCCGGAGGCCAGTGAAGCAGATTCTCCGATTGGTGACCTGGGAGAAGAAGGAAGAGAATCTGAACCAGGTAAGTATCAGACTTCATATAATATATTAATATTTGAGTATATATTTAAGCAATGTGTATATAGTCATATTTTCAACCTATATAGATCTCGCAACACACGCTACATATGATGTTTAGATATCTGAATTTAGAATCGTCACACATGAAATAGGAATGATGTTTATTGCGCTCTCCAGAATATGCGTCACAGAGCTAAAATGGAATTGCGCATTTGTGAAATAACTATCATCCGCCATTTCATACATTGAATATCCAATCATACCAAAGTTATAAATATTTATTGGTATCATTCAATATAAACAAATATTCTACTGTATTCTCGTAATACACCCGATTGCAAATATATTTGAAGTCTTTATAAATGATACTCATTACACTACTATATCCAAATCAATTCTGAATCATGGATGCGCAATTACGTTTTGAAGAATTGCACAATGATCGCAAAAGATATAATTGCGCACACACGTGAACATGTGTTTGCTGTAACAGTGGCATTACTTTACACATGTTGGTCAAATCACAGATGCGCAATTACGCTTTGAATAATTGCGCAATAGTCACAAAATATATAATTGCGCAGACACGTGAACATGTGTTTGCTGTAACAGTGAAATTGCTTTAGACATGTTGGTTAAATCACGGATGCGCAATTACGCTTTGAATCATTGCGCAATGATCACGAAAGATATAATTGCGCAGACATGTGAACATGTGTTTGCTGTAACATAAAAAAAGCCACTGCATTGCTTTAGATATGTTGGTCAAATGTATACGTGAATTAGTATATATGTGAAGAATACAGTATCCTTATGTACAATCTTAAAAAATTGCCTATTTTCATTGGTTCAACACATGTCTTCAGATAACAGTAGTGGATAGTTGCTCCTTTAAAAAAATAATCTAAGACAATGAAGCAAAATAGATTCAAAAAGTATATTTGAAAGCTTTTTAAAATCACATGCTGGATTTGAATCCTAAAAATAATACAATTACAGATTTTGAGTTTCATGTCCCTTTAAGAGAGAAGGATAATTAAAGATTATTGATGATATCCTTAAGTTATATATTTAAATGTAATTGCATGCTCAATCCTATTTATGACATCAACATATGGACTAGACAATTCATTAACAGTGACATTGTCAAAATATAAATATTATAATATTTAATATTAAAGGGACACTGAACACAAAATTTGTCTTTTGTGATTCAGATAGAGCATGCAATATTACTAAACTTTATCATTTACTCCTCTAATCAAATTGTCTTCATTCTCTTGGTATCTTTATTTGAAATGCAACTATGTAAGTTTAGATGCAGGACCATTTTTGGGGAATAACCTGTGTTGTTCTTGCTTATTGGTGGATACAGTCACCCACCAATAAACAAGTGCTTTCTATGGTTCAGAACCAAAAAAGAGCTTAGCAGCCTTATTTTTCAAAGAAAGAAAGAAAGAGAACGAGGACAAATTGATAATGGGAGTAAATTAGAAAGTTCATTAAAATTGCATGCTCTATCTGAATCACGAAAGAACAAATTTGGGTTCAGTGTCCCTTTAATAAAAAAAGATCTTCATTAATCCTTACACTGTTTTGATGAAACAATATTGATCTCTAAATCACATCTTTCACTCTTGGACTACATTTATATAGACTGTATAAGCATATTCTAACAGCACCATGATTACATAGTTTTACAAATAGCTTAGGTTTTGCATTGTGATCAATATGTGTTGTGTCCTAATACAGATTACTGTACATTGCACAAATGGATATATGTGACACATGGATTAGGTTCTATTTGTCAACAGTTGTTATTCAAAGTGTTGTGTTTGTGTATTATTTTAAAAACAAGGATCAATAGTTATATTTAGATATGCCATAGATTCATAAGAGAAGAATTGGCTGTCTAATATAGTAAGAATTCAAACATATGTGACATCACTTTCTTTACAATCACCTTGATGAACTCATAAATGTATTGTTCATATTAGTGCTCTAATCTTCACATTTCAAAGTAGATTATTTGGAATAATTTAGACTAATGTGATTTAATTTTTTTTATATAATTAATAGAAGTAGTTCTTGTGGCAAGCACAGAGGGATCCAGCACCGATGGTGACCTGCCTTTGCAGGCTTCTGGTAAGTCCATTGATTCATTCATATGTCATTAAAGGTGTATTTTTCAAAAATATTATGATCATGATTCTGATGAAGCATTCCATTTGAATTAAAAATATAAAATACTCCTCTGATGATATATATATATATATATATATAATCTTTTTATTATTTTAAGATTAAGATCTCAAAGCTTCTTAGTCTACACCTTTGTGCTTATGAACATGGCTAGCACATGTTTATATTTAGTATATATTTAGACAACAATCATCAAGTGATACACACATGAGAACTCTTAAATGTTCCAGGTACTCAGCTTTTGTGAATATTTTCTAAATACAGACCTCTAAAATCAAAATATTACTCAGCGATAATTACAAATCTTATTTCATTTGCATGCTCCATCAAAATGATGTAATTCCTAACTTTGGTTTACTGTCTCTTTACAGGGAGTGCAGAATTATTAGGCAAATTAGTATTTTGACCACATCATCCTCTTTATGCATGTTGTCTTACTCCAAGCTGTATAGGCTCGAAAGCCTACTACCAATTAAGCATATTAGGTGATGTGCATCTCTGTAATGAGAAGGGGTGTGGTCTAATGACATCAACACCCTATATCAGGTGTGCATAATTATTAGGCAACTTCCTTTCCTTTGGCAAAATGGGTCAAAAGAAGGACTTGACAGGCTCAGAAAAGTCAAAAATAGTGAGATATCTTGCAGAGGGATGCAGCACTCTTAAAATTGCAAAGATTCTGAAGCGTGATCATCGAACAATCAAGCGTTTCATTCAAAATAGTCAACAGGGTCGCAAGAAGCGTGTGGAAAAACCAAGGCGCAAAATAACTGCCCATGAACTGAGAAAAGTCAAGCGTGCAGCTGCCAAGATGCCACTTGCCACCAGTTTGGCCATATTTCAGAGCTGCAACATCACTGGAGTGCCCAAATGCACAAGGTGTGCAATACTCAGAGACATGGCCAAGGTAAGAAAGGCTGAAAGACGACCACCACTGAACAAGACACACAAGCTGAAACGTCAAGACTGGGCCAAGAAATATCTCAAGACTGATTTTTCTAAGGTTTTATGGACTGATGAAATGAGAGTGAGTCTTGATGGGCCAGATGGATGGGCCCGTGGCTGGATTGGTAAAGGGCAGAGAGCTCCAGTCCGACTCAGACGCCAGCAAGGTGGAGGTGGAGTACTGGTTTGGGCTGGTATCATCAAAGATGAGCTTGTGGGGCCTTTTCGGGTTGAGGATGGAGTCAAGCTCAACTCCCAGTCCTACTACCAGTTTCTGGAAGACACCTTCTTCAAGCAGTGGTACAGGAAGAAGTCTGCATCCTTCAAGAAAAACATGATTTTCATGCAGGACAATGCTCCATCACACGCGTCCAAGTACTCCACAGCGTGGCTGGCAAGAAAGGGTATAAAAGAAGAAAATCTAATGACATGGCCTCCTTGTTCACCTGATCTGAACCCCATTGAGAACCTGTGGTCCATCATCAAATGTGAGATTTACAAGGAGGGAAAACAGTACACCTCTCTGAACAGTGTCTGGGAGGCTGTGGTTGCTGCTGCACGCAATGTTGATGGTGAACAGATCAAAACACTGACAGAATCCATGGATGGCAGGCTTTTGAGTGTCCTTGCAAAGAAAGGTGGCTATATTGGTCACTGATTTGTTTTTGTTTTGTTTTTGAATGTCAGAAATGTATATTTGTGAATGTTGAGATGTTATATTGGTTTCACTGGTAAAAATAAATAATTGAAATGGGTATATATTTGTTTTTTGTTAAGTTGCCTAATAATTATGCACAGTAATAGTCACCTGCACACACAGATATCCCCCTAAAATAGCTAAAACTAAAAACAAACTAAAAACTACTTCCAAAAATATTCAGCTTTGATATTAATGAGTTTTTTGGGTTCATTGAGAACATGGTTGTTGTTCAATAATAAAATTAATCCTCAAAAATACAACTTGCCTAATAATTCTGCACTCCCTGTAATGCAACCTTGATGTGTGTCCTTGAGCACCAGTAACATATGTTATAATATTTGATTTTAACATGTACACAACATATTATGTTTTACAGAGATTGCTGGAACATGTGAGATGGAGGAGGAAGTGGCTCCCTCGGAGTCTGATGGTACGTCAAATATATATAACATGTATCTAACATGTATTATTGTTTACAAATCATTCTCTTGACGAAAAATAAAGTCTACAGCTTTGTCCCTTTAAAATATATTCTTCCATTATTTTTTAAATACCCTACTGCCCCCCCCCCTTTCTATATCATGCAGCATGAACATTTGTTTTTACTTTTTATTAAATTTATGTATGATTTGTAAATAATGACAGACATCATGATGTCACATGCATATTCCATGCAAACCCCCAATAAGCATCTTCTGATTGTACAGACAGTCATTTCTATTAATCTGAGTGCATAGATGCAGACCATATCATTATGTCATCATTGTTTATAACTTCAAAACCACTTCTAAGTATACATCAAACATAATCATATTGAAATTAATTCATTTAATTTCATGATGTATGATATGTAAATGTTTTTTCAAAAATCTTATGTGTAGACTGTCCATTTCAATCAAACAAACATTAATATTCCTCAGAAATAAAGCATGCATTTCAGAATGTGTCTAGTAATATTGGGATGACATACATTTAATCCTAATATAAAAGA